>NC_041394.2:118739727-119048477 GCF_900747795.2 Erpetoichthys calabaricus
AAAGATTTATTACCACCTTATATTCGAAGTCAAACTAGGCGAAGTCGGGCTCTCACAACCACACAGACAGCATGCATTGCTTTGAGGTTTTTTGCAAGCGGCATTTTTTTTATATACTGTAGTCGATGCAGAAAATCTGTCTAAAAGTGCAGTTTGCCAGGCAATTCATAAAGTCTGTTTGACTCTGAAATATTTCCTTTGGGTTTTTATAGTGTTTCATGGACACCTGCGTGTGCAGACAATAAAAGAGGTGTTTCATGCCATTACAGGTAGGTAATACACAGGCAAAAACACCCACAGTTCCATGAAGAATCTCACAATCAGCCTAACATTCTCATTACCCAGGATTTCCAAATGTGATTGGGGCACATGGGACTGATCAGAGTGGTGTTTGATCAAACATTATTTAGAAAATGTACCTCTCCTCCTGATGAATAATCAGACACAGTGTCTTCATCAAATATTTGACCTTCGTCAATATCTCGTTGGTCAGACACAAGTTCTAGGGATATGACATTTCCTGCAACTGACCCAACAAATAAAAGAGGGCTATATGGAAAATACCTATGGCACACATTGAGGACAAATATATGCAATGACCATCCTTTACCTGAAATGAAGTGACCACTGCATCCTGCCTCTGGTTCTGAGGAGGAGCTTCCCCCTGGAATGCCCTCAGAAACACGGCGATGGGCATTTTGCTGGAGAGCCAACTCTTCTGCAGGGGTTAGGTCTGGACCGCGTGGACCTCCACCTGTTTTTGCTTGTCTGCCTTCTTACTAGCTTTAAAATTAATGTTTTTTATATTATATATGGGTGGCGCAGTGGGTAGCACTGCTGCCTCGTAGTTAGGAGACCCGGGTTCGCTTCCCGGGTCCTCCCTCCGTGGAGTTTGCATGTTCTCCCTGTGTCTGCGTGGGTTTCCTCCGGGTACTCCGGTTTCCTCCCATAGTCCAAAGACATGCAGATTAGGTGTATTGGCGATTCTAAATTGTCCCTAGTGTGCGTGCCCTGTGGTGGGCTAGCGCCCTGCCCAGCAGACCCCCGTGACCCTGTAGTTCGGATATAGCAGGTTGGATAATGGATGGATGGATATATTATATATGATTATTTATGTCAAGAATTCTTTAAATAGTTATATACCAATATTTACCAGTTTGAAGTATATTCTTGTACTTCACTTTAGCCTGTTCCCATGTTCTCCTTGTGCTCATGTTTGATCTGGAATTATGACATATTAAATAATAATTAATCTGACACATAGGAAATGAAACGCTGCATTCAGTAAGTACAATGCACACTACTTAGCGTTTAATTTGTCGGCCACTTTTTGCCAGCCGTCTTTTCTGGTTTGGGCTGCTTTTGCAGTGTTACCCCTTGTGCATATTAAATCTTGAAATTCTTCATGTCCTTCGAATAAAAGGTCCTGCTCCGCTTGTGTGAAAAAAAATGTGCCCGTTCTTTCGTCATTTTGTTATAGCCTATCAAAGACTTGCTGATCATGTTTTCTAGACTTAATATATATGGGCTTTTCTATCACTGCAGGCATGCGTATTCATCTCGGATGATTAGATCCAGCTAGACTAATCTACTACGCGGCTGCGTTTGAAAAACCGATTTATCCCGGATAAGTTTCACCGGCATTAACTCATCCAAGATGAGGCAACTGATCTTGGATGATTTAAGCAACGTACGGAAAATACCCCCCAGTTCAGTTTACATCTATTGTAATGTACACCTGTACAAAGTACAATAACACTCTTATGTACTTGTTTCACAAACAGCCCCCATGCTCCCACTCAGAATAAATCTTGCTGTTATAGGCTATGTAAAATAACAACACAGAATATTATAGGTGAAAAGTAGGTGCTGCTTAGGAGAAAACTTTTTATATGATTTGAGTGCATTTGGTACAGTGTGCCAGCTTTGCCTATAAAAAATATGATTTGAGTTCTTATACCATAAGAAAGTAATATGATTTAAGTATGCATGTGCTTCCAGCACTAGCATATATTGTGAATTACAAAAGATGCATACTCAGATCAGATGATTTAAAGTCACACTAACAAATCTGCGTCTTTATCACACACTCAACATGTCTTTTGTGCAGAGCAGAATATAACCTTTGAGAAAACAGAACCTCAGAGATAAAAGCAGAATAATGTTCAGCCCAGAAATTTAACGAACTGCGAGTTCACCCAGGGTAAATGTCAAAACTCAACTTCCGTCAGCTGCTGTGAGCTGCGTCCTTAACTCGAGAAAATAATACCAAGATTCTGTGATGAAATGTATTACTTCCAGTTTACTTTTTTTGTCACAGGCATGCCTCAGAAATGCAGAAGGCACTTTTTCTTAAATTGAAACATTTGCTGCTTCATAGTGGACGTATTCAGTAAGTTTTACAGCTTTTGTTTTCTCGTTTGGACCTATGCCCCATCAATTCCATTTTCAAACGAAGAAACAGGCTAGGTATTTTTAAAAAATTTATAAAAAGTACTTAAATTTAGAACATAATTTTATGTGGCAAATTAATGATTGTGAAGAAACAATTTCAATTTGTAAAATACCAAACTTGCATATGAGGGTATAGCAATGAGCGTATGTGTGGGCAAAAGCTGACAATACAATGGCATACAATGTGGTCCAAAGGAAAGAAGAAACTCAGGTGTTTTGGGACAACAAACAGGCTAGTCTGTCTGATGTCTCATTTTTGTTGTATCATGACAGAACTGAAAAAAAGAAAATTAAAAGGCAGAAATTGCAGCTTAATCTGCCATACTTGGAAAACCTTTGTACAGATAGCATTACAGCCAGTCATAACATTATTGGCTATCAAAATTTGGCAAGCTTGAAATATTTTGGAAATATTAAAACTGTACTGCATGGAATTATAGAATTTGTTATGCCCTGCGATATCTAGCCATGTAATCTGGCATCCTCAAGGTGACTCCATTCAACAGCTACAGTTGCTAAGTTTGACATCCCCTCAGACAAGAAGTCTTGTAATGTGCCACCAGCTCAGTACTAATAACAAAGAGTAGGGTCATAGTCTTTAAAAATTCAGATTCTCTGCAGTCATACTGTAATGATGTAGTTCCATTTTTAACAGAGTGGTTAAGAAAAGAGATCATAATTTCTATGTAACAATTAAATATTACCACATATAAATTATTTTCTACCTGTGTTTATAGTATTTTGGGTAATAAAAAGCAATGTTATATTTCATTAGTTAGCCAAAAAATTGTGCAGAATATTTAGAGATGACCATTACAGCATTTCAATTATTTATTTATACTACAGTTTATACTAAATATATTCTCTACAATAACAGTAAAACAAACCAAGAAAAGTATCATTAGTGTGGTTGCCAGATTATTGTGGCTTTTATGTGCCTAGCATTTTATTAGGCTGATTTTCATTAAATATTTTTATTAAACATGTAACATATGCATTTTTGCACTAGCAGTAACTGTAAATAACAGTAAATGTTTATCAGGGTAATTTAGCTGTGATTCATACAGTGGCCAATCAAATTGAACATTTCTGAATATGACATACATAGGCTTCATGCTCCTAAGTTTAAGTTTCACTAGAGCTAATATATTAATATCAAGACCTGACAACTGTGAAATGCTACAAGGTATACCTTCTGTGAGCTGATCTTTAAAAATGCTAATTCTGAAACTCTAAGCACTCGGTGCAAGTCTAATTAATATTGAATAAAGTGCATTCCTCTGTGTTCTCCAAGTGAAATTCTGCTGTTTTAGAAAAACTAGTCCGGTTTGTTGTAACATTGCACTGAAATTTTCTTTTTAACCCTCTTTCAGAAACGTTTAAAAGCTGCAGAAGCAGAAAGCAGACTGAAACAGGTTTACATCCCCAACTAGTAAGTGGAAACATATGTATATTTCTTTCTCATAAAATCTTCGAAGAATTTGGTAGGGATTCATCCTCAAATGAAAGGTACTTCTTATAAAATACTTCTTATAAAATGGTCGTCATTAGTATTACAAGTAAAATGTCTAAATATTACAGCCACTTCTTTGCTATAGCTCATTGGTAATATAGCCATCTATTTCCTTGTACCTGTTTTTAACAAATTCAGGGTTGCAAGAACTGGACTGTGGCCTAGTAGGACATACAGTATTAGTGGAGATGCCTACACTCTACTTAGACTAATTTTCTATCAACAATTTGCTTAACAAGCATGTCTTTAAACAAGAAAATATAAAGAATTAGGGAAAACAGTCAAACTTCACTCATACTGTGACAGGACCTGGGATTCAAATGTAGTCTTCTTGACCTGTGAAATCTGGGACAGTAACCAGTGTGCTACATGTGCTAGGATATGTGAATCTTTTTATTTTTTTTTGTCTTACTGTAATATTCATTTTCTGATTATTATGAATTTACTTTTAAATTTGATCTAAGTTTGCATTTTCTTCCAGGTTGATTAATAAAATTTTAATGTTATGTTTTGTTAATTTGCAATGGCATTTTAAAGTTTTTACAGACATCTCCATTTTGTAAATGGCTAATAGGACACTGGGGCCTTGTGATGTGGAAACATTTCATAGATGTTGCAATGCGTGATGCCACTGTTGCAACACTATTTACTTGCTAGAAACCGGATTACTCTCTAAAGACTCTAGGCTATTAAAATCTTGTTTACCTTTCTTTATGGTGCAAAAGTTTTTCTTACTCCTTTAACTCTGATTTTGACTAGTGATTAGGATTAGGTAGTTTGGTTTTGAATTGATTTAACAACTTCTTTCCCCTGTGCGTTTCTTCTCTTTAATAAGTCTTTTCAAGTCTCTTTAATAAAAGCACTAGTGCTCTGTTGTCCATTTCCATTTTAGCAGAGCAAATTGTTATTAAAACAACCTGTTTAGATTTTTTCCTAACTGAATAAAATATACTCTGACTAACATATATTTAAAATTTGCTTACAAAATCACTGAAAGACAGAAGACAATTAATTGTGCCCACAACACCGAACAGAGATGCACTCTGTTTTTACCAATGCCATACACTATGTTATGCAGTTGATTTTGGATTTTTTTTTTTTAATTTAAATGTAACACAAATGAACTTTTTTAAGAAGTGTGGACAGCAAAATCATATAGAATCAGAATTTTTCAGATTGGTTTTAGATCATTTTTGTATATGGTACTAAATGTGATGCAGACATATTTGAATTTGATCTACATTTGAGTGTTTAATTTAAGATTGTCTAAAAACTTATACACCCCAACTAATTTTACTTCACTGTTTTTTAAGAATCTTGTGGACAGTGTCTCGTGTGTGTGCATAGGTGGCAACTTAAGGCCACTGGCGATAGTAATAATCTGCCAAACCAGGAAGTGACACTGTTGTCTAAGGTCTTCTCTCTTCCCAAGACCACAAAATGGAAGACTGACAGCCATTCCACCACAGACATCACTTCCATTATCCACTCTCCTGAACCTGTCATTCCTGTAGGGATCATTTACTGTAAAATTACAGATACCGCCATGTTAAATCATTTTTTTTTCTGGACTTGCATCTGAAAAGACGTTTCTTCAGTGCTTCTGAAAACTGTTTTGTCACCAACACTTTATCTTTAATTGTGGTTTCATTACGTTAGATTTTGACATACTGTAAGTAATTGAACATCCCCCTTGACATTTAAAATTGTGAAACCAGTGTTTTGCATCTAAACCTTTCACATTTTGCTTCTCTTCCTCTCTTGCATCCATAGGGTTTTACATACATATATGGCAGTGGTAATTGCATTTAAATGAAACATCTATGATCTTTCATTTTCTGTTTCTATTCCTTGATATCCTAAACTAACAAAATATGCAGATGTCTTGCATAGAAAAGCAATATTATGTGGTACAATAGCCAATGTGCTGTTGGCTTTATTAGTAGTCTATTTGGTCACATCTGACAAATTTATTTTATTATCATTTTCCATTTAGAACAAATATCTTCGCACACTTCAGATTTGGATCTTTTGCAAAATTAATTTCAACAGTTAAACAAATTAGATATGAACTAAAATTGTAACTGAGTCACTTTTAATTGCAATGTAAATATAGCCTAACAGTCCTTTAACTTTTAAATTAATTGATGACCCTAGTAAATTTGTTCATCACTTGAACAAAATGAAACATTTTCAGATTTTTTTCTATATGTATTGTTATTTAAACACCAAAGATGAACAGTTTTTTGCATTTATGGTTTGTATTGTTTATGTACAAGTGTTTATACAGTATATATATTTTTGTGTGTGTGTGAGTGTGCGTGTATGTGCGAGTGTGTGTGTGTGTGTGTGTGTATATATATATATATATATATATATATATATATATATATATATATATATATATATATATATATATATAGGGGTGTGTGTGTGCGTGCATGCGTGTGTGTGTGTGTGTATATATATATATATATATATTGTGAAAGGTGCTATATATGTGCCCGACCTGACACAGACTCACAACAAGCTTTGTTAGGTCCTGTCTGTCACATATTCCCCCATGATATCTACTATAGTTAACTCTTCCCTTACTACAGGCACGGTCCTCCTCTCATTAAAAACAGCCTCAATTACTCCAATTCTGAAAAAACCTGGTTTAGTCTCAAATATCCTTAACAATTATCGGCCTATTTCAAATGTTCCATTCATATCTAAAGTTCTTGAAAGGATAGTTGCCTCCCAACTCCAGTCCCATCTTTCAAAAAATAACCTTTTTGAACAGTTTCAATCTGGGTTTCGTCCTAAACACAGCACAGAAACTTCCCTGGTCAAAATCACAACTGATCTTCTCCGGGCAGCTGATATGGGACTTTTATCAATTCTTGTGCTTTTTGGCCTCAGCTCCACATTTGACACCATATCCCATCAGATACTTTAGAAACGAATAGCTAGTTTTGGAGTCTGTGGCCTTGTCCTCCAATGGTTTTCTTCCTACCTCACTGATAGGAGGCAATCTGTTTAAATAAAGGGCTTTAAATCTGAGAATGCAGTCGTTACTCAAGGAGTCCCACAGGGTTCTTTTTTGGGGCTGCTTCTTTTTCTCATTTATATCTTCCCAATAGGTAATATCTTCCGGCACCATGGTATTAAATTTCATTGTTACGCTGATGACACACAGCTATATCTATCCACTAAATCCACTTCTGTTTTCCCTCCAGATACTCTTACGGCATGTCTCCAAGACATAAAGACATGGTTGACTCACAATTTTCTCCAACTAAGCAGCAATAAAACTGAGGTGCTCCTCATTGATTCTAAATCCACACTTGCTAAGGTTAACCAGTCTTCTATTTTAATTAACAATATTAACACAAACATCTCTACCCAGGTGAAGTGCCTGGGCATCATTCTTGATAGTACTCTGTTTTTCTTCCCATATAAGTAATGTTTCTCTGACTGCCTTCTTCTGTCTCTGAAACATTTCTAGACTTTGTCCTGTTCTTACCCAACACAGTACTGAAGTATTGGTTAATGCCCTAGTCACCTCACGTATAGATTACTGTAATGCTGTTCTATCTAGCATCCCACAAAAACGTATCCATCGCTGATAACTTATACATAATTCTGCTGCCAGAATAATAGCCTGTTCTAAATCCACTGAACATATTACACATATTCTCTCTCAACTTCACTGGCTCCCTGTTAACTACAGAAAACAATACAAAATACTGCTCTTAACATTTAAAGCTCTCCACAATCTTGCTCCCCCCTACCTCACTGCACTCCCTCTTTCTCACTCAGATGCTACCAAGCACAATGGCACAGGAATAAAAATTTTTGTGACATCACATAGAGTGTAACATTAAGCAGATGTGTCAGGGAGTGTACATAATATACGTAACATTACATGGGTTTGACCAAGTTTGTGCGTGTGTATATACTGTATATATATATATATATATATATATATATATATATATATATATATATATATATATGTATATACAGTACACCCCCAAAATTTGCGGGGGTTATGTTCCTAGAGCATTTGTGAAAAACCGCAAATTTTGGATGTGGTTAAAAAAATGCCTATTTTCATATTTGCCAGGGTTTCATATTTAAACCCTAAATATGCCCCCAAAACACCTTAATTTAATTTCAAACTCAGCTTAATACACTACCTAAAAATAAAGAATGTAAAGGTAAACCTGTATACTGTACTGCTATGTCTCCCGAAGTGCTATAATGTAAAATACCAATGTTACCGCTATATGTACTATAGTTCATGCAAGTACGTTTTCAGAAGCCTTAGACAGTGCAGCTCGTTACGCCGGCATCTTGGGGCTTTAACCCTTAAACTGCCACACACTTGGGGGTTAATGCATCTCTGGATGCCAAATACTTTTTTGCTGCACTTTAAGTAAACGTCACAATTAACAAAGAAAAAGTGAAATTTTAATGGAACTCTTTTTTTTAATGCAAAAAGCATCACAATTACTTCAACACTCATCATTTTACACACTGCTAATGAACTGTAAAAACTATTTTAAAAACTACTGGAACAATATGTACAAAGTGCAACTGACGCCATGGATGAAACTCTGTAAATCACTGAGCCAACTGCGCTTGAACTGGCTGCACGCAAGCACAAAGAGGTAAGCGCTGACGCTGGCATGCTAGTCGAGTGCATCGGCTGAATCCCAGAGACAGTGAGGCTGTAGTACTGCAGCGTGTAGTACTGCAGGGTGTCACTCTTGGGTCACAGAAACACATGAGATTGTAGAGACAAGAACTTTATTCAAACACTTCAAACAAACATGTTTCTTTCAGAAGTAAAACAGGCTCAGTATGCAGTTAGTTATCGATTAAAGAATAGACAAACATCGTAGGGGTGCACAACCCTCAACAGGAGCAGAGAATGTCTGGGGGAGGAAAGAGAAACAAAGCAATCAGCCAAAAAGGACAGGTGCTGTTCAGGCTTTTAACACTAGAATTACCAGACCCTACGAAAAAACTTGTAGATCCGGCCCACCTTAAATCCCATCGCACCTCTCAGTCAGCATCTTTTGTCCTGTAAATGTGCCGATAAAGACAAGCAGCAAACAGCCTGCTATTCTATCCCCCCACCGCCGCAGAACATGCACAAAGCTCTCCCAGCTAATGCCTTGATTATCTGGGAGTGAAGTGCTGGAGTTTTAGAGTGGAAATAATAGATAGTTATTTGGAACAAATGCATTTTATATGTGTTCCGTTTCTACAATAATCTGTGTAAACACATTGTTAAAAAAGAAACATTTTCATATTTTAGTAGTAAATGACAAAATGTTGGCATAAACTATATAATGTGTGAAGCTTGAAGTCCAAAGATCAAATAAACACTTTCACAAAAGGTTCAAGGACAATACAGGTGGTGTAGTGGTAAGATTTGCTGACTTGTAATAACGAGTCCCCGGTTCAATCCCGACTGACTCCTATATTTGCCGTTTTCAGTGATGAGCTGCTCTTATCTTCTATGCTAATAAAAGGCAAAGCCCTCGCTGATTCACTCATCACTAATTCTCCAACTTCCCGTGTAGGTAGAAGGCTGAAATTTGGCAGGCTCATTCCTTACAGCTTACTTACAAATGTTAAGCAGGTTTAATTTCAAAATTCTACGCATAATGGTCGACAACGTCCGCCATGTTAAACTTTCTTATTTATGGCCCCATCTTCACGAAATTTGGTAGGCGGCTTCCCTGCACTAACCAAAACCGATGTACGTACTTATTTCGGTGGTATGACGCCACTGTTGGCCGCCATATTGAACTTTCCAACAGTCTTTGTTACTTATGGGCCCATCTTCAAGAAATTTGGTACGCAGGTTCCCAACGCTAACTGAATCCTACTTACGTACATATATACATCCATAGCCTGCAGCTCGGTTTCCATGTGAGGCGGCATTGGGTCCCCCATCCCCACGCCTCCCACGTAGTTGGCTGCCTGCCTATATAAGGCCGTCCATCGCTCCGGTCTCTTCATTCCCTTCCTTGCTTCGCCACGTTATTCACGTCTCCCTGCTGATAACTGCAGCCTTTTTATTTAATCCACGGCTTCTCCGCAGTTTTACTGTTCGTTTATTATGATTATAGTTATTGTGTAGGTATTTTAGACTTAGTTTACATTGTTCAGGTACCCATTTCCTTTATCGTTCCAACCATACCCCCATTAACATGTCTATCGAGGTGATCACCATCGATCAAAGAACTTTCACTTACCGAGTGATTTCCATGCCCAGAGATGGCGACTGCCTTTTCCATTCTCTGTGTTACATATTGCACGGCCATATCAGGCTCACTCTTGATATCCGGAGGAACATTGTGTCTTATGTATTGAATGACTGGGACAGGTTCAAGGTGTGGACTGATGATGGTACAGGAGATGATTATACTACACAGGAACACTATAAGAGTGAAATGCTTAAGCCCTTCACCTATGGTTCTGCATGTGAGTTGATGGCTGCCGCTGAATTGTTCGGTTGTCGCTTTCAAGTGTACTGAAATGGCCAAATATTTTACACCTTTGGACAACCGCCAATGCCTCTTAAACATCTTAGATTCACAGGCGATGATTTGAGTAGTGGACACTTTGATGTTTATGAATGTTTAACACTAGAATTACCAGAGTCTACGAAAAAACTCGTAGATCTGGCCCACCTTAAAACCATTCGCAGCTCTCTTTTGTCTTCTAAATGTGCCGATTAAGACGAGCCAGCAAGCAGCCGGCTATTCCATCCCCCACCGTCGCAGAGCGTTCACTAAGTTTTCCCAGCTCATGCCTTGTTTGATTATCTGGGAGTGACTGAACTGCTAGAGTTTTAGTGTGGAAATAATAGATCACTATTTGGAACACACACAGTTCATGTGTGTTCCATTTCTACAGCAATCTGTGTAAACACATTTTTAAAACAAACGTTTTTCATATTTTAGTAGTAAATGACAAAATGTAGGCATAAACTATATAATGTATGAAGCCTGAAGTCCAAAGATCAAGTAAAAACACTTCCACAAAAGGTTCAAGACTGATACAATAGCTTCCGTGGCGTGGCAGTAAGATTTGCTGACTTGTAATTGAGAGTCCCCGGTTCGATCCCCACTCACTCCTATATTTGCCGTTTTCAGTAGTGAGCGCCTCTTTTTGTTAATATTATACAGTACACACATACATTTGGTTTGCGTCTGTAACACACGGTGTGCATTTATAGGACGTAAAAGTTACCGTTCTTTTTTACTTTTATTCTCTCTAAATCACGATCACGATACATACTAAACTTTGTGGCACGGATGCAACATTATTCATATTATTCATATTCATTCGCATAACATCTTACGTTTTGTAATCAGTGAATGCGTATTTTTTTTTCCTGATCTTGCCAGTCCCCACATGTTGCTGTATGCTGTTTCTTTTGTACTCCAGGACATGCAGAGGATAGAATAGTACAGAGCAGTAAGTTCAGCGTTATATGCAATAATCAGATTCAAATGTTAACTGTCTGCGGTGGGTTGGCACCCTGCCCGGGATTGGTTCCTGCCTTGTGCCCTGTGTTGGCTGGGATTGGCTCCAGCAGACCCCCGTGACCCTGTGTTCGGATTCAGCAGGTTGGAAAATGGATGGATGGATGGATGGATGTTAACTGTTCACACACACGCAAGGATAGTCTTTCCTACATTTACAACGTGTGAACCTGTTACAATGTACACGCTTCTCTCTATGCTGTGGTTCCTATTACACACCTGAAAGAAAGAGAGAATATATGTGAAAACATCATCGCACTAATGCAATATTATTTGAAAATGAACAGCGTCAGATCGGGTGTGGATTTATGTTGGCGCTATTACTGAAAGAAAAAAAGATCAACATATGCGTTGATCCAGCAGAACTGAATAAGCTCACGCGCTGTAGCATCCCCATCCCCGATCTGACTCTAAGAAACAGCGCAAGTACAGACGCAAACCAAGTGTGATCAAGAGTTCCCGGTTCGATCTCACTCACTCCTATATTTGACGTTTTCAGCATTGAATAAGCTCACACGCTCTAACAAAAAAAAAGAGCAGCTTACTACTGAAAACGGACATAAAATTTATAAATTGGTATGCACTGTAAATCGTTAAGTTTAAAATGTCGATCGCGGTTATTTCTGTTAATTAATTCATGCTTTTTACTTAGAGTCAGAACAGGAGCTTGTTCAGCTTATTCAGCTTCTGACCTGACTCAAACAGCGCCAGTATAACTTCACACCCAACCTGACGCTGTTAGTTTTCAAATAATATTGCATTACTTCGACGATGTTTTCTGATTGGTACTATTCACGTCATAAAATGATTTCTTCACATATATTTGTCTCTTTCTTTTTTAAAATGTGCGTTGTAGCACGCAGCAACTGGCCACCTGCATGTGCTTGTGCACACTGAATAAGACAGCGCTATATGCAATCATCAGATTCAAATGTTAACAGTTAACAGTTATATAGCACGGAATGGAAATCAGCAGTTCTTAGCATTGCACCACGCAAGCTGTCATATCAACCGCCTACTGTAACTTGCTTTCTTTTTTCTTCGGTTATATTCTTGAATAAAAGTGCACTTGTTTTATTATACTTTTACATGGGGTAGGGAAGGATCCTGAACACGACTGAGATAATGAAAAGTGAATTAAAAAAACAAAAAACAAAGCTAACCTTTGCAAATATCATAAATTACACCGGCTGTTACAGACTGAAATCAAATGTATCTTTTTATTCTAAAATAGTGAAAATAAGAACACTTCACTTCTCATAATGGAGTTATGCAGGATCGAACTCATGACCTTCTGATTGCCAGTCAGCAACTGATACTGTTGCGCCACGGCGGCAATAATGGTAAATAGGTGTCAATGTCCCACACTAAGGCAGCTTTTTTTGGTGGCGGCTTTTTTTTTTTGTACCTTTTGTGAAAGTGTTTCTTTGATATTTGGACTTAAGGCTTCATACATTATATAGTTTATGCCTACATTTTGTCATTTGTTACTAGAATATAAAAAACGTTTCTGTTTTAAAAATGTGTTTACACAGATTACTGCAGAAACGCAACACACATGAAATGCGTGTGTTCCAAATAGCGATTTATTATTTCCATTCTAAAACTCCACTCACTCCCAGATAATCAATCAAGGCATGAGCTGGGAGAAGTTCGTTTACGTTCTAAGTCGGTGGGGGGATGGAATAGCCGGCTGCTGGCAGCATGTCTTTATCAGTACATTTAGATGACAAAAGACGCTGGCAGAGAGGTGAGAACGGTTTTAAGAAGCGATTTAAGGTGGGCCGGATCTACGAGTTTTTTCGTAGGCTCTGGTAATTCTAGTGTTAAACTCTCAAAAGCTGGATGCGAAGTTATCGATGAAACCCATTTCAATTCAAACACTTCCAATTTCCAGTAAGGCTCTGCTTCGCAATGACAATTAATAAGTCTCAGGGACAGACGCTACAAAAGGTTGCCATTGATTTGAGGCAAGATTGCTTTTCACATGGCCAACTATATGTTGCATGCTCAAGAGTAAGCTCAGCGCACAGCTTGGTCATATTACAACCGCAGGGCCGAACTGACAACGTGGTATACAAAGAGATCCTTAACAAACAATTATTGGTATATTTTCCCTCAGTTTAAAAAGGTTTACTTTTCTTCTTAATAAAAATTTTAAAGCAGTATTTCGCTGCTGCGAAGCGCGGGTATTTTGCTAGTTGTTAATATTATAATAATAATAATAATTCATTACATTTATATAGCGCTTTTCTCAGTACTCAAAGCGCTATCCACACAGGGAGGAACCGGGAAGCGAACCCACAATCTTCCACAGTTTTCTTACTGCAAAACAGCAGCACTACCACTGCACACACATACTGCACATTTGGTTTGCGTCTGTAACAGATGGTGTACATTTATAGTACTGTTACTGTACTATAACAGTAACAGTAAAAGTTACTGGGTTTTTTTTTCACTTTTATTCTCTCAGTCACGATCACGATACATACTACTGCCCCAGGAATCTGACGCTGTAAGTTTTTATTTGAAACTGGGAATAATTGTAGATGTGAGTGGTGTTTTGAGGCAATGGAACTGGACATTCTCTGACCTGGAGGGATAAAAGCTGACACACAAACGCTGGTGAATCTGCCTTCTTTGTATCTCACCGTCACTTGATTTTTTTTTATTCAGTTTTATTGAGTGTTCCTGCTCACGCTGAATTAGTATACACCTTATAGTCTATGAAAAACAGAGACATAGGTATATATGATATTTGGAATTATTCATTTTATGACCTGTATAGTACATTTCGGAAAACATTGTGGCACGGCTGCAACATTATTCATATTCATTCGCATAACATCTTGCGGTTGTAATCAGTGACTGCATGTTTTTTTTTCCCCAATCTTGCCAGTCTTGCTGTTTCTTTTGTACTCCAGGACATGCAGAGGAAAGAATAGTACAGAGAGGTCAGTTCAACGCTATATGCAGTCATCAGATTCAAATGTTAACAGTTCACACACACGCAAGGACCGTCCTTCCTACATTTACGACGTGCGTATCTGTTGCAGTGCGCACACTTCTCTCTATGTTTTGGTTCCTATTAGATTAAAAGGGCACCTGACTCAGTTTACTTTCCTGGTGAAAGCGGCTGTCTGGAACAGAAGCTTGTCGATGTAGATAGATAGATAGATAGATAGATAGATAGATAGATAGATAGATAGATAGATAGATAGATAGATAGATAGATAGATAGATAGATAGATAGATAGATAGATAGATAGATAGATAGATAGATACTTTATTAATCCCAAGGGGAAATTCACATCCTCCTTTTCTTTTTCCAACGCCTTTTCTAGTAAGGTGCGACCTCAAGGTTCAAGGTGAGCCATGAACACTCTTCTTTTCTCAGTGGCCCCCGTACATGTCCTGCACTGTACATGTGTGTTAATCACCGCCAGGTCAAGCTTGTTATAGCACACAGCAACTGGCCACCTGCATGTTTATGCTTGCACTGAATAAGCTCATGCCTCGATGTCAATGCAGCACAGAGAAAAAAAGAAAGAGACAAATATACGGGACATTGGGTATAAATTTATGGTACTTCTAAAAGTTAGCTTTTTTCAGTTTTATTCTTTCAATCACGATCCCCTTATTCTTAAAAATTGGTCCAAGTACACTTCTTCTCCAGTCATCAGGCATCATCTCACTTTCCAAGATTCCATTAAACAATCGTTAAATACTCCACTGCCATCTCTCCTAAACACCTCCATGCTTCCACAGGCATGTCATTTGGACCGACAACCTTTCCATTCTTCATCCTCTTCATAGCTGTCCTTACTCCCTCCTTGCTAATCCATTGCACTTCTTGATTCACTATTTCCACATCATCCAACCTTTTCTCTCACTCATTCTCTTCATTCATCAGCCTCTCAAAGTACTCTTTCCATCTGCTCAACACGCCTTCCTCGCTTGTGAGTGTGTTTCCATCTTTATCCTTTATCACCCTAACCTGCTGCACATCTTTCCCAGCTCTGTCCCTCAGTCTAGCCAATCGGTACAGGTCCTTTTCTTCCTCCTTAGTGTCCAAACTCTCATACAACTCATCATATTCCTATTATTTAGCCTTCGCCACCTATCTCTTCACCTTGCGCCTTATCTCCTTGTAATCTTGTCTACTTTCTGCATCACTCTGACTATCCCACTTATTTTTTGCCATCCTCTTCCTCTGTGTACCCTCCTATACTTCCCAATTCCACCACCAGGTTTCCTTTTCCTCCTTCCTCTGTACAGATGTCACATCATGCACCCTTCTTGCTGCCACCCTTACTACAGTTGCCCAGCTGTCTGGTAATTCTTCACTGCCACACAGTGCTTGTCTTATGTCCTCCCTGAACTCAACCTTGCAGTCTTCCTTTTTCAACTTCCACCATTTGATCCTTGGCTCTGCTCTCACTCTCCTCCTGTACTTGATCTCCAGCATCATCCTACAGACCACCATCCTATGCTGTCTATCTACACTTTCCCCTGCCACCACTTTGCAGTCTTTAACACTAGAATTACCAAAGCCTACAAAAAAACTCGTAATCCCAGTCCACCTTAAATCCCTTCACACCTCTCCATCAGCGTCTTTTGTTCTGTAAATGTGTCGATAAGCACAAACAGCAAGCAGCCTGCTATCCCATCCCCCAACCAATGCAGAAAGGGCACAAAGTTTTCTCAGCTTAAGTCTGTTTACCTGCCTATAAGTTGCTTAGAATTGTACAGGGTACATAATATATCGTTATTTGGAATACATGCATTTCATGTGTGTTCCATGTCTACAACAATCTATGTAAACACATGGTTAAAACAGAAATGTTTTTCATGTTTTAGTTTTAATTGACAAAATGTAGACATGAAGTGTATAATGTGTGAAACCTGAAATGCAAATATCAAATAAACACTTTCACAAAAGGTACAAGTATAACAAAACAAGTGTGTTTTTATTCAAGAATACAACTGCAGAAAAAGATCCCGCGTTAGGGTGCGACATTGACACGTCCTTAATACGACCGCTTTGGTGGTACAGCTGTAAGAACTGCTGACTGGTAATCAAAAGGTCATGGGTTCAACGCTGGATGCCTATGTTTTGAGAAGTGAGCTGCTCTTTTTCTTACTATTATAGAATAAAAACATACATTTGATTTGAGTCACATTTACAACACAAAAGATGCTGACGAAAAGGTGTGAATGGATTTAAGGTAGGATAGGATTACGAGTGTTTTCGTAGGCTTTGGTAATTCTAGTGTTAATCTCCTTCAGATTGACTTTTCTGCATAGGATATAATCTACCTGTGTGTATCTTCCTCCACTCTTGTATGTCACCCTATGTTCCTCCCTCTTCTTAAAATACATATTCACTACAGCCATGCTCATCCTTTTTGCAAAATCCACTCTCACCTGACCTTCTTCATTCCTCTCCTTGATACCATACTTACCCATCACCTCCTTGTCTCCTCCGATTCACCTGACCTTACTCTCCTTCCATTTAGTCTGTTGCACACACAATATATCAACCTTCCTTCTCTCCATCATATTGGCTAACTCTCTCCGCTTAACAGTCATACTGCCAACATTCAAAGTTCTTACCCTCAGTTCCACTCTCTTTACCATCCTCCTCTCCTCTTTCATCTGGACATGTCTACCCCCTCTTCTTCTCCTTCTTCGGCCAACAGTAGCTCAATTTCCGCCAGCACCCTGTTGACTAACAGTACTGGTGGCAGTCATTGTTAACCCAGAACTTGAACTAATCCAGTATGGAAATCTGTATTGTCTTAATGTGCCGATTAAGACGAGCCAGCAAGCAGCCGGCTATTCCATCCCCCACCGTCGCAGAGCGTTCACTAAGTTTTCCCAGCTCATGCATTGTTTGATTATCTGGGAGTGACTGAACTGCTAGAGTTTTAGTGTGGAAATAATAGATCACTATTTGGAACACACACAGTTCATGTGTGTTCCATTTCTACAGCAATCTGTGTAAACACATTTTTAAAACAAACGTTTTTCATATTTTAATAGTAAATGACAAAATGTAGGCATAAACTATATAATGTATGAAGCCTGAAGTCCAAAGATCAAGTAAAAACACTTCCACAAAAGGTTCAAGACTGATACAATAGCTTCCGTGGCGTAGCAGTAAGATTTGCTGACTTGTAATTGAGAGTCCCCGGTTCGATCCCCACTCACTCCTATATTTGCCGTTTTCAGTAGTGAGCGCCTCTTTTTGTTAATATTATACAGTACACACATACATTTGGTTTGCGTCTGTAACACACGGTGTGCATTTATAGGACGTAAAAGTTACCGTTCTTTTTTACTTTTATTCTCTCTAAATCACGATCACGATACATACTAACCCCCCCCCCCCCCACCACCACCACCAGGGGTCTGACGCTGTTATTTTTTATTTGAAACGGAATAACTGGAGATGTGAGGGGTGTTTTGAGACAATGGAACTGGACATTCTCTCATCTGGAGGGATAAAAGCTGACACACAAACGCTGGCGAATCTGCCTTCTTCGTATCTCACCGTCACTTGATTTTTTATTCGGTTTTATTGAGTGTTCCTGCTCATGCTGAATTAGAGTGCACCTTATGGTGAATGATGTCAAAACAACAAAAAAACACAGACGTAGGTATATATGATATTTGGAATTATTCGTTTTATGACCTGTATAGTACATTTCGGAAAACTTTGTGGCACGGATGCAACATTATTCATATTATTCATATTCATTCGCATAACATCTTACGTTTTGTAATCAGTGAATGCGTATTTTTTTTTTCCTGATCTTGCCAGTCCCCACATGTTGCTGTATGCTGTTTCTTTTGTACTCCAGGACATGCAGAGGATAGAATAGTACAGAGCAGTAAGTTCAGCGTTATATGCAATAATCAGATTCAAATGTTAACTGTCTGCGGTGGGTTGGCACCCTGCCCGGGATTGGTTCCTGCCTTGTGCCCTGTGTTGGCTGGGATTGGCTCCAGCAGACCCCCGTGACCCTGTGTTCGGATTCAGCAGGTTGGAAAATGGATGGATGGATGGATGGATGTTAACTGTTCACACACACGCAAGGATAGTCTTTCCTACATTTACAACGTGTGAACCTGTTACAATGTACACGCTTCTCTCTATGCTGTGGTTCCTATTACACACCTGAAAGAAAGAGAGAATATATGTGAAAACATCATCGCACTAATGCAATATTATTTGAAAATGAACAGCGTCAGATCGGGTGTGGATTTATGTTGGCGCTATTACTGAAAGAAAAAAAGATCAACATATGCGTTGATCCAGCAGAACTGAATAAGCTCACGCGCTGTAGCATCCCCATCCCCGATCTGACTCTAAGAAACAGCGCAAGTACAGACGCAAACCAAGTGTGATCAAGAGTTCCCGGTTCGATCTCACTCACTCCTATATTTGACGTTTTCAGCATTGAATAAGCTCACACGCTCTAACAAAAAAAAAGAGCAGCTTACTACTGAAAACGGACATAAAATTTATAAATTGGTATGCACTGTAAATCGTTAAGTTTAAAAATGTCGATCGCGGTTATTTCTGTTAATTAATTCATGCTTTTTACTTAGAGTCAGAACAGGAGCTTGTTCAGCTTATTCAGCTTCTGACCTGACTCAAACAGCGCCAGTATAACTTCACACCCAACCTGACGCTGTTCGTTTTCAAATAATATTGCATTACTTCGACGATGTTTTCTGATTGGTACTATTCACGTCATAAAATGATTTCTTCACATATATTTGTCTCTTTCTTTTTAAAATGTGCGTTGTAGCACGCAGCAACTGGCCACCTGCATGTGCTTGTGCACACTGAATAAGACAGCGCTATATGCAATCATCAGATTCAAATGTTAACAGTTAACAGTTATATAGCACGGAATGGAAATCAGCAGTTCTTAGCATTGCACCACGCAAGCTGTCATATCAACCGCCTACTGTAACTTGCTTTCTTTTTTCTTCGGTTATATTCTTGAATAAAAGTGCACTTGTTTTATTATACTTTTACATGGGGTAGGGAAGGATCCTGAACACGACTGAGATAATGAAAAGTGAATTAAAAAAACAAAAAACAAAGCTAACCTTTGCAAATATCATAAATTACACCGGCTGTTACAGACTGAAATCAAATGTATCTTTTTATTCTAAAAATAGTGAAAATAAGAACACTTCACTTCTCATAATGGAGTTATGCAGGATCGAACTCATGACCTTCTGATTGCCAGTCAGCAACTGATACTGTTGCGCCACGGCGGCAATAATGGTAAATAGGTGTCAATGTCCCACACTAAGGCAGCTTTTTTTGGTGGCGGCTTTTTTTTTTGTACCTTTTGTGAAAGTGTTTCTTTGATATTTGGACTTAAGGCTTCATACATTATATAGTTTATGCCTACATTTTGTCATTTGTTACTAGAATATAAAAAACATTTCTGTTTTAAAAATGTGTTTACACAGATTACTGCAGAAACGCAACACACATGAAATGCGTGTGTTCCAAATAGCGATTTATTATTTCCATTCTAAAACTCCACTCACTCCCAGATAATCAATCAAGGCATGAGCTGGGAGAAGTTCGTTTACGTTCTAAGTCGGTGGGGGGATGGAATAGCCGGCTGCTGGCAGCATGTCTTTATCAGTACATTTAGATGACAAAAGACGCTGGCAGAGAGGTGAGAACGGTTTTAAGAAGCGATTTAAGGTGGGCCGGATCTACGAGTTTTTTCGTAGGCTCTGGTAATTCTAGTGTTAAACTCTCAAAAGCTGGATGCGAAGTTATCGATGAAACCCATTTCAATTCAAACACCTCCAATTTCCAGTAAGGCTCTGCTTCGCAATGACAATTAATAAGTCTCAGGGACAGACGCTACAAAAGGTTGCCATTGATTTGAGGCAAGATTGCTTTTCACATGGCCAACTATATGTTGCATGCTCAAGAGTAAGCTCAGCGCACAGCTTGGTCATATTACAACCGCAGGGCCGAACTGACAACGTGGTATACAAAGAGATCCTTAACAAACAATTATTGGTATATTTTCCCTCAGTTTAAAAAGGTTTACTTTTCTTCTTAATAAAAATTTTAAAGCAGTATTTCGCTGCTGCGAAGCGTGGGTATTTTGCTAGTTGTTAATATTATAATAATAATAATAATTCATTACATTTATATAGCGCTTTTCTCAGTACTCAAAGCGCTATCCACACAGGGAGGAACCGGGAAGCGAACCCACAATCTTCCACAGTTTTCTTACTGCAAAACAGCAGCACTACCACTGCACACACATACTGCACATTTGGTTTGCGTCTGTAACAGATGGTGTACATTTATAGTACTGTTACTGTACTATAACAGTAACAGTAAAAGTTACTGGGTTTTTTTTTCACTTTTATTCTCTCAGTCACGATCACGATACATACTACTGCCCCAGGAATCTGACGCTGTAAGTTTTTCTTTTGAAACTGGGAATAATTGTAGATGTGAGTGGTGTTTTGAGGCAATGGAACTGGACATTCTCTGACCTGGAGGGATAAAAGCTGACACACAAACGCTGGTGAATCTGCCTTCTTTGTATCTCACCGTCACTTGATTTTTTTTTATTCAGTTTTATTGAGTGTTCCTGCTCACGCTGAATTAGTATACACCTTATAGTCTATGAAAAACAGAGACATAGGTATATATGATATTTGGAATTATTCATTTTATGACCTGTATAGTACATTTCGGAAAACATTGTGGCACGGCTGCAACATTATTCATATTCATTCGCATAACATCTTGCGGTTGTAATCAGTGACTGCATGTTTTTTTTTTCCCCAATCTTGCCAGTCTTGCTGTTTCTTTTGTACTCCAGGACATGCAGAGGAAAGAATAGTACAGAGAGGTCAGTTCAACGCTATATGCAGTCATCAGATTCAAATGTTAACAGTTCACACACACACAAGGACCGTCCTTCCTACATTTACGATGTGCGTATCTGTTGCAGTGCGCACACTTCTCTCTATGTTTTGGTTCCTATTAGATTAAAAGGGCACCTGACTCAGTTTACTTTCCTGGTGAAAGCGGCTGTCTGGAACAAAAGCTTGTCGATGTAGATAGATAGATAGATAGATAGATAGATAGATAGATAGATAGATAGATAGATAGATAGATAGATAGATAGATAGATAGATAGATAGATAGATAGATAGATAGATAGATAGATACTTTATTAATCCCAAGGGGAAATTCACATCCTCCTTTTCTTTTTCCAACGCCTTTTCTAGTAAGGTGCGACCTCAAGGTTCAAGGTGAGCCATGAACACTCTTCTTTTCTCAGTGGCCCCCGTACATGTCCTGCACTGTACATGTGTGTTAATCACCGCCAGGTCAAGCTTGTTATAGCACACAGCAACTGGCCACCTGCATGTTTATGCTTGCACTGAATAAGCTCATGCCTCGATGTCAATGCAGCACAGAGAAAAAAAAGAAAGAGACAAATATACGGGACATTGGGTATAAATTTATGGTACTTCTAAAAGTTAGCTTTTTTCAGTTTTATTCTTTCAATCACGATCCCCTTATTCTTAAAAATTGGTCCAAGTACACTTCTTCTCCAGTCATCAGGCATCATCTCACTTTCCAAGATTCCATTAAACAATCGTTAAATACTCCACTGCCATCTCTCCTAAACACCTCCATGCTTCCACAGGCATGTCATTTGGACCGACAACCTTTCCATTCTTCATCCTCTTCATAGCTGTCCTTACTCCCTCCTTGCTAATCCATTGCACTTCTTGATTCACTATTTCCACATCATCCAACCTTTTCTCTCACTCATTCTCTTCATTCATCAGCCTCTCAAAGTACTCTTTCCATCTGCTCAACACGCCTTCCTCGCTTGTGAGTGTGTTTCCATCTTTATCCTTTATCACCCTAACCTGCTGCACATCTTTCCCAGCTCTGTCCCTCAGTCTAGCCAATCGGTACAGGTCCTTTTCTTCCTCCTTAGTGTCCAAACTCTCATACAACTCATCATATTCCTATTATTTAGCCTTCGCCACCTATCTCTTCACCTTGCGCCTTATCTCCTTGTAATCTTGTCTACTTTCTGCATCACTCTGACTATCCCACTTATTTTTTGCCATCCTCTTCCTCTGTGTACCCTCCTATACTTCCCAATTCCACCACCAGGTTTCCTTTTCCTCCTTCCTCTGTACAGATGTCACATCATGCACCCTTCTTGCTGCCACCCTTACTACAGTTGCCCAGCTGTCTGGTAATTCTTCACTGCCACACAGTGCTTGTCTTATGTCCTCCCTGAACTCAACCTTGCAGTCTTCCTTTTTCAACTTCCACCATTTGATCCTTGGCTCTGCTCTCACTCTCCTCCTGTACTTGATCTCCAGCATCATCCTACAGACCACCATCCTATGCTGTCTATCTACACTTTCCCCTGCCACCACTTTGCAGTCTTTAACACTAGAATTACCAAAGCCTACAAAAAAAACTCGTAATCCCAGTCCACCTTAAATCCCTTCACACCTCTCCATCAGCGTCTTTTGTTCTGTAAATGTGTCGATAAGCACAAACAGCAAGCAGCCTGCTATCCCATCCCCCAACCAATGCAGAAAGGGCACAAAGTTTTCTCAGCTTAAGTCTGTTTACCTGCCTATAAGTTGCTTAGAATTGTACAGGGTACATAATATATCGTTATTTGGAATACATGCATTTCATGTGTGTTCCATGTCTACAACAATCTATGTAAACACATGGTTAAAACAGAAATGTTTTTCATGTTTTAGTTTTAATTGACAAAATGTAGACATGAAGTGTATAATGTGTGAAACCTGAAATGCAAATATCAAATAAACACTTTCACAAAAGGTACAAGTATAACAAAACAAGTGTGTTTTTATTCAAGAATACAACTGCAGAAAAAGATCCCGCGTTAGGGTGCGACATTGACACGTCCTTAATACGACCGCTTTGGTGGTACAGCTGTAAGAACTGCTGACTGGTAATCAAAAGGTCATGGGTTCAACGCTGGATGCCTATGTTTTGAGAAGTGAGCTGCTCTTTTTCTTACTATTATAGAATAAAAACATACATTTGATTTGAGTCACATTTACAACACAAAAGATGCTGACGAAAAGGTGTGAATGGATTTAAGGTAGGATAGGATTACGAGTGTTTTCGTAGGCTTTGGTAATTCTAGTGTTAATCTCCTTCAGATTGACTTTTCTGCATAGGATATAATCTACCTGTGTGTATCTTCCTCCACTCTTGTATGTCACCCTATGTTCCTCCCTCTTCTTAAAATACATATTCACTACAGCCATGCTCATCCTTTTTGCAAAATCCACTCTCACCTGACCTTCTTCATTCCTCTCCTTGATACCATACTTACCCATCACCTCCTTGTCTCCTCCGATTCACCTGACCTTACTCTCCTTCCATTTAGTCTGTTGCACACACAATATATCAACCTTCCTTCTCTCCATCATATTGGCTAACTCTCTCCGCTTAACAGTCATACTGCCAACATTCAAAGTTCCTACCCTCAGTTCCACTCTCTTTACCATCCTCCTCTCCTCTTTCATCTGGACATGTCTACCCCCTCTTCTTCTCCTTCTTCGGCCAACAGTAGCTCAATTTCCGCCAGCACCCTGTTGACTAACAGTACTGGTGGCAGTCATTGTTAACCCAGAACTTGAACCAATCCAGTATGGAAATCTGTATTGTTGTCCACATGTTGATCTGGCAAAATTTTATACTGGATGCCCTTCCTGATGTAACCCTCCCCATTTATCCGGGCTTGGGACCGACACGATTAAACACACTGTTTTGTGCATCCCCTGTGGCTGGGTTAATATGTAATAAATAAATAAATAATCCAATAAAAAGAAACAGTGCCCATGTGGTGGGTAAAAACATGCCCAATAAATATTCCATAAAACAAGGCTAAAATTATAGTATAGCAAGTTGCTCTTTAAAATCAAGTCTCAATTGTGTCACTCTAAAAGCAATGTCATCTCTGCTTACACCATATGTGATCCTGCAGACAGAGAAGACGTACTGCCGACAGGCACAGCCCACTTTTTGTCCCAGGTTCAGGACCCTGCTGCCCATGGCACCCACCATAGGCTTGGGTCCCGGCAGCTGTCTGTGGCTCTGTCAAGGAGCCACGCCAATCTTCCCATCTCCGACTCCTGCTACCTGTCCTTGGACTTATGCAGAGAGTTGCTTGACCAGCCTGCCACTCCACACTCCCCCAAGATACGTTTAGCAGAAGTGACTCCCTCCTCATTCCCGAGCATCAACTTCATACTCCTCCAAGGTTGTTGTGGTGACAGCTTGCCTCTCATTCACCATCTCTCTCCTGTTCCTGCCATTCTCTCCATCCTTTAATCTCCACACTCTTTTCTTTCTCTTCTCTGTCTGTCCTCTTCTCGATTGTTATCAAATTAAAGTGTAGGCTTTCAAAACAGATAACCATTGTTGTCAGTTTTATGAATTCAAGAACTAAAAAAGCTCCAGATTGTTAATAGCAAAAGGAAATAAAGTAAAGGAGAATAAAGTAATATTTCTATTTACTAGCAATATGCAAAAAAAATACAATCTGCAGTACTAGAATTTTGTACCAGAATTTGATGAGGTGTCATCCTTGCCAAACCTGACAGTAAGGTAGCAGTGCATATTTTGCCTTTTTCAGGAGTTTAGTAGATTTCTGTTGTCAATTTCATCAATCACAAACTAATTATGGCATTATACTACAATTTAAAAGCACAGAAGGAATGGGATATATGTAGCTGAACCCCCAATCCAAAAACTACTTTATGTGAGTCTTCAGCAGCAGCTGGCCAATTTAAAACATGTTAAAGTGGTTATAAAGTAGTTGGGGGATTAATAACCTGTATTTAAAAAAATGAGTTAATTGGCATAACATAATTTACGTAATGTTTCACAAAGCACCTTGCAGTACATAGTGCAACTGTTTGATAGTTCTACTATAATAAAAATGGCAGGTTTAAAGATTTGATCACATAGTGATTCAGTGGTTAGAATTTAGTACTTACGGTATTTTAGTTCACTGAAGCTGAATTTCATTCTTGTTTATTCAACTTTTTAAGCAAAATATTATTTGTTATTGTATTGTGCAGACTGTCTAAAATGTTGTAAAGGTTTATAGATACAGTATAACCACCTACAAATGTAAATCATTTTACAATACCATTCACATGTTAAAACATATATGTGACACAGGGCTGTAAAATGCCATTTTTATCTAATGACATAAAGCTTGAAATATACCTTTTGAAACAGTAACAGTTTCAGTTCTCAGTAGATGTTTTTGTATCAGTTTCTATAACATTTTAGTGTTATCATACATTAATGAAAAAGATGTATAGTGCACTCCGTAATATTTGGGACAAAGACACATTTTTCCTACATTTACTCCCTCTGCACCACAGTTTAAAATTATAAATCAAGCAATTCACATATGATCTAAGTACACATTGCAGATTTTAATTTAGGGGTATTTGCTTACATTTCAGTCCCACCATGTATAACATGCACTTTTTATACATGGTCCCCCATTTCAGAGTACCATAATGTTTGGGACATTGAAATGGTAGGAATATTAAAGCAGTCATATTTAGTACTTTGTTGCATGTCTTTTGTGTCTTCGTCCCAAACATTATTGAGGACACTGTAGTTGTTAGAAATTACACCTTATATTTCTTTCCTTCTTTCTTTAAAGCAACAAGCCCAACCCAAACCAGATCAACATGAACAACAGCAAGACAAATTTAATGAATGGGTCTGGACAGCCTGGTCAGAGCAATAGTGCAGGTCGTGCCTGTGAGAGCTGTTACTGTGAGTACTAAAGAATAAAGCTGCTTAAAATGATTTAAAAGCCAAAGTGCTGCAGGGAACCTGGAAACCTGTCTCCAGGACCTTGGTTTGCGAGTTATGTTAACCGATATGTACCTGGTAAATTAGCTAGACACATTAGCTAATTATTGAAGATCTCCCTCATTCATTGGTCCAAAAATCCTGACTTCAATTCAAATGCACAGTATTGTGGGAATTGCAACTTTAAGCTAGTAACTGTTAATAATATCTTAGCAAAAAATGCACACATTTTGCATGTTTTGACCATATGAATGGACAATAGACACGAGGATTGTGCAACACAAGTTACATGAGAATTTTATTTTTCTATGGACATTTTTCACATTGTTTGCCATTGTCCAGAACTGGTCGTGCAGGGTTCCTTTCAGTTTGAATCTTCCAATATATAATTCATCCACTAAAACATGAGATTAAAATTTGTTTTGGCCACTACTGCAAACTACATGAAGTAAGTAACATATACTGTAAAATATTATTTTTGGGTGGAGCATTCCTTCAAGGTTTTTAGTTATTCAGTTATATTATTAATTTATACTGAGAAAGAACACTGTATAGCACATTATGTTCAAAAACGGCTATCAACAGAGTCCCTACAACAAATCAACCCCCTATGACAACCCCTATGACAAAATTAGATACTGGGAAGAATCTGTCACCCTATTTAAAAACTAACCAGGATACCAACAAAGCAGAGGACTATTTTTTATAAATTCTGCTCCTACAAGTTTTTGAAAGTTTTCTTAGCAGTTCCTCAAATAATCAATATCTGTCTCATCCACATAATTAAAATTATATCCTATTGCTGAGGCAGGCCCCATGTGATTCCTACTAGAATATGTGCCTGTAAATATCAACCAAGTACTGCATACTGTAACTTCAACAAAAACTTAGTGAGACTGTTATAATCGAATTGCCTGACTGCATGCACTGCCACTGGAAATGTTTACTTTTTTATTTTTTATCAAATTCATGCAATTGCTGAAAAAAGAAAGAGTTATTAAATACGTATTTATGTTTGATATATTAGTCCTCAAGTGCCAGCTCCCACCTAGACCACTAAAATTATATTTCAGGCAGAGAAAATGATATGAGGGACTAAAACTGTGATGCATTTCTTGTCAACATTGCAGTAAAGTTACATGCTGACATATTTTGAAGCATGCTGCAAAAGCTGGGTATAACATTCAAGTAATGATTGCAAGAAGTTGTGGAAATTCTGCCATTGAAGAGTTCATTTTGAAGGTGTCTTTTACTGGGTGTTATGTTTATGTGCCCTTATAAAGATTTCTGTAAACAAATTTGCCTATCATGTAATACTGTAACTCTCCACATTAAAAGCCATTTCAAGAACATAACACAATTTTTCATTTGTCCACGTTGAGTTCTCATAGGATGTGTCCCACATAATGCTTGCAGGTGTGGGTAAATGTATTGGTTTATATCTGCAGTCACAACAAATTTGGAAAAATATATTGTGGGGATCAGGCAAGTGTGGGTTAACACTAGAATCCCTGAAGCCTACAAAAAAACTTGTAATCCCGGGCCACCTTAAATTCCTTTGCACCTCTCCATTAGTGTCTTTTGTTTTGTAAATGTGTCGATCAGCCCAAGCAGCAAACAACCTGTTAACCCATCCTCCCCACCACTGTAGAAATGGCAAAAAGTTCTCCCAGCTCAAGTCTTATTTATCTGGGTGTGAGGTGCCTGGAGTTGTATAGGGTAAATAATATATCGTTATTTGGAACACATGCATTTCATGTGTGTTCCATGTCTACAATCTTCTTCTTTCGGCTGCTCCCGTTAGGGGTTGCCACAGCGGATCATCTTCTTCTATATCTTTCTATCCTCTGCATCTTGTTCTGTTACCCCCATCACCTGCATGCTTTGCTCACCACATCCATAAACCTTCTCTTAGGCCTTCCTCTTTTCTTGTTATCTGGCAGCTCTATCCTTAACATCTTTCTCCCAATATAGTCAGCATCTGTCCTCTGCACATGTTCAAACCAACGCAATCTCGACTCTCTGACTTTGTCTCCCAACCGTTCAACTTGAGTTGACCCTCTAATGTACTCATTTCTAATCCTATCCATCCTTGTCACACCCAGTGCAAATCTTAGCATCTTTAACTTTTCTACCTCCAGCTCTGTCTCCTGCTTTCTGGTCAGTGCCACTCTCTCCAACCCATATAACATAGCTGGTCTCACTACCATCCTGTAGACCTTCCCTTTCACTCTTGCTGATACCCGTTTGTCACAAATTACTCCTGACACTCTTCTCCACCCATTCCACCCTGCCTGCACTCTCTTTTTCACCTCTCTTCCACAATCCCCATTACTCTGTATCGTTTATCTCAAGTATTTAAACTCATCCACCTTCGCCAACTCTATTCCCTGCATCCTCACCATTCCATTGACCTTCTCCTGATTCACACACATGTATTCTGTCTTGATCCTACTGAACTTCATTCCTGTCCTCTCCAGAGCATATCTCCACCTCTCCAGGGTCTCCTCAGCCTGCTCCCTACTATCGCTACAGATCACAATGTTATCAGCAAACATCATAGTCCATGGGGACTTCTGTCTAATCTCATCTGTCAACCTGTCCATCACCATTGCAAACAAGAAAGGGCTCAGAGCGAACCCTGATGCAATCCCACCTCCACCTTGAATGCATCCGTCACTCCTACCACAGACCTCACCACTGTCAACTTCCCTCGTACATATTCTGTACAACTCACATACTTTTCTGCCACGCCCGACTTCCTCGTACAATGCCACAACCCCTCTCAAGGCACCCTATCATATGCACAACTCATCATACGCCTTTTCTTTAGCCTTCGTCACCTCTCTTTTCACCTTGTGCCTTATCTTCTTGTACTCTTGTCTACTTTCTGCATCTCTCTGACTATCCCACTTCTTCTTTGCCATCCTTTTCCTCTGTATACTCTCCTGTACTTCCCCATTCCACCACCAGGTTTCCTTTCCCTCCTTCCTCTGTCCAGATGTCACGCCACACACCGTTCTTGCTGTCACCCTTACTACATCTGCTGTAGTTGCCCAACTGTCTGGTAACATGTCTGCAATGATCTATGTAAATGTAGGATGACAGGAAATGCAAGAAATGTTGAACACATACCTAAAACAAACTTTATTCATGTTAAAATACTGATGACAAAGTTTTGACATGAAGTGTATAATATGTGAAGAAACACTTTCACAAAAGGTACACGTATAACAAAACAAGTGTGCTTTTATGAAATATATTTTGGAATATAATGAAAGTAAAATAAATTGTGTTAGGGTACGACACAGACACAACTGTTTGGGTGGTGCAGCGGTAAGCACTGCTGACTCATAATCAAGAGGTTGTGGGTTTAATACTTTGATCGACACGGGCATGCTGACAAAGTACATGTGCAGTGCTACTTCAATACGCGAATGTCCATGCCTGTGTTGATTAAAAACAGGAAGCTCTGCAGTCTACTTGTGACTTTATACTGTAGGAAGATAAGTAAATAAATCAAGGTAAATAGGTAAGCAACATTCGATGCAGCTTTTATATAAGTAACATATAAATGTTTTTCATATAAAGACCATTACAAAACATAATCACAAACAGAACTTTGCACAATACCTTGGTGAGCTCAGCATGCCCTGCTGTTTTGTTGAAGGACATGCGTGTGGGGCAGCTCCACTGGCATAATGACACCTGACCTCTTGCTGCATCCAAACAGTGCCATCTTTCGCCTTTAAGCCTGATGCAGCAGCATTATTCTTATGTGTGAGTGGATGTTTCTTGCGGAGAGGGCTTCTGTGCTCTTCCTCTGATGTAGAACCCTCATCCTTATCTGAGTTCACCTCTGTTATAACATGTCTTTATATGAAAACAGCAGGGTCAGATCGGGGGGAGTGTGAACGTGACTGAGAGAAAAAAACTGAATAAAAAAAATACACTAACCTTTACAAGTACCATAAATTTACATTGGCTGTTATAGACTCAAATACTCAAATCAAATGTATTTTTTTATTGTATAATAGTAACAATAAGAACAGGTCACTACTCAAAATGGTAATTCTGAGAAGCAGCCAGAATCAAACCAAGCATTCAAATGTCAGTCCAATAAAGATTTTCAGTTATGTCTGTTAAATGGTGTTTCAGGGACATAAGGAATGTGATGAAGCATTTGAAGAGTCCATGGCAGTCTGTAATTTTTATAAAACCAGTGCGGCTTAGGTTTGTGTGTGTGCATCAGTGGAAAGCTGTGTGACTGCAGGGCATGCATTGGGGAAACTGGCTGATTCACTTGGATTGATGATCAGCCCAACCATTCCTCATTAACTCTGCACGTGCCATTAATGTACACATCTACATCCACAAAGTATATAGGGCCAGAGTAGGACAAATGAGAGGGAAGAAGAGAGAAGAAGAAATCATATTAATAATAATAATATCTTATATAGCACCTTATCATACATTTACATGCAACTCAAGGTGCTTTCCACAGATTAATCAAGAAAAACAAAGATATACCACATTTACTTTTATTATTATCATTAATTAATACTATGACAACTTCTAAAAAATCTAAGTATACTAAATACAAAATCAACCAAGTATTATTAAGATTTTCCAATTAAAATATTTATATATTAAGACTGACAATAGAACAACCAGATCTAATTAATATATAAAAATAAATATAAACAGTATACTGTATATCTACCTATTCATATGTACATGGCAACCCATTGAGTAGAAACTGTTTGATGTTATTAAAGTTAATGAAAAGATTCAAAAGCAAATAAAACAGTCCATAGTGGTTTCAGTTGATTTAGGATGTAGGTGAAGTTTTTGGTCATTGAATGTGATTATTTGACAAGCTGACATGGAGGAGAAGGTAACAAAAAACTCCTACGATGGGCCATAGGAGAAACATAAACCTCTGGAGGCCAGCTCGTCACCCACCCTCAACTGGGCACAGTGTTTACTATTGCAGTTGTAGGAAAATGTCCATTTTCTAGACTTCACAAAACAAAACTACATGCTTTGATGCGGCTGGAACTTCACAGTGGACCAAATATTGCTTTGACATAATCTGGATTTGGCAGAACCCCACCTCCCCAATTTTTTTGATGCAAATGGGACTTGACAGGGGATTCCCTCCATAGCTTATTGTTTCAACACAACTTTATAGTTATCAAGAAGAAAGTGGTACGTAGTGCAGCACACCAGGTAGGCAGCAGTAAGACAAGAGGTTTTGGAGTTATCTGTCATATGCTTCAGAACCATTTTGGTACCGGAACTGAGGACTGAAAACTGGAATGGATACTGAAATCTAGTACCAATCCAACACTAGAACACAGGAACCCAGTCATTTGCAGACATGATCAGAAACTGAGGTTATTCTGCCCCTTTTCTATATTTTACTTAAAAAGACTTGATTTCAATTGCTTTATTACAAAGCCCAACAAGCATAAGGATGATCTTCATTTTGGCCATTTTTACTCACTATTTTATTTCCCAATAAATATACACATCCAGTGACAGAGAGAACAATGAAGTACTTTGACTAGTCAGTCTAACACAACACCCACAGTACTGCCACTGTTGCACCTATCCATCAGGTGGTCCAGATCAGTCCTGAAAGCCTTGCAGAATCAATCAACTGTTTTATCCCTCAGTTTTATCCTTTTCAAAGTCAAAGAGACTTGGAGATTACTGTGACTACATCACAGAAAAAATAAACATCTTAATTCCACTACAGAGCACATTGTTTACTTCAGTTATCAGTTCATGTTCAATAATATTCTGGAAAAGATGACAAAATTCAAAGTCTGTGCTTCATTTTGTTTCCCACATTCCAAAAATATGTTACGTTAATTGGAGGCTCTGAGTTGGCCCTCAAAAAGTTGGTCATCTAAAGCTAGTTCTTGCCTTGCACCTGATGCTACTAGATAGCCCCTGCATCTTTATGATTATGAATTAGGATAGATAGATAGATAGATAGATAGATAGATAGATAGATAGATAGATAGATAGATAGATAGATAGATAGATAGATAGATAGATAGATAGATAGATAGATAGATAGATAGATAGATAGATAGATTGGCTGGGAGACTGTCAAAAGGCAGGACCTGTTAAAGCCCATTGTGGCACTCCTTGTGTGATTTTGGGCTATACAAAAATAAATTGTATTGTATTCTACTGTATAGATAGTGACAAAGGGGTGAACGGACAGATAAACATGCTAAATTTTATTTTCCTTTGTTTAAAACATCTGCAATGATTGAATGCTTAATTGTCGTCAGTGAGTGAGTGAGTCCTTAGATGGAACAACAAAGAAGTGAGAAAAATTAATGAAGAAATTATGAAGAGAACAATGGTTGAATTTGGGAGATCAAGACAGTGAAGTGGACAGGAGGCAAGGCGGTCAGGTCAACATACAGGAGTTATAGGAACAATGCTTCTGGTAAGCATTGGATGGAGAAGCCTTTGAGGGTTGTCTTATGGACACAAATGAATGTTGGTGGGATGACAGAGTCTGGCTTTGGGCATCCCGGTGGGTTAATAGATGAGGTGGGTGAAATGAAAGCCACTGATGGTTGAACACTCTTTTTAGCATTTCTGTCTGCTGAACAGAACCAAAGTTTGGGCAGTAAAGTTACACGGTATACCAGTACTGTGTAAAGCACAGAAAAACACAATTTTGGCACTAATCTGTCCTCGGTACATGACTATCAGTGTCCTGGGAAATGGATAATGCTTAGGCTGCGGGTACCCAAATTGTGGAATTGAAGATTATAGGTGAAAGTCCACCTTTAATCTTTATTGTGTATAATATATTAATTACTGTATTTTTTGTTGTTGTTGTTTTGCTTCAGCAGTAGGAATACACCTCTTCCATAGCACAAAAATAGATAATACAGTTGCTGTACCCGTCCTATGGAAAGGCAATAATGAAGCCTTCAAAGAAAATTTAACTAAAGCAAAATATCTTCATTGTAGTGCCAATGACTGCCAATTGAATATGACACATATATACCAGTATCTCATCCATACTGTTTTTTATCTCTGTTTTAACATACGCATCTACGACGTACTGTTGGAATAGTTTGCAGCTGGAATGCAAAATACTAAATGTATTCCTCATTGCTAATCTGTATGCGTAAGATTGGCATTGAGTAAGCCTTATTCGCTTGGCGGTTCTTTTATCGGGAACATGTTGTAAATCTTTGTGCCAGCCAATGTCTTCGTAAGGGAATAAAAGTGGGTAAACCATAGGATCGCAATTCACATTGAGTGTGAAAATCTGTTTACAGGAGTTGCCTATGGGATAGATGCAAATGTCCCTTTTCGGCAGGCGGTTAGTCATCTTCTCCGACGAAAATCGCTACAACATCGGTGTGACATGTTGGAGCATTGTATCGTCATAAAACCTAGGGTTTTCCTTGAAAACCATTCGTACAGATGCTGTTGGATTGGACGAGCGATTTCATGCATGTGTTTGTATGATTTAGCGAAGGGGTTGATTGTTCTGAGCATGGAATCTAGCAGGAGAAGTACATTTTCACTGCACGCAGAGTTTGCTTTATTTTATAAGCGTACTTCAGTAGCTTGCACTGTGTCAAAAACATACAACTGTCCATATCCTGGAGAGGCAGAAGTGTTAGCGTATAGTGTAGAGATTTGGTGATAAATTTGCCCGTGTATTTTAAAACAGTATGGTCCGTGGCCAGGAGGTTGAGTTATCTGTGCACCCATGCAAGCAAACGCTAGAGAAGAGTTGTATTCTCAAATGTGTTCACGATAATTTTCACTTTCTGGTGTTTGGTGTGTAAGAAGCTGTTGTAAAGACACAGGTGGCTTCCGCAAAGGTGGTAAAACTACTTTACCATTGTGGCAGCACCTCGAGTACTTGTTGGATGTATTACACTCAGCAGGCTAGTATAGTGCATAACAGTGTTTGCACTGCTGGTCTGGAGTCCCAAAGTTGTACTCTTGGACGGGAAGACAAGAATTAGGTGAAGAAGTACCTGTGGTAACTGGAAGAGGATTGTGTGTATGTCTGCTGAGACTGTGTTGGTTTGGAAACATTGCTTTGCAGATGTCGCATTGCAGATGTCGCATTGCAAGAGTTATGAATGAGTTTTGTTGTGTTTGGTCAGACAATCCTGTGTAGTGAACTTCTTATTGCATATCTGACACTCATATAGTTGTTGGGAAGAATGTGTTATCGTGAGGTTCATGTTTGAAAAGTTTTGTTGCAGGAATCGCACTGGACGAATGTGTTACTGGAGTGGGAGTCAGGTAATTTTTCAGCAGAGTGAATTTTTGTGTGTTTGTGAAGATAGTTCTGTGTTGTGAAACGTTTTGTGCAAGTGTGACACTGTAGTGTGGGGAAGGGTTTGGAAGAGGACGCATAGGAATCGAGAAATGCCGTTTCGGCTGTGTGTGGGCAAGACCGATTTTGAAGTGGAAGCAGGACGAACCAGAAGAGAAATATATATAAGAGATAAGTTTATGGATGATTTGAATACCGAATCTCATTGTACCGTACAATGACAATAAAGGAATTCAGTTCAGTTCAATAGAAGAGAGCACGTATTTACAGATGATGGCAACTGGCTTCTAAATTGATTTAGATTTCAAACAGCTATCCTGTTGGAGCTGTGTGCTGTTAGAATATTAGGTATATACTTGATATTATTTTTATGATGAAATCCATTGAAATATGCATATTACATTTTACAAATAAATCATTAACTTCATTTAAATAATGTATAGGCTACTGTTAATAATTAAACATGTATGGGCGCGGTGGCACAGTGATAATAATGAGCTGGTCCCCATCCCAGGATTGTTCCTGCCTCCCGTTTGTTGCTTGCTAGGACTGGTGTAACCCTTGATGGATGGAATAATTAAACATGTATAATGAATATCTTTTGTGGGGAACAGCCCGGACACAGACAGGTAGAGACGATGTTATCACCACACACACGTTTATTCATCATATTTCTATTATATACAGTGCACATACCCAGTGCCTCGGCACCAATCACCACTTTAAGTCCTGGCCACAAAATAATGCCTTATCAGTCTCTGGTCCGCCTCCACTCCTCTCCACCAAGCTTCGTCCTCTTCCACCCGACTCTTGCCCCTGACTGGAGGGAGGCGGCCCATTTTATTCATCCCGGATGGGCTCCAGCTGCATCCTGAGGACCTGTAGCCACACCCCTGTGTGGCGGAAGCCCCAGCGGTGAAACCGGAAGTCCACCGGGTGTCTCCATATCTCTTCCCCCCAGCACTTCCCGGTGTGGCGGAAGTACTGAGGTCCAACATTCCCATGGCATCGGGGCGCCCCCTGGCGGTGACCACGGGCCCCTACAGGTTAGAGCTTCCAAGCTCTGTACCCGTGGCCCCCAAAGCAACCAAGGAGGACGCCCCCTCGTGTCCTGGAGGAGGCACAAGCCCTCCTCCGCTCCTCCTGGGCATCCCGGTCGGGCGACAAACCCAGCCGGGTGCCACACTTTCAATGTTCCATAAAAGTTTTTAAGAATAGGTGTTCTAATCTTACAGCTGGTTTTACATTTATAGCTCATTGTGTGGTGATTGGTTACATGGAGAAAGAAAACAGAAGGATAAGAATTGGGGATTGGTATGTTTTACAGAGACAGTACTGCTGGATTAGATCATTCCATTCAGGGTCATGAGTGTCCCAGCAAGCATGTTGCGGGAGGCAGGAACAATATCTGGACGGGGTGCCAGCTCATTGCTACCACTGTGTTGCCGTGCCCTCACATGTTTAATACATGCTTTAATGCATTTCATCATGAAAATATCAAGTATACATCTTACTATTCTAAAATGTTCAGAGAGCTGTAATACCATGAATGTAATTGCCTGTGTGCTCCTGTCTACAAAAGAGAAAGCCCCATTTAAGAAGCACATAGTGATTAAAGTCGGAAACACATGAAATACGAAGCATTTAACATGCTACTTTAGTTACGATGGGATCTGAGAAAGTCTAGAAAATTAAACATCAATTTTAAGATGAAGTTTACGACATTCTACTTTAATGACAAAATAAACTACGAAGTTAAAGTAGAAATTTCAAGATTAAAGTCTATATTTCTACCTTTTTTTCTTCACTGTGTCCCTAATTTTTTTTTCTTTTCTCTGTGCCCTAATACACTTCTGTATGCTACTCTGATAGTGGGCAACGACAAGTCTTTTCACCTCGACTTTGACATCTGACCACTACTTTTTTAATTTGGGCAATGTGCAACTTTCTGGACTTGAACATTTGTGTGCCACTCCATCAATTCTCTTTTGTTGCTTATACCACTACCTAAACCACCAAAAAGTGTGTTTTCCATGCCTCCACTTCACTGAGTAGGATCTCCACTTCACACGCACTGAAGTTTTTTTTTTCCATGCTTTTGCCATTGTCTTTTTATAAATCACTGAACCTTAGGAGCTATTTATATTGATTTGCATATTCAAAGAGGCATAATTCTGGTAGGAGTTGGGTTGGGGTGGCAGGCGCATGCACATGCATTACACTTCACGCTGACCAGGATTTATGGAGCGAAAGTGCGTGGAAGTTGGCTTACACACAGTTTTGTGCATCTTCATTTTTCATTTCCACTTTTGTCTGTATGCCATGTTTTTCTGTGAATTCTATGTACAGCGTTATACATGAGGCCCAGAATCTCTATACAAGTGAACTAGTGCACCAAATACATTGATCATCAAGTAGTCACCCAGATCATTTTCATTCAGCCTGGTTTCTGTAAATGGTATAGGAATTTTGTAATGAAACATACAGTAGGAATTTTTAAATTACTTCCTTGCTATTTTAAGATATCTTTAAATGTAATATTTTAATGCTGATTCTTTGCTAAGAAGGCTAATGAATAAGAAGTTTCATAATGACCACCTGCATTTTTTGTTATTCAGGTGTCTGTTACTTATAATAAACACAACAACACATCTGCTTTTATTTAGTCAATTTAAAGCTCATGTGTACAGTTATAAAGGCGCTCCTTGGTATTGAATTCACACTATATTTCATCTAGTTTCTTTACTATTTGAAAAGGATGTGCAGACAAGAGGGGGGTACTGTGAGTCTAAGGATGCAATTTTAGAAACCTTTTATGCAACTACTGTTTTGCTCTATTTAAATATTATATGATACTTGCTTTTTGCTGTTTTGGTTCTTTAAGTATCTCCACCCATTGGTATGGTCAACCTATAGAAACATATATTTAATCTTTTTAACACACTGCATATAATATTATGTAGCACATAAAATGTAAAAAAAGTATTTTTCAAAGTATTATTTACACATTGAAATTTTCTCACCATTTTCCTTTTAAGGCTCTGAAAAGAATTATTGCACATTTGTTTTAACCCTTTTGATTGTAGCTATCTTTTGTATATTTGTTCCTTTAGCAACACAATGCTTCCAGTGGTATTCTTGGGGTCCTCCCACCATGCAGTGTCGATTGTGTGCAACATGCTGGAATTACTGGAAGAAATATGGTGGACTAAAGATGCCTACCAGACTTGAAGGAGAAAGACCAGGTCCTAACAGAAACAACATGGTCAGTGATAATCTTTAAATTAATTTTTAAGTCAGAAAATAATGTTTTCTTCTCTACAAAAGATATTTATGTTTTGATGACATACAGTATCCCCATACTAAACAGAAACAGTTAATATACAGTACTTAATATCTATAAACATGATTTTGTTACAGATTATAGGATTGTACAGTTCAATAACATTAGCAATTTTCAAGCCAGTATACTAAATCAGTATGCAAGACCATATCATTTTTTTATTGCTTTCTGTTGGGACAGGCACCACTTGGTTACTGGATTAAGAACGCCAACCCTAAGTACACACTGAAGACCAAACAGGCCTTCTATCTTCATGCCTCCAAACTGACCAAAATGGCACGGCAACTTTGTCAAGCTCTTCTACAGCCTCGAAGAGCAGCACGCAGACCTTTCATGCCAGTAAACAGTGCTGCCATAAAAGCTGAGTGTAAGTAAGATGGTTAATAAAAGAGAACGTACAATACTGTTTCAGATAATACTTTGGCTTTTTTAATTCACATTTTAATCTACAGTAATCCCTCGCTATATCGCGCTTCGACTTTCGCGGCTTCACTCTATCGCGGATTTTATATGTAAGCATATTTAAATATATATGGCGGATTTTTTGCTGGTTCGCGGATTTCTGCGGACAATGAGTCTTTTAATTTCTGGTACATGCTTCCTCAGTTGGTTTGCCCGGTTGATTTCATACAAGGGACGCTATTGGCAGATGGCTGAGAAGCTACCCAACTTACTTTTCTCTCTCTTGCTCTGACATTCCCTGCTCCTGACGGAGGGGGTGTGAGCAGGGGGGCTGTTCGCACACCTAGACAATACGGACGCTCAAAATGCTGAAAGATTACCTTCACGTTGCTCCCTTCTGTGCAGCTGCTTCGTGAAGCGACATGCTGCACGGTGCTTCGCATACTTAAAAGCTCGAAGGGCACGTATTGATTTTTGATTGTTTGTTTTTATCTGTCTCTCTCTCTGACATTCTCTACTCCTGACGGAGGGGGTGTGAGCTGCTGCCTTCGCAGTGCTTTGCATACTTAAAAGCCAAACAGCCCTATTGATTTGTTTGCTTTTCTCTCTCTCTCTGACATTCTCTGCTCCTGATGCGCACTCCTTTGAAGAGGAAGATATGTTTGCATTCTTTTAATTGTGAGACGGAACTGTCATCTCTATCTTGTCATGGAGCACAGTTTAAACTTTTGAAAAAGAGACAAATGTTTGTTTGCAGTGTTTGAATAAAGTTCCTGACTCTCTACAACTTCCTGTGTTTCTGTGCAAATCTGTGACCCAAGCATGACAATATAAAAATAACCATATAAACATATGGTTTCTACTTCGCGGATTTTCACCTTTCGCGGGGGGTTCTGGAACACAACCCCTGCGATCGAGGAGGGATTACTATATACTATATTGATTAATTAATATTTTGCTATGCTTATATAGAATTCATAAATCTCACTCTGGGACCAGCTGAATAGTTTGCTAAATTAAATTTAAATTAAAATGTATTCATGTCTATGTGAATGCATTAAGTAAAAACATATACAGTATCATATTTTTCATGCACAGCACTGATAATTTTTTATTTGCAATCCATGTTATGACAACATTACACTTTATATAACTCTGTGTAGCCATGACCCTTACCAGGAAAAGTAGTTGAGAAGGTGAGATGAGATAAGTCTATGCAACATTAACAAAGCCAGTTTCTTCCTTATAAAAAAAACCCTACAGTTATTTTAGAAGCAAAAAAAGGAATAGTTGGTACAACTCTTCAAAATATAGAATTATTATATTTTATAAGGAAGATGTCAATTTAAATAATTTCATTATCACAAATTTGGAAGATGAATCTTTAAATATCCTGAAGAAGTTGTGTTAAGATTGTAGCTATTCTGTGTTGTTTTTGGCTGTGTGAGAGGCACAAAAGAATAGAATAGATTAAAAGAGAGCTTTTTTGGGCTTTAAACTGAATGTGCAGCTACAGTAATAGACTGCTGAGGGAAATATGTGCTCTGTTTCTGGGCATCTATCTATCACCAAACAAACCCAACAGTTTCCAACAGTATAAAACATGGCCTGCTAGAAGGCAAATATTTTTTATTGCAATCTGTGAGTGTCCAAATACTGTATGATTGGTGTAATTGATGGTACACATATTAGGATTAAATCCCCCATTGATGAGCCTAAAAACTATGTTTGAAGAAAAAAATATTTTACTCTAAATGTGTAAATCACCGTTGACAACAGATTAATTAGTTAATTAATAGTGAATGTTTTTCGGCTTTGCATTAGTTAGATTGTGTCCTACATGTATTATTTTAGTTTTTATATCAATTCTGCCACTAGTACAAACATTGCATGATTCTGGCACAATTACCTTTGAAACATCACCTTCCATCTCTCAAGTGTTTAATAATCTGTTTCAACTGTCAACAACTGTTTTAATTTTTCTGTTTTAGTGCCATTTATAATTTTCATTTATTGTTGCATTTTCTATTTTTCTATTTTGAATTCTCTCATTATTTCATTATTTAGTTTGCATTGATTCACATTGGGTCCCAATTTTAAAACTTCTTTTTTCATCAAAATTTTAAGTGTCCATGCCGCTTAAAGGAGTTATTTTTGGTGTGGCTTCTTTTCATAGGCGTGAGATTCCCACTTTCTGCCAATCATTTTATAATAAGCCTTTGAAAATCAGGTGAAAGCACTTGGTGAGAAACAAGTGAGAAAAGCATGAGTGAGTCTCTCACTATTTATTATTGAGAAACTGGACCACAGTCTGCTTATCAAGTGGTGAAAACTAAAAATGTGTTTTTTGATTAGCAAAACAAGAGGTCATCATTTAGTTATTTGTTAAATCTTCCATCAGAATCTTTAAGAACAAGACAAGTATCTTAATAAAATTAAATTAAAGGCTAAAACTAGAGTCTTTCAAAAATATTTCTTGGTTATTTGCGTGCTTGCTAGTCTCCTATGTGGTTTTTCCTTTTCAAGTTACAGTGTGAGCAGCCATCTTATATATCATGAATCATATGGCATGTGTATCATATACTATTGTATAATATCCAACCATCCATTTTCCAATCCGCTGAATCCGAACACAGGGTCACGGGGGTCTGCTGGAGTCAATCCCAGCCAACATAGGGCACAAGGCAGGAACCAATCCCGGGCAGGGTGCCAACCCACCACATCATTTAACAAAATGACAGTGCCCATGCAAACATGCACACAAAATAAAAAAGCAAATGTATAAAATGACGATAGGCATCTCTGTAATAAAAAAAGGAAATAAAAATTAAACAAAAGCATAACACAAAAAAACAAATAATATGTCCCTGACATCCCTGACAGATCATAATTGCTTAAGTGTTCTAGACAGGAAAATTTTAAAAGAGCATAATTCAGTGTAATTTAATGGGCATACAGTGTAGGAAAAATACAATGATTTACTTGCAAAAATTAAAGAATTTAAATACAGGTATTTCAATTTTTGTTTAAGCATGCATAGAAGAAAATATGCATCTAATATACATATTTTTGAAAAGTACTGGTTCAGAGCTTAGAGCTTCCTAGTGTTTGCATCTAGGCATATCTGGTAATTGGCTTCAAGCAATTTGTTCTTGTTTCCATTCATAATTAGGCACAGCTCGACTACCTGATAAAGCCAAACAGACTGTGAAAATGATACCGATGTTCAGGAAGCCTTTGGAGTCTATAGTCAAGTACCTGGGTAAGTATGTAATTTATTAGGACTGTGAGAAACACAATTTTTTAAATGGATTAATTAATCTCTGATTCATTTTCTAACTTTATCTCCCCCTTGTGGATTTATAGTTTGGCAATTTTGTACTTGTAAGCAAAGTTCATGATCAGTTAAAGGGCTGATTTTGTTCTTAATCTATACAGGTATATTGTATATATGTAGCTACTTAATAAATTTACCTGAAAGCAGAGTCCATCAAAGCTATTCAAAGTGTGTCTTATTAAAAGAATTGGGATAGTTAAACTAAAATTCTGAATTAAGTCTTTGCTGTCCTGTTTGTTTTGATTTTTTTAAAGCAGCCACTTGTGGATGAGCACAAACAGGAGGTAATGATACAGAATTAGACTTCCTTAAAGGGTACATTGTTTTTATACTCTGCTTAAAAACTATTAGAAAGTAATTGAATAATTAAAGTTAACATAAATTTAAAAGAAGAAAACTAGACAAATAATACTCATTTTTGTTAAGCACATTTTAGAACTGAATAATAAATTTAAAAAATTATGTTAATCAATGAGAACAAAGTACATTTTGTTACATTTTTGTCAAACATGCTGCTTTGTGTTTTAGTTTTAAATACTGCAATTTAGAGGAACAGTTTTTTTAGAACCAAGGTAGAACAGGATGCCAGTTCATCAAAAGGCCTGGATTCCAGCACCATACAACTGATTTGGATTAAGACAATTTGAGAATATTAAATTTTGTGGTATTTGAGTCATTTTCATATCTTGAGAGTTGAGAGCAAACTGAAATTTTCGGTTCAATGGTTTTTTAATATTTTATGAACAATCCCTGATTTTGAACAAGTGCATTCCAGTAGTCAATAAAATTGCTCTGAATTTTCAATGTCAAAATATCCATATAGTGCCTTCAAAGCCAGGTGTTTTTGCATTATAAACACGTTTTTATAGTTAATTTAATTGAAATTAACTTTCTTCACACAACGCATAGTACAAGAAAAATAAAATACACCAATAGGAAGAATATTCTTTGAGAGAGTTGTAGTGAATAATGCTAGTTATGTTTTCAAGTATCATCATAAGCTAAAACAATCTTAGTCTTAAAAAATACATTAGAAAAGATTTTTGTAAATGAATGAAAACCTGAAAATGTCTACTCACAAAATAGTGAAGAAAATTAAAGCAAAAAAGCTTAAGTGTAGTAATGAATTGTTTTCATATACAGTGCATTTTTAGTGTGCAGGTAATATCAGATTTGTTTTGTTATTCATCGCAGTAATTTATACATGGTAAGCATTTTTCTGCCCTAAGCTGATTGTCATTATGCATAGTACTGTGTCATTATTCATGTCTCTATACATTGTCTAGCATCTAGTATGTCATAATTTGTAGGTTTTAATAAATTATATGAGAAAATAGGCATATTTTATTTTTTCTTAGTCATACCTGTTTTAAAAAATCTGTAATTGCATTCCAGATTAAAAAATATATCCAAGTTTGTATTAGAATGTTCTCCTGCGCTAACTGGCTGGTATAGGGCGTACATTTAAACTTATGTTTTACATTTGTTTATGCAAAGAAGTGATGTAATATTTGATTACAGGCTAGTGATAGTGTCTGTATTGATATGTGTTGAAATGCTAATGAAAATGATCGTGGAATATCTGTATCAACTAGGCCTGCAGTTTAGAGTGTACTTAAGAAAATAACCCTGTTATGGAAATAGAAACTACAGTAGTTGTAAGACAACCTGCTGTTGAATTTGCTGTGTTTTAACCTGTGTTGGAAAACATACAGTACATGATGCAATGATAGAAGCAGTATTCACACACTGCTTTCCAAACCCTGAAATCATCTACTAAATGGAAACAGGCACTATGTACATGAAGAAAAATCTAGATATCAGATGTATTTATACATCTATAATGTATTGATGTTTTAGTTTATTAACCTATTACCTTTGAAGGCACTGCATGGAGGTTTTGACATTCTTTATACAATATGTCTCTAAAATACATACATTTTAATTATTGAGTTAATGCATAATTTTAAAATATATTAAAAAAACATAATAAAATAGATTCCTCTCTTCTACTGACATTGATTAAGCAAAAAACACTGACATCTCAAGTTTTCCATAAAGTTTTCCATTAATTTAGACACAGAATCCATTGATTATATTAAGAACTTGCTTGTAATTATCACATTTGTAGTAGTTTAACCCAGCATCCATGGAGGAACTCCAGAAACAGGTTTACAAGAAATATCTAAACTAAATGATTAAGAAGGCCATGTTGAAAAGACCCCAGTGAACTACAAGAAATAATAAGCTTTAGGTCATATTGAAGTGATCCTGCGTACAGGTGACTGCAGATAATAAGTGGGTATAATCCAGTTTATTAGGTTATAGCACAGTGTAGCCTAATTCCAGTGACTATATTTTAATTCTTTATACAAACTTAATTTTAAAGCGTGAAAGTCACTGGGCTGAAGGTTTTGGAATGCTTTTGGAAAATTTAAACTATTAAGCAGTTTTCCGGAATGAATGTACTGTGTATTTTCAGGAAATCATGACACATTAGAGAAAAAGAATTTCATAGAGGAAATAATGCCATTTTTGTGTTGCTGAAAGGGCACACTTCCCAGACAGTGCTTTTGTTAAAGACTTTTACTTCACAGAATACATTCTTACATTAAAATAAAGTTATATCCTATGAACTATAAATGTATAGTCTCCATGCATTCTGAGATAACCTACCAGTGATTCAGTATTCATTGCTTAGTAGTAGAATATTATGGATTCAGTTTTTGAAAGATTTTCTTACATTCGTTTTACAAGTGAATTGTAATTTCATTTAGCACATTTTATAGTTAGCAAATATGAATTCATTAAAATAAGGTTATATCCTATGAACTAGAAATACATAGTCTCCATGCATTCTGAGATAAGCTACCAGTGCTTCAGTATTCATTAATTAGTAGTAGAATAATATGGATTCAGTTTTTGAAAGACTTTCTTATAATCATTGCACAAATGAATTGTAATTTCATTAAGCACATTTTATAGTTAGCAAATATGAATTCATAATGTTTTAAAAAATCATTTGGAAGACTAAAGATGTAATATTTAATGAGTAATTCTTAAAACAAAAAACACATTTTGTAACAGATATGTCAGAAGATTAAACAAAGGGAAAACCTAAGTACAGTACTTGTGAGAAAAAAATAGTATATATAAAATCCTTTTGATAATGGTATATGTATTACATTTTTTGCCAGGGTGGTGATGTGAAGACATTTTCAGGTGATTGTGTTTTTTCTTCAGAAAAAGACACTAAGCTGTGAAAATACACATATTTACTTGAAAATCTTTGTTTCTAATTTACAGAGCTCCACCCATATGTTAAGCCTAAAACAGTTAAATCTGCTTTGGCTTCCCACTCAGTCAGTGGCAGCTTTGTCAAAGTTGCTCCAGTAATCAACCATGGCTCTACAACTATTTTGGGTAAACGAAGCTATGAACAACACAATGGGGTTGAAGGTCAGTAAGTTTATTGTGTTCAGTAATTTTCTTCTTTTTTTCAAAGTTTGTTTCAATGCAAATGTGTTAATTGCAATAGTTTATAGCTTGAATAGTAGAGATTTGATAAAATGTAAAAGCAAGTTTTGCCTAAGTCATTAATGAATAGATCTTAATGCCTGAACCTGATGCAGAACCTTTCACTGGCATCATTTTTCCCTCAGCATGCCATGGTTTCCTTTTAATGTGTTACATGCTTCCACTCAAGACAAGGACTTCCTGAGGTCTACAACTGCATATAAACAATTTTTCCATTTCATCAGAATTTTGAGTTTCATGTTCAAGTTCAGACAGTGATGCATATATTTCCTATGTTCTTCCATTGGTCATTTTATTGCAAATTCCACAAACTGTCCTCAGTGTGACAGCATTTTTCTGGGTCCTGAGATTATATAAAGTCTTTCTACATTTCTTGTCTCATGCCAGTTATAGTTTTCATAGGCATATACTTAGTTTGATGACTCATTTTATTTTTAAGGTGATATATTCTGATTGAAGAAAATGACAGGTCTTAGAATAAGCCTCATCTAGAAAGTGAGCATGTAATACTGTACCTTCAAGTTTGAACATAAACTGAGTGTTGAATGTTATGCAGTCTCTTGCAAAAAGGTTTATAAAGTTTAAAATAGGTTGCTGGATCATAAATTGTGTCCATATACAGGATGAGCCAAAAAGAAGTACCATATTTCAAACGTTTATTCTACAAAAACGATACAAGAAAGGGTATACAAAATAAATTTTTTTCACTGTGTTTTAAAAATGATGTCTTCAAAGTGGTGGCCATCTTTAGCAATACACTCTTTGAGACAATTTCTGAACGCTCACATGACTCATTTGGCCATTTCAAGGGGAATAGTGTCCTTGAGGGCTTCAAGGTTTTGATGTCGATTTAAGATAGCCCCACAGGAAGAAAATGCACGGAGCGACATCAGACACATGTGAAGGCCACCCGACATCGCCATGCAGGGAGATCAGCTTCCCCGAAAACATCTCCCGCAAAACTTGCACGGATCTCCGCACTATATGAGCTCTTGTTTCATCCTGTTAAAACCAGGCATCCACCACAACCACTTCTTCCAGTTGGGGCCGCAAAAAGCTCTCTAGCATTTCAATGTAAGGTTCTGAAGGTGATGGTGACCATTGCTCCTCCTCCTCAAAAAAGTAAGGGCCTTCAATGCCAAATTCTGCAACAGCACACCAAACTGTAACACACTCACTGTTCAGGGGTTTCTGATGAAGTTCACGAGGGTTGGTTTCAGCCCAAAAGCAAAGGTTTTGCTTATTTATGCAACCATTCAAATGGAAATGTGCCTCGTGGCTGCACATGACAATGGCATCTTGATGAACGGTTTGCAGAATGTTCACGCACAACTCTCTATGGCTCTCCCAGTCTCTCTCTAAGTTTCTGCACTACCATCATTTTGTGTGGATGGAAATTAAGGTCCTCATGCAAACTCCTCCTCAAAGGCATGTTGGAAGTGCCTAAGGCAGAAGCTTGTTTGTGCGCTGAACATCTAGGAGTCTGTAAAATTGACGCCCTTTCAGCTTGGATGATTTCAGGCGTTCTTACAATCCAAGAACGGCCTGGAGATTTTATGTTTAATGCTTACCTGTCTGTCTAAATTTAACCATGTGGTACTTCATTTTGGCTCACCCTGTATATGTTGCAAACTCAGATGCTGAAGAGGAAAAAATATAAAGATGCAGTATGTTTTGTTTTCAGTTGTCATCAACAAACTTGTTATCATTTAGTAGAGCTTTTTGAAATATCTGTAGAGTGTGAAGACATTTTCAAATGAATTGTAATTAAAGTTCCTTTAAAAGGGATTGGGTCAGTGCTATTTCTAAGATGATCTGCATTGTTCTAAGAGCAGTTCCTGAAAATATATTGAGTAGCCATCATGTGAAACTGCATTGTTTAAAAAACATTGCTGATATAGTTGATCGATAAAGATCAGGGGTTCTTACACTTTTTATTCTGTGAATCCAAATATGAAAATTGATACCATACTGGGGGCGGCACGGTGGCGCAGTGGGTAGCGCTGCTGCCTCGCAGTTGGGAGACCTGGGGACCTGGGTTCGCCTCCCGGGGCCTCCCTGCGTGGAGTTTGCATGTTCTCCCCGTGTCTGCATGGGTTTCCTCCGGGCGCTCCGGTTTCCTCCCACAGTCCAAAGACATGCAGGTTAGGTGGATTGGCGATTCTAAATTGGCCCTAGTGTGTGCTTGGTGTGTGGGTGTGTTTGTGTGTGTCCTGCGGTGGGTTGGCACCCTGCCCGGGATTGGTTCCCTGCCTTGTGCCCTGTGTTGGCTGGGATTGGCTCCAGCAGACCCCCGTGACCCTGTGTTCGGATTCAGCGGGTTGGATAATGGATGGATGGATGGATACCATACTGAGACCCATAAATGGATTAATTACCATAATGACAGAAGAACCATACATGGACAAAAAACAGTGGCCATATAGTAAAAGCAGTAAGCATTTTGTTTACATTCAAGCATATTTCTCATACTGTATATATTACTAAAAGAAAAGAGTGGAGAGCAAGTATATTGTTAATAAAACAAAAATCATTCAAAACAGGGAATATATTTCTGAGGTAAGTCACTGTCAGTGTAAATGCTGAGTATAAGCTTTAAATAATGTGAAAGAAATAAATGTTTCTTTGTAATGGGTGCAGCATAAGGATATGATGATTTTTGAAAAAATAGTAGGAATGAATTAACTTAGTCACCTGACCCATGACACCAAATAAGAAATAAAATAGTAAATAATAATATTGAAGTTGTTTATTTACCTTGCCTTGAAGAAAATGCGGGGCCTGCCCATTTTGCTGTTTACAATTGAAGCGACAACATAGAATGAATTATTTAATTTTGTTTCTCTTGTGAAACACAAGCTTTCTTAACATGACTTCAACACCTATCCCTTTCAAACTGATGGCATGGGTAAATCTAAAAGTTTCAGTTTCTGATTTTCAAAGAAAATTATTCACCTTGAAACAATCAGAATTATCCTCAGCTTCTGATCAGAAACCAGGATGTATATGAAAAAGAATTAAAATAAAATCTCTTCTTAGTAGAAATAAAAGGGCCCTTCTCGTCTCAGTCACAAAAACACATGGAAAATCCTCTGAGCTTGGGGAAAAACATTATCTGAACGGGAAATGTTTTGGAACATGGCTTGGTGCCAAACAGAACTTGCACACCAGCTGACATTTGATGGTCCTGGACACATATAACCTCCACCTGGTCATTTTCTTTTTTTTTTCTATTGCAAGCTTTTATTCTCTTCTAAGTTTCAGTTCTCTTCTCCTTGAAACAAAAGATCTCCTATAAACATCTTTCCCTCATCTCTCAATGGGCTGGGAATCCCATTTTCAAAGGGACCCATGCTAATAGGGTGTTAACATGTATACAGTGCATCCGGAAAGTATTCACAGCGCATCACTTTTTCCACATTTTGTTATGTTACAGCCTTATTCCAAAATGGATTAAATTAATTTTTTTCCTCAGAATTCTACACACAACACCCCATAATGACATGAAAAAAGTTTACTTGAGGTTTTTGCAAATTTATTAAAAATAAAAAAACTGAGAAATCACATGTACGGTACATAAGTATTCACAGCCTTTGCCGTGAAGCTCGAAATTGAGCTCCGGTGCATCCTGTTTCCCCTGATCATCCTTGAGATGTTTCTGCAGCTTAATTGGAGTCCACCTGTGGTAAATTCAGTTGACTGGACATGATTTGGAAAGGCACACACCTGTCTATATAAGGTCCCACAGTTGACAGTTCATGTCAGAGCACAAACCAAGCATGAAGTCAAAGGAATTGTCTGTAGACCTCCGTGACAGGATTGTCTTGAAGCACATATCTGGGGAAGGTTACAGAAAAATTTCTGCTGCTTTGAAGGTCCCAATGAGCACAGTGGCCTCCAATATCCATAAGTGGAAGAAGTTCGAAACCACCAGGACTCTTCCTAGAGCTGGCCGGCCATCTAAACTGAGCGATCAGGGGAGAAGGGGCTTAGTCAGGGAGGTGACCAAGAACCCGATGGTCACTCTGTCAGAGCTCCAGAGGTCCTCTGTGGAGAGAGGAGAACCTTCCAGAAGGACAACCATCTTTGCAGCAATCCACCAATCAGGCCTGTATGGTAGAGTGGCCAGACGGAAGCCACTCCTTAGTAAAAGGCACATGGCAGCCCGCCTGGAGTTTGCCAAAAGGCACCTGAAGGACTCTCAGACCATGAGAAAGAAAATTCTCCAGTCTGATGAGACAAAGATTGATCTCTTTGGTGTGAATGCCAGGCGTCACGTTTGGAGGAAACCTGGCACCATCCCTACAGTGAAGCATGGTGGTGGCAGCATCATGCTGTGGGGATGTTTTTCAGCGGCAGGAACTGGGAGACTAGTCAGGATAAAGGGAAAGATGACTGCAGCAAATGTACAGAGACATCCTGGATGAAAACCTGCTCCAGAGCTCTCTTGACCTCAGACTGGGGCGACGGTTCATCTTTCAGCAGGACAACGACCCTAAGCACACAGCCAAGATATCAAAGGAGTGGCTTCAGGACAACTCTGTGAATGTCCTTGAGTGGCCCAGCCAGAGCCTAGACTTGAATCCGATTGAACATCTCTGGAGAGATCTTAAAATGGCTGTGCACTGACACTTCCCATCCAACCTGATGGAGCTTGAGAGGTGCTGCAAAGAGGAATGGGCGAAACTGGCCAAGGAGAGGTGTGCCAAGCTTGTGGCATCATATTCAACAAGACTTGAGGCTGTAATTGCTGCCAAAGATGCATCGACAAAGTATTGAGCAAAGGCTGTGAATACTTATGTACATGTGCTTTCTCAGTTTTTTTATTTTTAATAAATTTGCAAAAACCTCAAGTAAACTTTTTTCACATTGTCATTATGTGGTGTTGTGTGCAGAATTCTGAGGAAAAAAATGAATTTAATCCATTATGGAATAAGGCTGTAACATAACAAAAGGTGGAAAAAGTGATGCACTGTGAATACTTTCCGGATGCACTGTATGTACCACTTAAGTTTTATGGCCTGTCTCTAGTGACTGCAAGCTAATTCTGTACGTATGCTTAATGTAATAACTCTGTTGCTTCCTCTGTATGCATTACATCACTAGAGCCTTGGATATTTTTTTTTCTTTAGGTAACTTGAAGAAACGGTTGTTAATGACTTCTCGAGGTAAGAATATCCAGCTTTTAATTAATCTAGGAAAGTTTAATTATATGGCATGAACCTTTTTAAGCTAACTTTGTAGTTCTCGCTATCTGATATTCAAGACTATGCCATTAAAAGAATACATAAATGATTTTAATAAGTAAAAGAAGAATGGAAGGAATGAACAAACCTGGTTACAGCTATCATTTCACCAGAGTTAGTAATCCCAGGTCCAGTTTTTTTTTTCTCCAGATTGAAGTCACTTCCATAGGGCACATATCTAACATAGTCTTGCATTTAGGCAAGAGTATGTTCAGGAAGATAAAGTATACTATATATATCTAGACTCAGGTTTTTTTACTATAACACAATGTGAACCTTCCTTTAGAAATATTCACTTGCATTATTAAAATCTGAATGTTTAGATAATGTGGCTAGTACTGTTTCTTTTACTACTACCTCACTACCCCAGCTACATGGGTTTAAATCACAGCTTAGCTTTAGTATGTGAGGAGTTTATTCTTTTCCCCATGTCTGCCTGGATTTTCTCTTGTTACCTTATGATATACTTGTTAAACTTACTATTGACAGTGAACTATTCCACTATAAAAGAGTGTGTATGAGAGTGTCTCTTATGATGGATGGTCTTCAGAGTTAGCACTGCTTCCTGTTTTGCTACGAGTACTGACAGGATAGGCTCAGACTTCCCTTGTCCTTACAATTGAAAATGGGTAAATGGACAGATAGGTCATAGTTGGAAAGTAAACTCTCAGCTCTTAGCACACACTCAGCAGTCTTCTGAGCCATAATCCATGTTTTTCATGTGCCACACTACATCTTAGACATACGTGGAGTCCTGCCACGTGCAAAAGTTCGCTGACGACACTGCTATCGTGGGCAACATCAGGAGTGGGCAGGAGGAGGAGTATAGGAACCTCATCAAGGACTTTGTTAAATGGTGCGACTCAAACCACCTACACCTGAACACCAACAAAACCAAGGAGCTGGTGGTGGATTTTAGGAGGCCCAGACCCCTCATGGACCCCGTGATCATCAGAGGTGATTGTGTGCAGAGGGTGCAGACCTATAAATACCTGGGAGTGCAGCTGGATGATAAATTGGACTGGACTGCCAATACTGATTCTCTGTGCAAGACAGGACAGAGCCGGCTATACTTCCTTAGAAGACTGGCGTCCTTCAACATCTGCAATAAGATGCTGCAGATGTTCTATCAGACGGTTGTGGCGAGCGCCCTCTTCTACGCAGTGGTGTGCTGGGGAGGCAGCATTAAGAAGAAGGACGCCTCACGCCTGGACAAACTGGTGAGGAAGGCAGGCTCTATTGTAGGCACTGAGCTGGACAGTTTGACATCCGTGGCAGAGCGACGGGCGCTCAGCAGGCTACTATCAATCATGGAGAATTCACTGCATCCACTAAACAGTATCATCTCCAGACAGAGGAGCAGCTTCAGCGACAGACTTCTGTCACTGTCCTGCTCCACTGACAGACTGAGGAGATCGTTCCTCCCCCAAGCTATGCGACAGTTCAGTTCCACCCGGGGGGGGGGGGGGGGGTAAACGTTAACATTATTCAAAGTTATTGTCTGTTTTTACCTGCATTTTTATTACTCTTTAATTTAATATTGTTTTTTGTATCAGTATGCTGCTGCTGGATTATGTAAATTTCCCCTTGGGATTAATAAAGTATCTATCTATCTATCTATCTATCTATCTATCTATCTATCTATCTATCTATCTATCTATCTATCTATCTATCTATCTATCTATCTATCTATCTATCTATCTATCTATCTATCTATCTACTTTTTCCTGTCTCTGTCCCCTTTGTATTACATGAGTTATGTAAACAACTGTCTGCCTTTCTTTCAGGTCTACAAAACCACAGCCAAGTAAGGCAAATGGTAAGTATTTTGCTACCGTCAATTTAAGAACAGCATAAGTTAAAACTTTTATTTCTAAAAATGTATTTTGAACAGATTTTTTATGTTTTAAGTTTTCTACTTGTTGCTGTAGCATTTTCTAAGCAGAGGTCTGTTGCACAAGGTCTCTTTTCTAATCTGACATACAGTAGTTTTTCATACAGTCATATGAAAACGTTTGGGAACCCCACTCAGCCTGCATAATAATTTACTTTCAACAAAAAAGATAACAGTGATATGTCTTTCATTTCCTAGGAACATTTGAGTATTGGGGTGTTTTCCAGACAAAGATTTTTAGTGAAGCAGTATTTAGTTGTTTGAAATTAAATAAAATGTGAAAAACTGGCTGTGCAAAAATTTGGGTACCCTTGAAATTTTACTGATTTGAATGTATGTAACTGCTCAGTACTGATTACTTGCAACACCAAATTGGTTGGATTAGCTCGTTAAGCCAGGTGTGTCCAATCATGAGATAAGGTATTTAAGGTGGTCAATTGCAAGTTGTGCTTCCCTTTGACTCTCCTCTGAAGAGTGACAGAATGGGATCCTCAAAGCAACTCTCAAAAGATCTGACAACAAAGATTGTTAAGTATCATGGTTTAGGGGAAGGCTACAAAAAGCTATCTCAGAGGTTTAAACTGTCAGTTTTAACTGTAAGGAATGTAATCAGGAAATGAAAAGCCACAGGCACAGTTGCTGTTAAACCCAGGTCTGGCAGGCCAAGAAAAATACAGGAGTGGCATATGCACAGGATTGTGTGAGTGGTTGCAGACAACCCACAGATCTCTTCCAAAGACCTGCAAGAACATCTTGCTGCAAATGGTATATCTGTACATCGTTCTACAATTCAGCACAATTTGCACAAAGAACATCTGTATGGCAGGGTGATGAGAAAGAAGCCCTTTCTGCACTCACAGCACAAACAGAGTCACTTGTTGTATGCAAATGCTCATTTAGACAAGCCAGATTCATTTTGGAACAAAGTGCTTTGGACTGATGAGACAAAAAAATTTAGTTATTTGGTCATAACAAAAAGTGCTTTGCATGGCGGAAGAAGAACACCGCATTCCAAGAAAAGCACTTGCTACCTGCTGTCAAATTTGGTGGAGGTTACATCATGCTGTGTGGCTAGTTCAGGGACTGGGACTCTTGTTAATGTCGAGGGTCGGATGAATTCAACCCAATATCAACAAATTCTTCAGGATAATGTTCAAGCATCAGTCACAAATTTTAAGTTACGCAGGGGTCGGATATTCCAACAAGACAATGACCCAAAACAATTAGAAATCTACAAAGGCATTCATGCAGAGGGAGAAGTAGAATGTTCTGGAATGGCCGTCACAGTCCCCTGACTTGAATATCATCGAAAATCTATGGGATGATTTGAAGCAGGCTGTCCATGCTTGGCAGCCATCAAATTTAACTGAACTGGAGTGATTTTATATGGAAGAATGTTCAAAAATACCTCCATCCAGAATCCAGACACTCATCAAGGGCTATAGGAGGTGTCTGGAGGCTGTTATATTTGCAAAAGGAGGCTCAACTAAGTATTGATGTAATATCTCTGTTAGGGTGCCCAAATTTATGCACCTGTCTAATATTGTTATGATGCATATTGCATATTTTCTGTTAATCCAATAAACTTACTGCAACTGCTGAAATACTATTGTTTCTATAAGGCATGTCATATATTAAAAGGAAGTTGCTACTTTGAAAGTTCAGCCAATGATAAACAAAAATCCAAAGAATTAAGAGGGGTTCCCAAACTTTTTCATATGAACTAAATTAAGAAATTGTATACTCAAAATATGTAGTGTCTTTATAATTGCATTCTTCCAGAACTTTTCCTCCTAACAAAACCTGTGGTTTCACCATTGCTGATTATAGGTTCTAAGGAATTTGCTACTGGGTAACGGCTAAAATCCCAAGTTGTTTAACACATATGTATATTTTTTAATTGAATAGATTTTTTCTTTTTTCTTTTATATATGCCAAATACATTAAAACTACTTGATTTTAAATCTACATTTGATGTAACCTGTTCAGAAACATAATGGTATAAGGGTGTCTACAGATTGTGCGGTGTGATGCCCACTTACACCACATTACACTAGTAACAGTAATGAATGACTGACCAGAAATTATGTCACTTTATCAATATATGAAAGATTTGGAGAAGATTTATTAATTTTATGATTTGGAGGAGATAATGAATGACAATTTCCCATGATAAGCATGTTTATTTACTTTGTTTCACCTTTCCTGCTTTTACGCCCCTTATGTCAGGCTAGTCTTAACAAGACCTACCTGCTGAATGGCAAGCCCTTTGATAGGAATCAGAGGGTTCTTAAACACGGCTCACTGCCTCCAGTTAAAGGCCGCCGAATGAACTGGATTGATGCTCCAGACGATGTCTTCTTTATGGCGACGGGTGATACAAGGTTGTTATGAATGTTTATTAAGACTTGACATTTGCAGGATGCTTCGGAAATGTTATGCTAATTTTGTTATATGCAATTTAAAGATTTCCATGAACAAATAAGAAAAATAAAATTCTGCTTTAAAAGTGCATGTGTGCTAGAGTGGCATTTCGGGACAGGTTACATTTTACTTAAACCTAATTAAATAAATAGATAACATTTCTATTTTGAATAATTGCTACAAAGCTAAACCTGAAACAGCTTGCTTTTCTTAGTTTTTAGTACAAAAAATACACTACACTACAGTGTACTAGAGGCATGTTATGCTAATTATATAGAAAAAAAATACTAAGATCAAATTTGACAAGACAAGGCCATTCAGTCTCTATGCCACTATTTTTTGCAAAACATCATCATCAACTTGAGCAGTGCTATGCTATCTGCTACATTGCTGGCTGCACTGCTTGTAACATATTACATGAATCTATGGTTCTCCCTGTGTAATATTCTGTGTAAAATTTAATTTTAGTCAGCTTGCATCTGTGTCCTTATATTCGAATTGAAGAATTGATTTTCAAGTAACATCTACTAATTCCTTTAATATTTTTAAATATTGTAATATTGTCACCTATTGTTTTTTTTACAATGCAATGTCATGTGCAATATTTCACTCATTATTTTTGGACAGCCTTCCTGAAGAGTAGATATTCTAAAAAAACTTTACATTTGCAGTTTGGAATGACCCAAACTGCACCCAGACATTTTTATGTTTTTGGTATAACTGGATGCTCTTTTTTATCAATTTACCAATATATTGATATTGGCTCCAGCAGACCCCCATGACCCTGTGTTCGGATTCAGCGGGTTGGAAAATGGATGGATGGAATATATTGATTTAAAAATACAGCCAAGTCATTACTAATGTTCCAAATGACCACTACTGCTTGACATGACTGAAATATGATTTAATATACACATATGACGACAAAACCCATTTGCAGCAGGCATTACTCCATTGTCAAACTCTCTTACCTCATTTTTAATTATGTTTAAGTTCTATTATGTTATTGGAGAAACTTTTGTAATTTTGTTAGCAGATGACCAGTGTTTTTCTCAATAACAAAAATGAAAACGAAACATGCTGTTAAAGATAAAATTTTCATAATCTAAAACTAAAATAAAAATTCAAAAATATGTGAACTAGAATTAAACAAAAATGAGGAAATAAAAGCAAAAACTAGACTAGTTGTTGTAATTTTGATTTTCATGTGCAGTTGCCAGTTGCTTATTATAACCATGCAGCCATAACTTTTGTTTTAAAAAAAAACATCAATTCGTGCATTTGTGCAAGTACCCTTAGCTGCTGCCATCAGAATCTTGCCATCATCTGGCACATTGTGGAGATTTAAATGGTCATTTTCATCCATCAGTCAGAAGTGAGAGTGAATACCAATGCCAGTGACTTCTTGTGAGGGTTTCATTGTCCATAATTGACCCACCAATCACTGATGCTCCACTAGTTGTTAGCACGTCTCAACTTTTACCAAATTTCAAGGAGAAAGGACTAAAAACATGCAGCCTGATCCTCAGACAGACTTGTCAGGCTTGAGTGGATACTACAGCTTCAAATTTGGTCAATATTTAAATTGGAAAAAGAAACAAAGCAGTGTTGTTGTCTTTCTACACCAAAGGATGTAGGGTATTCAGCAACTGACCTCAATGACCTGCGTTTCCAATTTATGAAAACTCAAGTCTGTAAGTATTCACTCATTGCTCTGCTATTTGTAAAAAAAACCAAAATTATAGTTTAGAAGTGAAATTTTGATTGACTTCAATTCATTATTATTGTTATTATTATTATTATTATTATTATTATCAATTTACTTCCCCTCCTTTAACCGCCACCTTATCGTGGTGGAGGGGTTTGCGTGTCCCAATGATCCTAGGAGCTCTGTTGTCCGGGGCTTTATGCCCCTGGTAGGGCCACCCAAGGCAAACTGGTCCTACGTGAGGGATGAGACAAAGAGCGGTTAAACAAACCTCCTATGAAGAAAAACAATTTTGGACGGCGTTTTCCCTTGCCCGGACGCAGGTCACCGGGGCCCCACTCTGGAGCCAGGCCTGGAGGTGGGGCTCGATGGCGAGCACCTGGTGGCCGGGCCTGCACCCATGGGGCTCAGCCGGGCACAGCCCGAAGAGGCAACGTGGGTCCCCCTTCCCATTGGCTCACCACCTATGGTAGGGGCCAAGGAGGTCGGGTGCAGTGTGAGTTGGGTGGTGGCCGAAGGCGGGGACCTTGGCGGTCCGATCCTTGGCTACAGAAGCTGGCTCTTGGGACGTGGAATGTCACCTCTCTGAAGGGGAAAGGAGCCTGAGCTAGTGCGCGAAGTTGAGAGGTTCCGGCTAGATATAGTCGGACTCACCTCGACGCACAGCTTGGACTCTGGAACCATCTCCTTGAGAGGGGCTGGACTCTCTACCACTCTGGAGTTGCCCCAGGTGAGAGGCGCCGAGCAGGTGTGGGTATACTTATTGCCCCCCAACTTGGAGCCTGTACATTGGGGTTTACCCCGGTGGACGAGAGGGTAGCCTCCCTTCGCCTTCGGGTGGGGGGACGGGGTCCTAACTGTTGTTTGTGCGTATGCACCGAACAGCAGTTCGGAGTACCCACCCTTTTTGGAGTCCCTGGAGGGGGTGCTAGAGGGCATTACCTTCTGGGGACTCCCTCGTTCTGCTGGGGAGACTTCAATGCTCACGTGGGCAATGACAGTGAGACCTGGAAGGGCGTGATTGGGAGGAATGGGCCCCCCCGATCTGAACCCGAGTGGTGTTTTGTTATTGGACTTCTGTGCTCGTCACGGATTGTCCATAACGAACACCATGTTCAAGCATAGGGGTGTTCATATGTGCACTTGGCACCAGGACACCCTAGGCCTCAGTTTCGATGATCGACTTTGTGGTCGTGTCGTCGGACTTGCAGCCACATGTCTTGGACACTCGGGTGAAGAGAGGGGCGGAGCTGTCAACTGATCACCACCTGGTGGTGAGTTGGCTTCGATGGTGGGGGAGGATGCCAGTCAGGTGTGGTAGGCCCAAACGTGTTGTGAGGGTCTGCTGGGAACGTCTGGCAGAGCCCCCTGTCAGAAGTAGCTTCAATTCCCACCTCCAGCATAACTTCGACCACATCCCGAGGGAGGTGGGGGACATTGAGTCCGAATTGGCCATGTTCCGTGCCTCTATTGTTGAGGCAGCTGACCGGAGCTGTGGCCATAAGGTGGTCGGTGCCTGTCGTGGCGGCAATCCCCGAACCCGTTGGTGGACACCGGCGGTGAAGGATGCCGTCAAGCTGAAGAAGGAGTCCTACAGGACCCTTTTGTCCTGTGGGACCCCGGAGGCAGCTGATAGGTACCGGCAGGCCAAGCGGAATGCGGCTTTGGTGGTTGCTGAGGCAAAAACTCGGGCGTGGGAGGAGTTTGGGGGAGGCCATGGAGAACGACTTTCGGACGGCTTCGAGGAGATTCTGGTCCACCATCCGGCGTCTCAGGAAGGGGGAAGCAGTGCAGTGTCAACACTGTATATGGTGGGGGTGGTGCGCTGCTGACCTCGACTCGGGACGTTGTGGGTCGGTGGGGGGACTACTTCAAAGACCTCCTCAATCCCATTAACATGCCTTCCAATGAGGAAGCAGAGCCTGGGAACTCAGAGGTGGGCTCCCCATCTCTGGGACTGAGGTCACCGAGGTGGTCAAAAAACTCCTTGGTGGCAGGGCCCCCGGGGGTGGATGAGATACGCCCGGAGTTCCTCAAGGCTCTGGATGTTGTAGGACTGTCTTGGCTGACACGCCTCTGCAACATCGCATGGACATCAGGGACAGTGCCTCTGGATTGGCAGACCAGGGTGGTGGTCCCCCTCTTTAAGAGGGGGGATCGGAGGGTGTGTTCCAACTACAGAGGGATCACACTCCTCAGCCTCCCTGGAAAAGTCTATTCAGGGGTCCTGGAGAGGAGGGTCCGTCGGATAGTCGAGCCTCGGATTCAGGAGGAACAGTGTGGTTTTCGTCCTGGTCGCGGAACAGTGGACCAGCTCTATACCCTTAGCAGGGTCCTGGAGGGTGCATGGGAGTTTGCCCAACCAGTCTACATGTTTTTGTGGACTTGGAAAAGGCATTCGACCGTGTCCCTCGGGGAATCCTGTGGGGGGTACTCCGAGAGTATGGGGTACCGGCCCCCCTGATAAGGGCTGTTCAGTCCCTGTACGATCGGTGCCAGAGCTTGGTCCGCATTGCCGGCAGTAAGACAAACCCGTTTCCAGTGAGAGTTGGACTCCGCCAGGGCTGCCCTTTGTCACCGATTCTGTTCATAACTTTTATGGACAGAATTTCTAGGCGCAGCCAGGGCGTTGAGGGGGTCCGGTTTGGTGGGCTCAGGATTGAGTCACTGCTTTTTGCAGATGATGTTTGTCCTGTTTGCTTCATCAGGCCGTGATCTTCAGCTCTCTCTGGATCGGTTCGCAGCCGAGTGTGAAGCGCTGGGATGAGAATCAGCACCTCCAAATCCGAGACCATGGTCCTCAGCCGGAAAAGGGTGGAGTGCCCTCTCAGGTTGGTAGCGAGATCCTGCCCCAAGTGTAGGAGTTCAAGTATCTCGGGGGTCTTGTTCACGAGTGAGGGAAGAATGGAGCGTGAGATCGACAGGCGGATCGGTGCGGCATCCGCAGTAATGCGGGCGCTGCATCGGTCTGTCGTGGTGAAAAAGGAGCTGAGCCGCAAGGCGAAGCTCTCAATTTACCAGTCGATCTATGTTCCTACCCTCACCTATGGTCATGAGCTATGGGTAGTGACCGAAAGAACGAGATCGCGAATACAAGCGGCTGAAATGAGTTTCCTCCGCAGGGTGTCTGGGTTTTCCCTTAAAGATAGGGTGAAAAGCTCAGTCATCCGGGAGGGGCTCAGAGTAGAGCCGCTGCTCCTCCGCATCGAGAGGAGTCAGATGAGGTGGCTCGGGCATCTGATCAGGATGCCTCCTGGACGCCTCCCTGGTGAGGTGTTCCGGGCACGTCTAACCGGGAGGAGGCCCCGGGGAAGACCCAGGACACGCTGGAGGGACTATGTCTCTCGACTGGCCTGGGAACGCCTTGGGATTCTCCCGGAAGAGCTAGAAGAAGTGGCCGGGGAGAGGGAAGTCTGGGCATCTCTGCTCAAGCTGCTGCCCCCGCGACCCGACCTCGGATAAGCGGGAGACGATGGATGGATGGATCAATTTACTTGCTTGCTGGCCATGTCATCACAGTGACAGTGTGTGGTAAAGTGAGGTCAATGGCTGATTGGCTTTTTAAATAAATAATTGGCAGACTTGCGTCTTCAAGTGAGGTCTGGTAGCATGGCGGGAGCAGACGACCCTGCACTTAATGCACAGGTGCAGGATTGCCCACAACCCTAACTGACGCCAGGAGCTGCTAACTGCCACAACTGTGCCACGTCCCCATTCAAAAAGGGAAGCGTGAGTACAAGGAAGAAAAAAGAAAACAAAAGAAAAAGAAATGAACAGAAGTTAAAGAGAGAAAGAGGCAGAAGAAGCCAGGATGCAGACGTTAGCAGTGCCAGTGAGCTAAAGGGATCATGCTTGAGGGAAAGAAAGCAGGCAGCTGGGAAGAGAGTCACACTAGCTGAATGTGTCTGAGGAGCAGGAGCGACCAGGAGAATGTACAGCTCGCTGCAGAAGGCCAGGAAGGCAGCGGTTGTCAAGGAGACTTGGGAGGAGAGTTCAAACTTGAGCGTCTTGACCGTTGGGGACTCAAGCCTAGGTCTGGATAGGGAGCGTTATTAATAATAATAATAATAATACATTTTATTTATTTGTAGGTGTCTTTTTAAACACTCAAGGACACTGAACAATAGACAAAACACAGATTATAAACAAAAGTAAAATACAAAAGTTAAAATCAGACAGAGCAATTGTAATCAAAGAGAAAAAGCAGTCTTAAACAAATGAGTTTTAAGTTTAGATTTGAAAAGTGAAAATTATTCAATATTTCTAAGCTCAGATGGTAGTGAGTTCCAAAGCTGGGGAGCAGAGCATTCAGTTGTGGTAAGACGGACGAAGGGGACAGTCAAGTGGATGGAGGAAGAGTATCTAAGGGTACAGGAGGGAATGGCAACATTGAAGAGGTCAAACAGATATGGAGGGGCCAGGTTGTGGATAGCTTTAAAAGTTAGGAGAATTTTGAATTGAATTTGGAACTGAACTGGAAGCCAGTGAAGCTGCTGCAAGAATGGGAGTGATATGGTGAATAGAGGGGGTTCTAGTAATGATGCGGGCAGCTGAATTCTGGACCAGTTGAAGCTTATAAAGAGATTTGCGAGAAGGACCAAAGAAAAGGGAATTGCAATAATCCAGATGAGAAGTGACAAGGCTATGAGCAAGGATAGCAGTGGTGTGGGGAGTGAGGGATGGGTATATACGATTAACGTTACGCAAGTGGAAATATGTAGACCAGGAGATGTTATTGATGTGGGACTGAAAGGATAAAGTACTGTCAAGGATAACACCCAGACTCTTAACCTGTGGGGAAGGGGAGACAGAGGAATTATCAATAACAAATGAAAAAGGATCAGTTTTGGATAATGTTGATTTTGTACCAATGAGGAGAACCTCAGTTTTGTCACTATTTAATTTAATAAAATTAGAAGAAAACCGGGATTTGATTTCTGATATGCAATCAATAAGTGAGGAGGGTGGAAAGGAAGCAGTAGGTTTGCTAGTGAGATAGAGCTGGGTGTCATCAGCATAACAGTGGAAGCTAATGTTATATTTACGAAAGATATTACCAAGGGGAAGGAGATAAATAATGAAAAGGAGGGGCCCACACCTGAAGTAACAGCGGTGGGTTGGGATGTGAAAGTTTTAAGCTGAACTAACTGAGTGCGGCCTGAGAGGTAGAATCTGAACCAGTCTAGTGGAGTGTGGGTAATGCCAATTGAAGATAATCTATTGAGAACAGTAGTGTGACAAATAGTGTCAAAGGCTGCACTCAGATCAAGGAGGATGAGAATAGTAATTAAACCAGAATCAGCTGCCATAAGGAGGTCATTAGTAATTTTTATAAGTGCTGTTTCTGTACTGTGGAGGGGACGAAAACCAGCCTGGAACTGTTCATACAGATTATTTTGAGATAAATGAGAATGAAGCTGAATAGCCACTATTTTTTCAAGAATTTTGGAAATGAAGGGTAGATTAGAAATAGGACGAAAATTACTGAAATTAGTCGGATCGGCACCAGGTTTTTTCAGTATCGGGGTTATTGCAGCAGTTTTAAAAGATGAAGGAACAGTACCAGTAGTGAGAGAAGAGTGGATTATAGCAGAGATAAGAGGGACCAGAGAGGGGAGGCAGGCTTTGACCAGAACTGTAGGGAGGGGGTCCAGTTGACAGGTGTGTGGCTTAGACATACAGACAAGATATGAGATTTCTGAGAAAGTAGGAAGCTGAAAAGAGGAAAATGAGTGAGTTTGCGGGTGAAATTCAAATGAAGTACTGGAGGAATCCGTACAGAGAGACTGATGAATCTTCTAGATTTTTTCATTTAAAAAGGACATAAGGGAATTGCAAAATTCAGTTGAGTAAAGGCGAGAAGGTAAAGATCCGGGGGTTATGTGATATTGTTAAGTAGTGAAAACAATGACTTGGTGTTGCCTTCATTGGAAGAAATAATGTGAGTATAATAGTTAGATTTAGTTTGGGCAGTACAGTCCTTTTAATAAAGTATATGGTTTTTGTACATCTCTTTGTGAACAAAGAGTCCAGTTTTTTTATAGAACCGTTCAAGTTGCCAGCCTTTGGCTTTCAAAAGCCAAAGTTCAGGCGTGAACCAGGGAGCATAAAAGGAGAAAGAAACAGATGGAGTTTTTAATGGAGCGACAGAGTTAAGAATACCATTAAGTCCAGTGTTATAGTGTGAGACCAGTTCTTCAGGAGTGTATAAATTATGAATGTCCATAAGGGAATCAGTACTAGAGGAAAGAGAGTCTAAGTTAATATTCTTAATATTATGGAAAGACATGAGATGGGAAAGCTTAGTGTTGGAAAGTGCAAGTTTAACATTGAATGAAATAAGAAAATGATCAGTTATAGGGAGTTCATCTGCAGTACAATCAAGCGGGGTAACTCCAGATCAGATATGTCCTTTGGAATGAGTGGGAACATCAGTATGCTGCTAGAATCCAAAACTCTCAAGGCAGGATGTAAAGTCTCTAGTAATAGGGACATTGATAATATCCATATGTGTATTGAAATTCCCCAGAAGTATTATGTTTGCTGAAACAGTAGATAAGTGTGTAAGGAAAACAGCAAAGTCGTTCAGAAAGTCATTATTTGGTTTAGGGGGCCGGTAAACAGTTCCAATAATAGTAGGAATAGGTCCATTTAATTGACACACAAGAGATTCAAAAGAACTGAAGGCAGGAACAGACAACGGCAAGACTTTCCATTTCTGACGATACATTAACGCGAGACCTCCTCCCCGGCTAGAGCCACGGGGTTGAGAGATGTAAATAAACCCCGGGGGAGTGGGTTCGTTACATTGGGAAAAGTCATGAGGTTGTTGCCATGTCTCAGTTAGACAGAAAAAGTCAAACTTACGATCAGTGAGGAGATCGTGGATGAGAAGCCCCTTGCTCGTGAGTGAGCGGATGTTCAACAGACCGAAGTTGACAATGGTGTTATCGCATTTAGCAATGGTGTTAGCCGACCGGACTAGGCTGCCTAACACACTGTTGTCAGCGACTGTGCCTAAATTACGTGGAGGACGTCGAGAACTGGACCAGGTGGAGTTTATTATTTTTGAACTGTCAGCTTGGATACTCAGGCGGGACCCGCAGTGGATGTATCTCCGATGGGGGAGGAATACAATGTCTGGGTGGAGATACAGGCCAGTCAACGGAGGCTCGGACAGGTGAAAGCGGAGTCGGAGTAGCTAGGCAGCTGAGTACTGAAGCAGTCCTGTCGCAGGTAGGATAGCGAGTGACAGGAGGGACCAGACAAACACGAACCAAATAAATATCCTACCTGTCCACATGTTAAGCGAAGACGCAGACAACTCAGATGTTCGTCGGAGAACAAAGTCAGGTAAGTTTCAAAGCGGGGATAGGCCTAAGAATAGTCCATACACAGCCAAATCAGCAGTCAAGCTAGAAATCAGTCTATTTTTAAATAATTGAAAAATAAAACTCAACGAATAAATCTGCCCGAAATGAAAATGAAAACAGCTGCTTAGTCCATTAGATTGTAAGTTAATCGTAAAAAAGTTAAAAAGTTACCAGACAGCAGCAGCGACCAGTCATGCCAGCGTTCGCTCATCTGGAACGACAGTGACCCTGACCTGCAGAAGGTCAGCTTCATGTGATAGTAGGGCGACTCCTCTTCTGTAAGGTCCTTATGGGATAAGCAAGTAGAATGCACTGGGCTTTATAGAAAGGGCGGTTTCCTGCTAGTTGATTTTAACCTCCACCATTGTTTTTATTGAATTATTTATTATTGATGAAGCACTGCACTTTTTGAACACTTGTTTCATTTTGCCTTTTTTTTTTAATAGAAGCGCTTGCACTTTTCACCATCCCCTTGCTTGGTGTGTTTCTCCTCATCTGCTCAGCTCATCATGATCATGACAATCGACGGTGTCGGGTTCAAGAGGCAAGAGAGCAAGAGAGCAAGATGCCAGCCCATACCGTCACACAGTGACAGAACTAAGCAGATCCGTAGCATGCAATCAATGCTCTCAACCTAAGTAATGTTACACATAATCATTTAATAATAATACTAATGATTAATTCAAATAGTAAAAGGCAATAATATAATAATAAAGTTATTATGTATATCAGAGTGAAAAAAGTAAAATTAATTAAATGCTAAATTAAAAAATTTTTTATTTTCTAAACAGACGATTGACAAGCAGTAATGTGTTCCAGATCATTGGAGCATAAAATTTTAAGGCTGCTACAGCACTTATCTTGTTGTTAACTCTGGGAAGAATCAGAAGATGAGAATTTAATGATAGTTAATCTCTATATGCTACATACACAATTAAAAATTTGGTTTAGAATGTATGATGGTGATGAAACATTAACTTCCTTAAAAACCAGTAATACAATTTTAAAATCAATTCTGAAAGAAATAGACAACCAATGCAAAGATGCCACAATTGGGTCACAAAGTTGCACAGATACACTCTGGAAATTCCAGAGACAAAAACTTTATTCAAAACTTTCAGGAGTGATCTGGGCAATGTGACAACCCAGAAGGCACAGCGCCTTGGGAGCAGGAGCCCCAACAGGAGCAGAGGATGTCTTGGGGAAGAGAGACGTGGTGAGACAAAAGGACAGCTGCGGTTCAGGCTTTTAAATGTTCGAAGCCCCACTCGAGATGCAGATCACGTGGCACAGCAGCAGCAAGCATGCAGCTGATCCAGCAAAGAGGAGATAAAAACTATGCTTGTTTCCCATTGAATCACAGATTTAGAGGGGGTTTTGGAGGAGCAGCCACGTTGCCTTGGGGCTGTGTTCAGCGTGTTCACAACCCCTCCCTCAGCTTTATTCACATTTTAGTGAATTAAGCAACTCTCAAAACTGGACTCGAACATGTGCAACAGGACATCCGCATTAATGTGTGTAGAGCTGGGTCGATGACAGACTCTGAAATTATGTGATTGCAAAAGAACCATCTTGTGAGATGGGAGTTCGTATCTTTCTGTCGGTATAGCCATTGAAGAGGAGCGTGATCGGTCACCAAGGTAAAATTACGACCCCATAAATAATACCAGAGTGCATCCACAGCCCATTTAATCGCCAAACATTTCATCTAAATTTTCGAATAATTGCTCTCTCGTGGAAGCAATTTTCTACTTAAAAATGTAATAGGGTGCTCTTCACCATCAAAAACCTGAGACAGGAAAGTGCCTAAATCAAACGCACTAGCGTCCGTCTGCAGGACAAAATCTTTAGAGAAGTCAGGATTCAGCAAAAGAAGACAAATTTCAAATCACAGAAGGAACGTTCACAATCATTTGACCAGATAACTGGGTGGTTTTTCCTGTCTCTCGTAAGATTGGAAAGAGGAGCAGTCCTATTCGCAAAATAAGGGATGAATCTTCTATAATAACCGGCAAGCCCCAGAAATGCTCAAACATGTTTCTGTGTCTCCAGATGTGGGTAAGCAAGCACCTCATCCACTTTTCTAAGTTGAGGACAAACCAAACCCCTGCCCATAGAATAACCCAGAAAATGAGTCTCAGACATACCCAACCTACATTTCTTAGGGTTAGCTGTCAAACCAGCCTGCCTCAAGGTATCAAGAACAGCCTGAAGCCGTTCTAAATGCGTGTGCCAATCATTACTGAATATCACAACATCATCGAGGTATGCCCCGGAATATTCAGAATGAGGATGCAAGATCTGATTCATCATATGCTGGAAAGTTAGAGACGTACCATGAAGACCAAACGGGAGTCTTAGTAAATTTGTAAAGACCGTCAGGAATTGCAAATGCCGTTTTCTTGCAACTGGCAGCCTCAAGAGGCACTTGCCAGTAACCCTTCATGAGATCCAACGTGGAGATATAGGACACCTGACCCAGTTTTTCCAACAACTCGTCCACACAGGGCATTGAATAAGCATCAAATTTGGAGACCTTATACAAGCACCCGAAATCAATACAGAACCGAACCGAACCATCTGGATTTGGGACTAATAAGACCGGACTGCACCATTCGCTCTTACTTTCATGAATAACACCCAATGCTTGTGTCACAAAGTTGCTCAGACACACTCAAGAAATTCCAGAGACAAAAACTTTATTCAGACACTTCTAACAAACACAAGTGTCTTTCAGGAGTGATCCAAGCTCTGTGACAACCCGGAAGGCACAGCGCCTCGGGAGCAGGAGCCCCAACAGGAGCAGAGGATGTCTGGGGAAAGAGAGATGCAGTGAGACAAAAGGACAGATGCGGTTTAGGCTTTTAAATGTTCAAAGCCCCACTAGAGATGCAGATCACACACCACGGCAGCAGCAAGCCTGCAGCTAATCCTGCAAAGAGGAGATAAAAACAGTGTTTCTCTCCCATTGAATCGCTGTTTAAGAGAGCATTTCGGAGAATCGGCCACGTCGCCTTGGGGCTGTGTTCAGCATGTTCACAATTTGTTCTCTTCCTGCAGCATTCTGGCCTTCTATCACATATTTAAACAAGGCATTACAGTGGTTTACCCATGAATATACAAATGCATTATTAAGCTTTTTAGCATTTTGAATTTCTAGGTAGAGTCTAACTCATAGAGACTTCCTTAGATGAAAAAGTCAACGAATATTGATGAATATTAATTCAGCATCTACAATCACTCCGATATTTCTTTGTCTTTTGACTGTTTTCCTAGATTTCCTACTCTGTTTACTATCTTCCTTTTATTTTTTTCACTACCAATATTGAGTTTTTCTGTTTTCTCCTTGTTTAATTGTAAAAAATTCATATTCCTCCAGTTTATAATTAAGTAATTGAATGTAGTGATGTCATCAGGTGCTACAGATGTGTAGAGTTGGGTATTGTCATACTCACTGATAATAAGACCCAGTGGTGGCATTTTCAGCAAGAATAACAGTAATTCTAAAATAGAGCCCAGGGGAACTCCGTGTAAAATATCATATCTTTGGTAATAATGTTTACCTAATTCAACTATAATTTGTCTTCTAGTTAAATAAGTTTCTAACCAGTGAAAGGCAGTGCCCGAAGTGCCAGCCCAATGTATTGTATTTCATGATTAATTGTATCAAAAGCATCACTTAGATTAAGAGTACCAGAACTGAAAATTTTTTTACATCTCTGTTTAGTGCTGTGGCCTGATCTAAGACCTGACAGTAACTTTTCATGTATGTCATTTTCATTCAGATAATTATTTATTTGCCAAAATACTACTTTTTCAATTATTTTACCTAAGAATGGCACATTGGAAATTGATCTAATTTCAATATTGAGGAATCTAGATTTGGTTTCTTTAGTAACAGTTTAATTATAGCTCTTTTGAGGGCTTCTGCAAATACACCAATTTCAAAAGATGAGTTTATGATGTGCAAAAGACTGTCCAAGAGACTGAGATTTCTTTAAAAATGGTAATCGGAAATGGGGCTAAAGAAAACTTTGAAGAACTTAAAACTAGATAAAATCATCTGAAGTTCAGTTGCACTTATATTTCTGAAAACCTTTATAGTTTTTTGAAGCTGGGTGGAGACAGAATCAACCCTGCAGGGATTGGAGTCCAAATTGCTGACCGAATTATTGTGATTTTACTATTAAATGGCATGTTTCTCACACTTAAATAAAGATGCCTCACTTGCTTACATTCCACTGACCTTTCTCTCATTTTCACACTTGTATTCTATCTTGTTTCTACTGACCTTCATTCCTCTACTCTCTAGAGCATATCTCTCCACGTCTCCAGGATCTCTTCAACCTGCTTCCTACTCTCTCTACAGATCACAATGTCATCAGCAAACATAATAGTCCAAGGGAACTCCTATGAAATCTCATTTGTCAACCTGTCCATTACCATTGCAAATAAGAAAGGGCTCAGAACCGATCCCTGATGTAATCCCACCTCCACGATGAATGTATCCGTCACTCCAACTGCAGACCTTACTACTGTCACACATATCCTGTACAACTCTTACATACTTCACTGCCTCTCCCAACTTCCTCATACAATACCACAGCTGCTCTCGAGCCACCCTGTCATATGCTTTCTCCACGTCCACAAAGACACAATGCAACTTCTTCTGACCTTCTCTATACTTCTCCATCAACACCCACAGAGCAAACATTGCATCTGTTGTGTTCTTTCTTGGCATGAAACCATACTGTTGCTCACTAATCATCACTTCCCTTCTTAACCTAGCTTTCACTACTTTTTCCCTTTATTTCATGCTGTGGCTCATCATTTATATCCCCCTGTAGTTACTACAGCTCTGCACATCCCACTTATTCTTAAAAATCGGTGCCAGTACACGTCTTCTCCACTCCTCAGGCACCCTCTCACGTTCCAAGATTCCATTAAACAATTTTGTTAAAAACTCCACTGCCATCACCCCTAAACACCTCCATGCTTCCATAGGTATGTCATCTGGACCATTCTTCATCCTCTTCATAGCTGTCCTTACTTCCTCCTTGCTAATTCGTTGTATTTCCTGATTCACTATCTCCACATCATCCAACCTTCTCTCTCTCTCTCGCTTATTCTCTTCATTCATCAGCCTCTCGGAGTACTGTTTCCATCTTCTCAACACACCCTCCTCGCTTGTGAGTATGGTTCCATCTTACGCCTTTTTTCATCATATGCCTTTTCTTTAGCCATCACCACCTCTGTCGTTACCTTGCGCCTTATCTCCTTGTACTCTTATCTACTTTCTGCATCTCTCTGTCTCTCTGACAATCCCACTTCTTTTTTGCCATCCTCTTCCTCTGTGTACTCTCCTGTACTTCCCCATTCCACCACCAAGTTTCCTTTTCCTCGTTCCTCTGTCCAGATGTCACACCGAGCATCCTTCTTGCTGTCACCCTTACTACTGCTGCAGTTGCCCAGCTGTCTGGTAACTCTTCATTGCCACCCACTGCCTTTCTTACCTCCTCCCTAAACTCAACCTTGCAGACTTCCTTTTTCAACTTCCACCATTTGATCCTTAGCTCCACCCTCACTCTCCTCTTCTTGATCTGCAACATCATCCTACAGACCACCATCCTATGCTGTCTAACTATACCTTCCCCAGCCACCACTCTACAGTCTTTAATCTCCTTTAGATTCACTTTTCTGCATAGGATATAATCTACCTGTGTGTATCTTCCTCCACTCTTGTATGTCACCCTATGTTCCTCCCTCTTCTTAAAATATGTATTCACCACAACCACGCCCATCCTTTTTGCAAAATCCACTATCATCTGATCTGCTTCATTCCTGTCCTTGACACCATACCTACCCATCACCTCCTCGTCTCCTCTGTTCCGTTCACCAACATGTCAATTGAAATCTGCTTCAATCACCACTTTCTGTTCCTTGGGTACACTGACCATTACTTCATGCAGCTCACTCCAGAAATCTTTCTCATCCATCACACACCCAACTTGCAGGACATGTGCACTAACAACATTCAACATCACACCTCCAATTTCCATCTTAATAATCGTTACTCTTTATGACATTCTTTTCACTTCCAAAACACTCTTGACATACCGTTCCTTCAAAATAATCCCTACCCCATTTCTCCTCCCATCTACACCATGATAGAAAAATTTGAATACAACTCTGATTCACCTGGCCTTACTCCTCTTCTATTTAGTCTCTTGCACGCACAATCTATCAATCTTCCTTCTCTCCATCATATCGGCTAACTCTCTCCCCTTACCAGTCATACTGCCGACATTCAAAGTTCCTACCCTAAGTTCCACTGTCTTTACCTTCCTCCTCTTCTCTTTCCTCCGGACACATCTCCCACCTCTTCTTCTCCATCTTCAGCCAACAGTAGCCCAATTTCCCCCAGCACCCTGTTGGCTAACAGTACTGGTGGTGGTTGTTGTTAACCCGGAACATGACCAATCCAGTATGGAAATTTGTATTGTTGTCCGCATGTTGATCTAGCAAACGTTTACACCGGATGACCGCTCTGACACAACCCTCCCCATTTATCTGGGCTTGGAACCGACACGAATAAACACACTGGTTTGTGAAACCCCTGTGGCTGGGTTCTTCATTATATATATTATTATATTTATTATATATATTATTACTTTAGTATATATGTCTATATATCTTTAAAAAATGTGGTAAACTGTTTGTCTTGTTTTTCTCCATATGCATTAAACTTTATTGCAATTGTTGTCAGGAAGTGCAATGTTAATTTTTTTCGAGGAATAATAATGAACTGACATTTCCTTTTTAATTACTATGGGGCAACTAAATCTAAAGTGTATCTCGTCAAGGAGTTAACATTATTTACCTTTGTCATTGACTATAAAGGTCTCATCCAATACAAGTCTATTACTGAGAGAGTTAGTGAAGGCAACAGTAGTAGATGCATTAAGGTAGTGCTTTTTTCACAATCTTAACTTTCAGATCTTAATGTAGGTAGGTATTTTAAAAAGTACATAGTAGTTACCACAGATAATAGGATTAACAATTTGATCTAGAATAACAGTAAGACTTTGTGTGACCAATAGATCTAATATGTGGCCTCTGTTGGGTATGCTGGGTAAAATCAAAAGAACTTAACAGGTGCAGAAATTCCATAGATCTTTGATCTGAGGCATTATCCACATACAAATTAAAAGGCATGTTAAGACGATTCTATCATTATTAATAACACAAATAGACAGTAAATCTAAAAGTTTTGACAGAATGGCTGGAGCATAATTTGGTGGCTGATATTTAATTCTAAGTAGAACTGAATGTGTTCCCTTTATTGCCTGAAGAAGGGGCCTGAGTTGCCTCAAAAGTTTGCATATTATAATCTTTTTAGTTAGCCAATAAAAGGTGTCATTTTGCTTGACTTCTCATTATATCCTTAATGGCTAACACGGTACTAAAGAGCAAATATTTAAAGAGTTAAATTTCCTTAAAGGGGTTGTCTTGCAATTAAAAATACTAGCAAAAAAAATTAATTCGGCTTATTAGAACTAATGTTTACCATGGGAAGAGAGGTTCCAATCACACAATACCACGTGGTCAGGTTTGAGTGCTAGACTGGTCAGAGTCTGTATGGAGTTTGCATGTTCTTCCCAAGTGTACATTGACTTAGTGTTCATAACTGCACAAAATTACCTCTTTTACAAATAGCTATTGTAAATGTCTCATTAAGCACTGTCAATTGCCAAAATATGTTTAATTCTACATATTTTGCTGTTAAATTACATCCACCCAGTTTAGGCTCACAGGCATCTAACCAGGTTTTGTTTGTTGCTATAACAGATGTTCAGTATTTGATGTAAATATGCTTGCAGAAATACACTATATACATGAAAAAACTTTAATGTATATTTCTGCTACTACTGTTACTAACACAGTTCAAGTGGTGACTTCCAGCAGTATTTCAAAAATTATCCCAAGCAAGAATTCCCTGAGAAAAATTTTTTTTCCAAGTTTGAAAATTGCTAGATGACATAGCATCAGCAAATGTCACATATAATTATAACATAAAAGAGTATATGTGTTCGGTAATCTCGCTGTTCACAGGTTGTAAGAAGATTCATGCAACACAAGAAAAGGTTTTGGGGCAGCCGTACGTATATTTGATACAGGCTCCCAAAGATGAGGGTTTGGTTTAATCAATGAAAAGGTCTTGACAGACATCAATCCAAAACAGAACCATTCAAACAGAAAAAACATGGTGGTTTTAAAGTCGTGTAAGAAAAATGACATAATTCTGGCAGAAACCGGAAGTGACGTCTCCTGGGCCGGGACCAGAAGTGATGTTATTGGGCTCGGAACTGGAAATGATGTCATCGAGTCTAGGCGGAATTTCCCGTAGTTGGTCTGGAGATGAAAAAGAGAAAAGATCGGTGCACTCCGCCACACCCTGGACCAGCATGGAATTATCCTTTTTTGAGCCCTTCAGTTGCCTCTCATGCACAAGTGTGTGACAAGGTATTAAATATAAATAATATACAGTTTATCGAATCTAATGAAAACTTTGTTTTAGTCCCTGTGAAACAATACCCGACATTTTTGGTGGAGTAGAAATAATTAAAAGCTAAAAAAATAGATCAAAAAACTAAATAAAACCTAAAATGAGAAAATGAGGAAAAACTGAAATTTAATTTACGATTTTAAATAACAAAAGATGATTTAAAAGTCTTTACTAAACTTAACTGAAAGCCAAAGATATAAGAATTGGATATAATATGGCCATTTTTCTTGCCTGTAGTTAGATAGTTGATGCCATATTTTTTTAGCAAATGTGTTTTATTAAAATGTTGATTTTTTAAATTATTTTATTGATTTTAATTGAAAGTAATTTATACAATCAAACCAAACTTAACAAAACCAAAATTTAGCCCCCACCCAAAAGAAAGAGAGGAGAGCTGGTCAACAAAGCAAATCTTAGAAAGCAGAATAGAAGCTTATTCTAAAAGTTTCTTGATTAGATCCTACCATATATTAAAAAGTTTTCAACAGATTATCTGAGTGATAATTTTATTCTTTCCTATTTCAAATAGTACAGGACATCAGTTGCCCACTGACTGCTGGGGTGGCATTCTTCCAGTTGAGTAATATAAGTCTATGTACTAGTAGTGAGGTAAAGGCAATTACGATTTGTTTACCCTTCTACACTTTAAGCCCATTTGGGAGTACACCAGACACAGTTGTTAAAGGGTTAGAGTGATTGTGACACTAAGGCTATTTGATAGGCATTCAAAGATTTTTGTCCAAAATGATCTTAAATTTGGTGTACGCCCAAAACATGTGGCCCAGTGAGGGAGGTTCATTCTTGCCCTGGAAACATTTTGGTTAGTTTAAATCAAGATAAATGCACTCAATAGAAGAATTTACTTTGAATAACTGAATTTGTGCAATACAGAGCTAGAGTGTATTCTGTGCATGGCTGCCTTCCACTCCTTTTCTGAAGTATTAAGTGAAAAGTGAAGCAAAATTACACCTTTTATTGGCTAACTAAAAATAATACAATATGCAGGCTTTTGAGGCAACTCAGGCCCCTACTTCAGGCAAGATGTCATTACATTTTACATTACATTACATTCATAATGGCTAACACGGTACAACACCCTAGTACTGAAGTATTAAGTGAAAGATCCTTTCCCCATTGTACACACGGATCTTTGAAACAATGGACTTTAAAATGTTTTTATAAATTGTAGAAGTGCTCTCTGAGTCTTCAAGACTATTTGTTTGGAATAGAAATAGGTGGAAGAGGAGGAAAATTGGACAGGTTCCATTTAGCAAAGTTTCTAGCTTGAAAGTAATGGAAAAATTGTGTTGATGAGAAGTTAAATTTGAAGCTTAATTGCTCATAGTATGCAAAAGCATTATCTATGTACAAGTCTCTAAATGTTTTAATTCCAGACATTTACCAAACATTAAATACTATGTGCAACATATAAGAGCTTTATCTGTCTTAAAGTTCTTCCTACAGTGGTTCCATATTTGGAGTGAACAAAGAGCAATTGAATTATTACTGTATTGATGACAGTTTGTATTTACTGGTGCAAGGAGCAGAGAATATAAAGAAGTACTACATGATTTTAATTCTACTGTAGACCAGGCTTGTGTATGTTCATCAATTTGTGTCTATGTCCTGGGGCCTCATGTATAAAGGGTGCATACGCACAAAAATGTTGCATATGCCCGTTTCAACGCTCACATCGCGATTTATAAAAACGAAACTTCATGTAAAGCCACGCACATTTTCACGACAGCTAAATTCTTGGCGTACGCAAGTTCTCTGCTCGGTTTTGCACTGTATCTGAGTGTGGAATCACAGCTGTCAAGCTGCTGATTGGAAAGAGAGTTATCAGTATACAGCATCAACCACACGTTGCCTCAGCCATGTTCTATTTGACCTGCCCCTATACAGCAAACACTTCAAAGCCTTTCCTGCAGGGACCTCGTGGTTTAGAAACAGTTTCATCCCAAGAGCTCTAAACGCACTCAATGAGTCCATCAAGTGCTCCTTATAGAACTGTTTGTACCTATAAGTACAATTACCTCACTGTAAGCTTGCAATACAGTTATAATATTGCACAAACTAAGCCACTTTATAAAGCGCCTATTCACATATGAAATGCGGCAAAATATATTTTTTTACATTATACAGATAAAATTTTAACATTATGTAAATAATCTATATTGTTAATAATTAAGCATGTGAGGACACTGTGTTGCAGCACTTGCGACGAGCTGGCATCCCATTCAGGGATTGTTCCTGCCTCTCACTGTATGCTTGCTGAGGCTGGCGCGACACTGGATGGATAGATCCATTCATCCATCCACTTTCCAACCCGCTGAATCCGAACACAGGGTCACGGGGGTCTGCTGGAGCCAATCCCAGCCAACACAGGGCACAAGGCAGGAACTAATCCCGGGCAGGGTGCCAACCCACCGCAGGACACACACAAACACACCCACACACCAAGCACACACTAGGGCCAATTTAGAATCGCCAGTCCACCTAACCTGCATGTCTTTGGACTGTGGGAGGAAACCCACGCAGACACGGGGAGAACATGCAAACTCCACGCAGGGAGGACCCGGGAAGCGAACCCAGATCCCCAGATCTCCCAACTGCGAGGTAGCAGCACTACCCACTGCGCCACCGTGCCGCCCGATGGATCGATGGATAGAATAATTAAACATGTACTACGAAGATATTTCAATGTTCCTTAAAAGTTTTGAAGAATCTGCATTCTAAGCTTACAGATGGCTTGACATCTATTACAGATTTGATTGTGTGGTGATTGGGTACTTGGAGAAAGAAAAGGAAGGACAGGAATTCGGGTTAGTACATTTGAAAGAAACAGTACTGCAGCAATAAATCATTTCATTGAAGGTAGCGCACAGCGCCGCAAGCATCTTGCGCAAGGCAGGAACAATCTGTGGACGGGGGCGCCAGTTCGTCACTATCGCTGCGCCATGCTTTAATTCTTATAATCATGAAAATGATATCAAGTATACATCTTAGTATTTAATTTATTCAGAGAGGTGTAATATCATGAATGTAATGGATTCTGTGTCCTGTCAGAGAAACAGAAAACTCGTTTAAGAAGCACGTAGTGATTCACACACATAGAAGAACACATACAGTACAAATCATTTAACGTGCTACTTTAGTTATGATGGTATTTGAGAAACTAGTAAATTAAACAATTTTAAGATGAAGTTTATGATGTTCTATTTTAATGACAAAATAAACTACTTGATTAAAGTGGAAATTTCGAGATTAAAGTTGACATTTCAAGCTTTTTTGCCACTATGTGCCTATTTTTTGTCTTTTCTCTGTACCCTAATAAGCTTCCATATGACTCTCAGATGGTGGGCTACGACTCGCCTTTTCATGGCGACTTCTGGCGATATCTGAGAACTTCATTTTTATTTCGGGCACTGTGCAACTTTGTGAACTTGAACTTTTGAGTTTCTCCGACACTCTATGTCACTCGTTCAACTTCCTTTTGTTGTTTATACCACTGTTTAAATCAACAAATAGTAAATTTTTCCTTGCCTCCACTTGGTATTTGCTGAAATTCTTCTGTTTTCCCCAGTGCTTTTGCAATTGTCTTTTCACAGAATGCTGAGCTTAACGGCTTTTTATATTGATTTGCATATTCAAAGAGCCGTAATTCTGGGAGTAGTTGGGGAGTGGCAGCAGGTGTGTGCATGTGCGTTACTTTTCACGCTGATGGGGATTTATGTAGTAGAAGAACGTGGAAGTTGGCATACGTATAGATTCATGCATCTGGATTTTTTTGTGTGTATGCACATTTCCGCTTTTGTCCATACACCATGTTTTAGTGTGAATTCTAGACACTGCATTATGCATGAGGCCCCAGGTCTTTACGGCCTGTATATTTGCCGCCCAGTAATGAAATTAAAAGTTGGGTAAGTGCCATGCTCACTTCTGCTTTAGGTCGCTATAGAGTTGCCCTTTGGATGCATGGATGTTTTAAATTCCAAATAAATTAGGTTATGATTGAATCTAATTTCTTAAAAAAATATTTGTTAATGTATGTAGGGATGGTGGGCAGCACGGTGGCACAGTGGTAGTGCTGCTGCCTTACAGTAAGTAGACCTGGGTTCGCTTCCCGGGTCCTCCCTGCGTGGAGCTTGCACGTTCTCCCCGTGTCTGCGTGGGTTTCCTCCGGGTGCTCCGGTTTCCTCCAACAGTTCAACGACATGCAGGTTAGGTGCATTGGCAATCCAAAATTGTCCCTAGTGTGTGCTTGGTGTGTGGGTGTGTGTGTGTGTGCCCTGCAGTGGGCTGGCATCCTGCCTGGGGTTTGTTTCCTGCCCTGCACCCTGTGTTGGCTGGGATTGGCTCCAGCAGACCCCCGTGACCCTGTAGTTGGATATAGCGGGTTGGATAATGGATGGATGGATATAGGGATGGTTTGAAATAGAAAAAGATGCCTGGGTAGGATGTTCATCTTAATAGTTGTGATTCTCTCTGCTAATGTGAGATGGAGGGTGGACCATCTATTCACATCTTGTTTAATTTTATCCATACAGACAGCAATTTTCTTGAAAAAGAGCTTTATATTTACTTGTGATATTTACTCCTAGATATTTAAACTGATCTGCTAAGATAAATTGGAAGGTGTCCAATCTAATGTTGTGTGCTAGAGAATTCACTAGAAAAAGTACATTTTTATTCAAATTAATTTTGAGTACAGATATCTTTTTAAAATCTACTAGTGCTTTTAGGACTGCTGGCTTGTGATTTTGTGGGTCAGATATATACAGTCATACCATATCATCTGCATATAGTTAAAATGTTAATATCAAATGTAGCCTTTAGAGAATGGGATTATTCATACATTCATTCATTCATTATCCAACCACTCTTATTTCAGTATATAGCTGCTGAGAGTAGTGTGTCACAGATGGCTGGGGTTCTGACCCAGCCGGGACGCCTGGAAGGACCGGAAGGTGGCCTTTATATCTTCCGGGTCATGAGGGGACAACCCCCAAGGGTTAGGAGAGGACCATGGGAAAGGAACAAGGAGATTTCAACCCATTGGGACCTGTGGCCACTGCCTTAAGCCTCAGGGAACCCGGGAAACAATTACTTCCGCCACACCCGGGAAAATGGAGGAAGACCCTTCCAGGGACGCCCGGAGTGCTTCCGGGGCAAAGGGCAGCACTTCCGCCACACCAGGAAGTGCTGCCGGAAGGATGTCATCGGACACCTGGAGCACATCCGGGCGGGAATAAAAGGGGCCGCCTTCCTACAATCGAGGAGCTTGTGTTGGAAGTGGGAGCAGGACAAAGCTCCCGTGAGGAAAGGAAAGGCAGCCACGGACATTGTGTTTGAAGCCCGGAAGAGGGGTGATTGGTGCTGGGAGCACTGTGTGCTGTGTTGGACTCTATTAGTGCTTTAGTAAACGTGTGTTTTTTATATAAAAATGTGGTCTCCGACTGGTGGTGTCCGGGCAAGTCTCACAATGGTGCCCCCTGGCAGTGGCCATGGGCTCCAATGGGTTGGAATCTCCTTGTTCCTTTCCCGTGGTCCTCTCCTAACCCTGGGCGGTTGCCCCCTTGTGACCCAGAAGATATAAAGGCCACCTTCCGGTCTTTTCAGGTGTCCCGGCTGGGTCAGAACCCCAGCCATCTGTGACAAGTGTGATTAGATTTTAAAGCTGTTCATTATACTTGACATTGCTCCAGATTATTATTTTTGATCACTGACTGTCTTTCATTTTGGAATTACTAGATTGAAAAATATTCAATTTTTCACCTTAATTATTGAAACACTCTTATTGTAAGAGTAAAATCTACTGTGTCATTTCAAGCAGATAACTCCTGTAACTTTTTTGTTCTTCTAGGAGAGTCCGTAAAATGCTCACATCCTTTGATATCAAGAGAGCAGCACGACAGCCATACAAACAGATCTCTGTTAAGCACATAAAATCTGACATGGATGTACCACAACAACTTCGACACCCAGTCAATGAGGAGCCCATCGTTATTGAGGATTAATCTGAGGATCTTTCTGAAGAATCACAACACACATTGCATAACCCCTTTTACCTTTTTTTTTGCACACATTGTCTATTGTCCTGTTAACTACACATTGTCTATTGTCCTGTCAACTGTCAAAAGGGTTAATGTCATCACCTACATAATTACAAAACTTAATGTGCATGGCACAATTTATACCTTTTTTTTCTTTTTCTTAATTTTGTTGGAGAATCCTCTCATGACAAAACATATCAGGAAGCAGTGTTAATTTTTCAGTTCTGCATCGGAGCATCACTCACAATGAATCCTCAGCCCTTATTCAAACTGTTGTCTGGTTCAGGAATGAAAATATCAATTGAAGAATATGTATATATAAAGAAGCTAAAAAGGAAGACTGAAAAAGCCTGTTCTTAATACACAATGAAATGGATGGATACTTTTAAGACAGTGATTGTGAACTAATTTTACATGGACAGTTATGGACTCTTTATGGTCCCACTTGTAATATGGACTTTACATTTTTTGGTCCCTTTTTGAGCAAAGAATAGTTTTAATGCCCACCAGACCAACACAATCCTGGAAAGACACCTGGTATCTTTTCACCCTGAGCAGCTAAGTATGCAACCCACTTAAAGATATGAAAAGCCCAAATTTCCTCATCATAACACCCATAATCTTGTCTGGAGTGGAGTTTCTTTAAAGGCTAGTCAGCTGCACAGCTAACAACTGTGATGTAATTATGGATGCTGCAATGAATATAATTTTTGTTTATGTGAGAAGTTTAATCAGGCATCCCTGTGTATAGCATTAAAGTGCATATGCTTGTTATGGAGGAGCAAATTTTTTTCACATTTGGTATGTTCGTTATAAAGTGCAGTGGATGTTTATTAAATGTGCATGTCAGTTTTCCTGTTACATATAATTTGAATATGCTGGATGTAAGAGTTGGGAGGCTCTCAAAGTGTGTAGGCTGATCTTTCCAACTCATGGTGCATTCTAATTTGCCACTTAGACTTCTTATCTGCCAATAAGGTATGTTTTGGGGAAAGAGAAAGAGGAAGTCTTAGCCCAATTATGTTGTTTTGTACACATACATGCTCAAAAGAATCTGGATTTTCAATTTCCAGTGAATTAATAGAGTGTATAAACCACCTACTATATACTATTATCTTCTTTGAGTATTATGTGAAGTGTACTTTATTTACATACTGTATTTAATGCCTTACACAGTTTCTTTTCTCTTTTTCGTTGGTTTCTTTGTTGTGATTTTTAACCTCCCCATTCATCTATATTGGATTAATTGATTAAGGTTGCAGCATTACAGGTTACAGGTTTCAATACAGGTTACAGCATTCTTTATATTGTTGATTCTCTACATATAGTTGTGCCATTCCCCAAAGCGGACACCAAGCTGTCAGAGCTGAGTCTACATTACCTTTATTTTTATAGTTCCATCATTGTGAGCATTTTCTGAAATTATTTTGCTGTTTCTGATTCTTAGCAATCCATGCATAGTAGGAGGGACTAAACTGGGAAACCTGAAGGTTTTTGTCTAAGCTACAATTGAAACAAACTACAGTACTTTGACTTAATCAGATGTTAAGTTGCAGGTGATTATTCTAATTATGATCATGCATCTATTAGTAACTGAGAGCATTAAATGTGTAGCCAAAACTAATGGAACCAAACAACACCTTTTATACTTAGTGCTATTGCAGACAATCGTATGCTTTACTTTTTGGAAATTCCTCCTGTAGTGACACTGACTCTAAAAATGATCTGTCATGTAATAATTATTACTGTCATACCTATTCCAGTTAAATTAGTTTTTGCTTAATGAAAAATTATAAAATTATATTTAAAGATAGCTTTCTCTGGGCCTATACATCCTTGTTTTTTTTATTCATTTTCAAGGGTTGATAGGGCAGGGGCAGGAACCAGCCCCAGACAGGATACCATTTTTTGGCAAAGCAAACACACACAGTAAGTGAATGTTAAAAAAATATCAATTCAGCTAACATGGAAATGATTTGCATGTGGGAAGAACCTAGTGGAAAAGAGTGGCCAGCAACTGAACAGATATCAGGCAGCATTTCTAGATGTTACCTTGCTCATTTTTATAAATGCTGTTCAATGTTGTTTTTTTTTTAACGAAGAATGTAGACATATATTTTTTCAGTAAATTCAATCATATTGTCTCATTGTGTTACATATATTTATAGGTTTCTGGTATTCCCTACATTTTAAATATGTGCTTTGATTTGCCCTTGGTGATTAGTTCTGCAGCATCATAACTCTAAACAGCTGAATTCAATTGCATTCCAATTCTACATTTAAGTATAATTTCCCCTTCCTATGTCCCTGTTTTTCTCTGGGGGTGCACTTCTCAAAGATGCCCATGCTAACTTAATTGGTTTTATTAAAATTGTCTCAGTATGGGTGTGTGTGTGTGGCTGTGCCTTGGCATTCCATCCAGAGTTTGTTCTTGCCTTGTATTTCATTATGTTGGGTAGACTTGGGCACCCTGCAATCTTGTAATTATAGGAGTAGGTTGAACAAATGGATGGATGAACAGTGTTTCTCTCTTAAATGTCCTGTATTCACTTCTGAATTAAAATGGGAAGCTTTAGAGCTGATGATGTTAGCAGAATGATGAAATGGAATTTATTTCAAAATGTCAGTTTATGTAAATATAAATAAAAAAACAATTGTGACCTCTGCGCTTCTAGAATCTAAAGCAAATGACACTGCCTTTTTTCATAAACTAAGCCAATACTAGTACTATATAAATATTGAACAATTACATTTTAAGGAAGCAGTTGCTCTTTTTTAATACTGTATAATACAGTACATTTGTCAACTACAAAGCAAAACACCTACCTGTTTTTGCAAAATTCTTCCCTCTATTAATTAAATAGATGATATGTTATGGGATGGCTTAGCATTATAAGGATTTGTATGTCTAAATAACTGAATGTTTTGACTTACTCTATGTGTGCTTGTGTGCTTTGCATTATTGGAGTTGTGCTATAGGACTGGATATAGCATTTCTAGAGACACAGAGCATTTTATTCAAAAAGTGGGAATTGCAGCTCCAAAAATGTCTTTCGGCTGTTTACTAACTATACATTAGTTAAAGATTACGATGTAAAGCGGCATGTACAATTGGCAATAATGCACAGTTCAAACAGAGCTAATTCTTATGAAAAATATAAAAGACATTCAGGTTTCTGCTTCTGATAAGAGTAAACATGCATAGTCAGAGATAAACGTGACCAGACAGCACTGCTCTTATTCTGCTAATACCAACTGAAAATATAAAAAAGATTATTTTAAAAATAGCTCATGTATTTAAATAACAGGATTTTTTTCCCATTTACTGGGTTGTTCAGTGTTCAATATGTAAATGAAACATCCTATAAATTGCCCTGATAAAGAAATATTAAATTTGTGCATAACTTTAGCATTTTCGTGTGTCCTAAAGCATCACTGAAATGTGTCCTTTTGATAAGATGTATATCAGGGCAGCTAAGACAAACTACAGTGCCTTGCATATTGTTTGAATGACACATGTATCAGAAGATGATGATGTTCAGTGTCCATAGGTTATTTTTTTGTTGATGTTGACTCCAGCTGTTTTTTTTTTTGTTTTTTGCTGAGTTGCTGAAGGGTGATGTCATTGTGCATCTTCTATGCCAAAAGAGAAAATGGTTCAGCTATATAGGATACATCAGGTCTGTCAACTAAACCTTTTATCCTTACAGGTGGCGCAGTGGTAGTGCTGCTGCCTTGCAGTAAGGAGATTGTGGGTTTGCTTCCCGGGTCCTCCCTGTGTGGAGAGCACTTTGAGTAGTGAGAAAAGCATTATATAAATGTAAAGAATTATTATTGTTTGTCTAACCCTCTTTTCTGTTTTCGCAGTTTTGGAAATACCCCTTTTATTATTAATAAAACATTAACATATATGGTGCTGCTCAAAGAAAGCATGCTAAAAATCTGGTCTATATGAAGATAATGTTTTCAATCTAAAATCATTATATGGATTGAAACCAGCTGAAAAAATGGGTAAATAGATTAAGTGGATTTAAGTAATTACGTGTATAATGATTCCATATGCTCACTGATTTTTTTTTTCTTTATTTTGCCTTATACAATTTCTTATATTAGGAATTTGTTAGTTTTCACATACCCCTTGGGGTCAGAGCGCTGGGTCAGCCATTGTACAGCGCCCCAGGAGCAATTACAGGTTAAGGGTCTTGCTCAAGGGCCCAGCAGAGTAGGATCTCTTTTTGGCAGTGACGGGGATTCGAACCGGCAACCTTCTGGATACCAGCACTGATTTCAGCAGACATTCAGTCATTTACCCTTTAATATTAAGATGCTTAATATGCATTTTGGTAGACATTCACACTCAGATTTAACACCTAATTTTGTTAATGGCTTTGGCTGCATAGAAGTCACTGAAATCTTTGAAATCTTTGAAAAACGCCAGTAGTGAGATGTTGTAGTGAACCTTCTGAGTTTGTTTTGAAAATTATAATATATTAACTTAAACAAGGTTTTAAGTCATCTTGTCATGATAAAAAATAAGACTAGAGTTTTCAATATTTGGTTTATCTCTCATCTAAATCTATATTACACTCAAGTTGTTCTGTATATTGCATTCAGCAAAATACTTTTAGGAACTTATAAGTTTAACAAGTATTAAGAAAGTATTGCACATATTATTGCAGTTAATTTCAAAGGCATGCTGTGGCTACTATACTTTACTTTAAAATAATATGAAGACTGAAGGTAGGCTCTGGGAGTTTGGAGTCCTAAACATTGATTTAAACACCCTTAACCACACATTAAAGGTTAAAATCATAGACCACATAACCTCTGACGGTGCTTGGGGGTCTTTTCTCTCTAATGCAGTGAATTCATTTTTAATGCCATTATTGAGAATTTGCCAAATGTGTATATTAATTTTTTGCAACTAAATAATGATTTATGTTGTAACAAGAGAATAGACCCAAATGTTCAGTTTTTAGTGACTTAGAAAACTTGTGTAGTCCAAATAATTATTAGATATGTTTATTTACTAGCAATTCTAAGATCAAATGGCATAAAATGACATGCTATAAAACTGGCCTTTTGAGATTTTGTTTTCTTACATGTATTGTACTTTGCAGAACCCAACACTGAAGACAGCAAAAAAAAAAAAAAAAAAACACCAGGTAGAGAGGGGTGGACATTTTGTATACTGAAAATATCAAAGGCATGCATGTACAATTTTGTTAATATAAGGATGATAATTCTTTGAAATATGTATCCTCTCCCTCTGCAAAAAAGGTTTTGAACTTAAGCTGTCAGTTGCAAGTTGCAGATGCTGTTTCTTTGTTTTTGTGGTTGCAACAGAGTTTCTCACATAGCAGAGATGCCAGTGAGCCTTTGCATTTTAAAACTGTTATGCTCAATGTTGTTAATAACCCTAAAATATTGAATTAAGCAGGTTCAATAATTTGGTGAATGGATTTACTTGAATGTCAGGCATGGTAAATCTGTGAGAGTTTTATACAGCCGTGCCGCTGCACTGTTTTTAGCATTTTAGTCTTGCATATAGGTGTGTTAAAAAATGAAATCTTGCCATTTTAGAGCATTTGATCTTCATTTTGTCACAAATCAAATGGCTGATCTTGTGGACAAATATCTTTTTTGTTTAGAAGACACCCTCTTCTATTTGTAACTATAAATTTTCATTTAAAGGCTGAGTTTTTAGTCTTCAGTTTTGGTAGGATTTTGTTGCATGAAATTATGAAACAATTGCACATCCTTATCTAAGGTAGTGCAGTGGTTATTACTTCTACCTCTCAGTTCTACAAGAGTGGGTTCAGATGCTGGCCTTCACACTGTCATGTGAAATTGACTGTGTCTTTGTGAGTCTTTTCCCCCAATCTTTTATTATTACAACCTAAAAACATCTGTTGGAAAGATTAGTGACTCAGTACAGGCCTAGTGTGAAATTTAATATTTAAGTTCAGTAAACGGTTAGACCTTCCTCTCTGTACTTTTTTCATGAGAGCTAAGAAGTAAGTAGAAGTCCAGGTTTCCTCCATCCATTCCCTGATCATGCCTTTTCCATTACAGGATTACGGGAGCTACAGCATGTATTGAGTAGTAAGCAAGGATAAAATGATAGTTTATCACAGGGCACACAATCACTCATTCATAAGAGATCAATTGGGAGTCTCTAATCAACATAATCTGCATTTGTCTGTCATTGTTGGAAAATCATCACAGAGGAAATGTGCAACATCCAACACAAAAAAAACAATGACACCCAGATCCTTGGAACTGTGAGAAAGTAGTATTGAATATTTTAAGAATACATTGAATTTAATTGAATTGACCACTGCTACATTTTTAAATTACTTGGAAAGTCTATTTTAATTAGTTCTTTTAAACTGGTATAACTTTGATGTATTTTATTGCAGTTTGTGCACAGGCATATTTATAGACTTGGATCTCAGTTGCTAAGATTATTTACAAATCTCATGATATACATCCAGACCAAGACCACATATCTTTTAGCTATCATTGTATATCTTAAGTGTTTCCCATTATTGATGCTATTACCAAATTGATATTCTGTTTCTGTTGGTTACAATTCATGATAATTACAATCACAAATCAGTAATATGAGTACCTTTCTTTTGTACAGTATCAGTGTTTTCATTACAAGCGTAATGGATCTCCAGAGACGTAGTCTTGCAGTGTCTTGGAATGATCCTTCTGGCTTTTTATTGTACCGTGTAGGAAGAAGAATGCATAACACATTAAGTAATAAGCTTAAATCTGAATACATGCCAGAAAATGCCCACATCTAATAATTTCATAGCATGTTACACCTGAAATCTGCATTTTGTGAATGATACTCAAATTAATAAATACTTGCTCAGCAAGAAAACTGGGATAGATTTGTTAAGTGTCATCTTGTGGAATCTTTTTAATCTAAGATAGTAACACCGCAATTGTGCCAAAGCGAGTTCCCGTCTCCAGTGTTTGTACCACTCCTATTTTGAGTGATAATGACCACTATCATCACATGTATTTTTTTTCAGTCTAACAAAATATTTTCTATGTGGCTTTTCACATGGGAGGCAAAATAAGTTGAAAAATGTTAAACCATTGACATACAGTAGTTTCATTTTTCTGAAACACTGCATGCAGCAAGACCATAAGTTAAGTTTTCATCATTTACAAATAGTCCCTATTCCCCTGTGGTAAAATTGTTATCATGTTTGTTTTATGAGCAGTAGGTTTATATATAAAGCCCATGTCATCCATGTCATGGTCAGCTTCTTCTTTTTCTTACCTGCTCGTTGATGCAGTTAAGATTTTTCTGATACACAAATACAAATTTGTGTGAAGACATGCGTGTTCTCTTGTGTATGACTTTAATCAAGCCCTTATATCTTGTCACTTTCATAAGGAATTATGTTTTGTCATGTTTTCAAAAGACAGTGTTATTATCAGGTCATCATTATTAGTACTAATCATATTTGATAACCAACAATTTAAAAATGCTAATACTTTGTTTGGTGTGATGATGAGATTAATGGATCACAATCTCTTTCATTCAGTGTTTGAAATACTATCTGTGAGCAATTCTTTAGATGTCTCTCATTTGTTTATTTTTTTCATATCAGGCTATGACATAACTTTAAAATTCTTAACTATTTTCCGAGTAGCAGCATGTATTGCCTCTTGAGGCTTTCCAAATTCTGCTGTGATTTACAGAGTTTGAACAGGTTCCTAAGTATATATTGGCCACATACAAAAAGGAGGACTGGGGTTTGTGTCTTTGAAACCTACAAGACCAGTGTTTGTTTTAAACTAGATATTATGTGGAAATGATGTCAGTGCAGTGAGGTATAAAAATGAAACAAAACAATGTTGCACTATCTTTTCAAAGATTTTATTCAAGTCTCTTTACTAAAGGAAAGTTACTGTAAAGAGTTACTTTTGAAAAAAAATGTCAAACTATTTCTGTGTAAAATTGTTTTCTCAATCTGTCTTCATTAAAAAAAGATAAAAAAAGGTACTACTTTTTCTTAAGTGTTAAGAGTGGTGACTCTGCAGACACTGGGTTTTCAGCAAATCTCATTGAATAAACAGAAGCGTTTTGTTATTACACTGAAGAATTGTAAATGGTTTGCAATTTCTGAATAATGATCTGATTAATTGGGCGCCATCAAGTAATAACTCTTTGATTCCATTCCTTATATAGATTGGGATGGATGAACCTCATGTCTATAAGTTCAATCAAAGCTGTGATCTTTTTTGCTTTGATCCCCAAAACAAAAAGCCTTGCTTGGTTAAATTATAAGGTGCCATTACAGTCAGCTAAAGTAAAAGGGTCCAGCTTTAAATTTAAATTACAAGACTGACAGACTTCTTCAAAATTGGAGGTAAGATAAACTGATGTTTATGGTGTGTCAATGTAAACCATATAAAAATATTGTACTTAAAAAAACAATACAAATACATGTATATTTAGCTTTGCATGTGACTAAAGTATGGCTGGGGTACTATATCATAAAGAAGTGCACACAAAGGAGAGTGGTGTCTCTGACTTGAAAATATATGTGTGAATGAGCTCTGCAATGTGCTGAAAGACCATCCAGGCCTATCTGTGTCCCTGAATTCACTCCCATGTGGACCCTTTATTGGAATTAGCCCGCTAATGAAAATGGCTTACTTTCACTAAGAATATTTATACATAAAACAATCTTGCTTCAGGCCTGTGAACACTAGTGTTGGTAAAAGATAATAAGTACTCTCACCATGCAACCAACACATTACAAAACATTTTTAGAGCATTTTGATAATAAAATGATCTTGGGAAGAAACCAATCTAAGCAAGAACAAATTGTTGTCTCAATAAACTTCGTAATGAGGGAGAGACAGACACTGACCTTATTGGTATGATGAACTCAGCTAGCTGTGCTCTCTCATTTCAGTTTATTTTGTAAAGTTTACTTACTCAAACAGCATATGATACACTGCTTGCATACATCATCAATGATACATGTGTCTTTGCCTTATTAGATTATTTTGGAAATGAGTGGGCTTTATTTAAACAGACAAGGCATATTTTAGCCACTAAATGTTAGACTAGCTGCCGTGAAAGGCTCCGGCTGTAATAGCCTGCAGATGGCCAAACCTGTTCAAGAAAGAAGTAAGTGTAAATGACCATGTCCCTAGATTTACTTGCAAAATTCAGTGTGTCATGTCTTTCACTATGTTGGATGTCAATATAATAATATGAATTTTAGTTTAGCCCCTTCTTGACCGTACAGGTTGTATTATAATATCTGTGATTTTTGTTAGTGACAGCCCATATGCTCTAACATCAGATGTTTTAACCAAAAAACAGGCTAGAGTCAAAACCAGGAGATCAAAAAATTGAGTTAACAAAACCAAAGAAGAAACTAAAACTCATAAACAGAGCAAAAAATATTAATTTCCACTAACATTAATGAAGTAGAATGCTAGTAGCCATGTGCCCCCATGTTATATAGGGTGAGCAATAATGACATAATACACAAGACCAGCAATGGGCATAATGCCTAAAAAAATTGGCCACTGTCACAAAATTGCAGTGACACACAAAATGATCTTACAAACAAACTACATTTACACAAAATGTACAAAAAATGATTACTGCTCCAAAACCTCAAGATTACAAGTTTGAACAATGCTGGATTTGGCTGCACATAGCACACACAAAAAGTTTTACTTTAGGCGTTCATATTGAATGCATCACATATGATAGTTTAAAGCTTCAAAATAAAATTGCTTGTAACAGTGGACAAAACATGCAAAGTACATATAGGGTGTATCGATAAGCGGGATGAGTCAGAGTATAGACGTTAGGTGGAGAACTTTGTTTCTTGGGTCAAAGAGAATTGTATGCATCTTAACATCAGCCAAACCAAAAAACTGGTTATTGACTTTCACCGCACCAAAGAGCCTCTATGTTTGGTCAATATTCAGGGAGTGCATGTTGAGATGGTGCACTCCTACAACTACCTGGGGGTCCACATCAATGACACGTTAGACTGGTAACACAAAGGAATTACTGTATATAAGAAAGGGCAGAGCATGTTCATTTTTTAGGAGACTGGGTTCCTTTAATGTGAGTTGTGATTTCTGTCATATATTCCACAACTCTGCAATTTTTTTATTCTGTGGTGTGCTGAGCTGGTAACATCACTTCAAGAGAGGCCCACCAAATCAACAAGCTAATAAAAAGGGTAGGCCCAGTTACTCAGGATGTACTCTGGACTCCCTGGAGGTAGGAGCAAAGCAGAGAATTAACACAAAACTGGGTACCATTATGAACAATGTTGCACAACCTGTCTCTGACACACTAGCACTGTGGACTTTTACTCAACAAATTAAGTATCAAAAGTGTGTCAAGAAACACTGCTGGGGCTTCTTTATACCAACAGCAATATGCCTGCATAAAGCCACACCATGACTGTGACTGTGACTGCCAAGTCAGGTGTTTTGTTCAGTCATCCTGGTGTGAGTTCAGACCACATTGTGTCTATCTATCTATCTATCTATAATCTGTTTAATAGTGAGTGTTTTAATTCTGATAAAAAATCAGAAAAGTCATTAATTTCTGAAAGTTTCATTCCTGATTCATGTTTCACTATATAATATAAATATATCACTATATTCTGTACTTTCACAGTGACAGTAGTACTACTACTATACTAGTAGATCTACAACTATTACTGAGTAGTTCAGACTAGCATTTCCTTAGATGAGAGTGATGCTTAATTAATAAACCAAGTGTAAATAAAAAGGGATTTGAAAATAGAAAATGAGGTGCCTTATTGCAGACCACCCATTCAGAATGGTAAACTGTTATTTAATATCTAAATTAGACAAAGTGAACAGAGTATTTTAAGATTAACCTACTTGTGTGTTGCTGCAAAAATGTATTTCCTTCACTCTTAACTCTGCAAAATGTCATTTGCATTGCAGAAATAATCTAAAAGCATAGTATATTTCAAAGAAAGCAATGTCAACTGATTTCACTTCTCAACTTAGCCCCACAGACCAGGACAACTCAAGAAAAGTAATGATTAGCAATTACCACATCCTCAGAAGTATGTTGCTGTGGTTTTTAAAGATTCAACATGAATTGTTATGCAAGAAACTGCTGCTCAGTGTATTCTTACTTTTACCAGTATGAGCGGACAAGTTCTTTACAAAGGTAAGATGATGTGCAGATTTTTATATTACTTACTGTAAGCAGCACTACTTATTGGCATAGTTTATTTTGACTTTAAATTTTTAATGGCACCATCATAAATATTTTTTAAATAATTAAAAAAAAATCTTTTCAGAATATGTGTATAAAAAGACATGTTAAGTGTTATTTGCTAATGGTCCAAAAACAAACAGACAATGAACCAGAATAAAATGGGTTCTATCATTTATTGTTCTTAAGTAATCTAAGATTTTTTATACACATTATTATGTTACAATAAAGAGCAATTTAATTTTAGCATACAAAAGTTACAGTTACTAAATTTCAGTCTTGTATAAAATTGTACAGTTGTTCATTTTTTCAAATGGTATGATATAATGTTTCACAGTGTCTATTATAAATGTATATCCTTTATATACGGTGACTCTAGTATCACAGACCTGTTTTGTTTTTTTTTAAGATACAGAACAGTAAATAGCTTAGTATTAAATACTAAATTACAGACAGCACTGGAAGGAATGCATTTCTCTTACATTTTAGTTTTCAAGGTTGTATAATTAAATGATATTTATTGTTAGTTGGATATACTTTAAAATTATGTGTTTATTGTTAGTTGGATATACTAAAATATTGTGCATTCATAATTCGGGTAAGTTTTATCTACTATATGTCATAAATAAAACACATTTCATAGGAAAAAATTGAAGTCAACTGCAATAAAATAAAAAAGACACAATATAATGACATATTTAACATATTGCAAAGAAGACCAATACAGCATGCAAAAAAAGACATGATACAGTAATGAGCAAAATATTAATTATTCTGTAGTTCTTGGTTGTTGTGCTTCGGTGATAAAAAATCACATGAGTGATTGATTTCAGTGTTAAAAGTGTAATTTCTTATTAATAGATTATTTACCACACTTGGATATTTTATTAATAAAAATTGAAATTATCCAGAAGTAAGTCTTACGTCTTGTCTTGGGTACTAAAACATTTAAAAGAGAGTCAAACTATTACACTAGCTACATCCAGTTATGTTGCCAGCAATAGGGGTCCTACATCTTTTTTTAAGTTAGCTCACAACACACACATATCTTTATACTGCTGTCTGATAGAACACATTATGTTACACACACACAGAACATTTCGAAACAAGACTTGTTCTCACAGAGCAGTTAAAAATAATATTTGCTTCATATGGCATATTGCATTTCTTCCCGTCTCAAGCCAAAGCCGGAGATAATTCTGCCCATTAACAAAACAAGTACACGGGCAGAAATATATCCAGTGTAGTGGTTGAGACCTTAAAGGTTTCAGTTTATTGCTTAAGGGTTTGTTTGTATCTCACAGCTTGTCCATTATTTGTGGAATTCAGCTAAACAAAAAGGTCAAATATGATTTAAAAATGGTGAACATTTCAGCTGTCAGAATGAGGCCTATAATAATTTAAAAGGGTTGTAGTTATCCCATTATGGCTGAAGAGGTTTATCAGCACTTAAATGATTTGGTTTATAGTTGTGGATTCCATTGTCTATTGGCCATTTTTGAATGCGCATCGTCAATCAGATCTTTAATGTGCATGACTCCTTGGTCCCACAAAATGTACATGTATTTACTGACACAATTTACTTCACCATGCCCATGAATGGAGTGGAGTGCTTGTTTTTTTTTATTTTCTGGACTTTTTAAGAGTGCTGACAGCCCCTTTACCAGTACCTCAATGTCATTATCAATTGCAGGCATCCACACAAAACTGCATGTATTACCCTTCATCCATGTGACACCAGAATGCTCAGTGTATATACTGTATCTCTACAGGTATGTTTGGCATAACTTAAGAAGAACAATGATCATAATGTCCCAAACTAAGCAACCACGCTGTACAGTCAGTTTAAAGAGGTGCCAACTCATTATTATTAGCAATGCGTGTTGTTATGTTTCCTGTAGTCACCAGGTGCTGTTAACAAAAGAGGATCAGTATGCACCTCCTAACCAATTCCAGGAATGGTGTCTGGTAGGGTTTCCATTTGCTGGAGATAAAACAGCTCTTCTGTAACTACTTTGTCCATGTGTCCTACACTTAAAGAAAAACAAGAAAAGCCATATGTAGTTGCATGGCAGCCTGACCTGCTATATTCTACAATTCAGTATCTCCTCTTGGGAAAGAAATAAACAAATAGTAATAATCACTGTGTTTATAAGTGGTTTGATTAGGTGCCATGGGTACAGCCAGATGTTCTTTAGTCTTCTGCTTCTAGTGAGTCGTCCTCCATGCTGTGGGAGGAAGCGGAAACTCCTCAGCAACTGTGCAACAATAAAGTCATTCCTCCCGGTGTAACTCTTATGCACTCTTTATGAGAGACTCACCAAAATGTCATGTGTAACTTCTTCTTAAGTTTACTGAACATTTCCTAAGATGCAACTGAATAAAATTTACTTAAACAATATTACGAAAAGAATTATATTAATAAGCATTTTGTTAAAGCAATACCGTACATGTGAGAAAATTAAAAACTATTGTACATTCTCAAAATTGATTTGCTATCTTGACAGCCAACATGCAGCTAAACTAGTTTGGTTAAAACTAAATCTATTAACTTAATTGTTTTGATACGTCCATCCATATTCTTCTTTATCTGCTGGATGTCTTTACCACTCCAACCAATTCTCTGGATTTAAGTGGCATAATACAGTATGCACATATATGCTCTTGATGATTTTCCTGCCAACATTCAAAATGCCCTTTTGACTACAAACATACATAAAATAAGAGGCTCCAATCAAGACATCTTGGGGATCAAATTAGGATCCAAGAAGAAGGGGGCAGCTGCTTTAAACACTAACATGAAAAATGAAATGATAGTAAGACAGACTATGGAGTGCCATCAAAAATTTAAATTATTATTTTAACACAAGATACTATTTTTTGCATCAGCCTGCAGGATCCAATGCTATTGAATGTGAGAGCTGCTGATGAATACCTGGTGTTACAGCTATTTCAACTATCAAAAAGCCTGTTTAAGGCTTATAAAGAAGAATTTGACAATAGAATGCAAGTTTTGGAATCCCAGATAACTTGTTTAAATACTGTAATTTCACTTAAAGAATGTTTGGCATTTCAAGTAAAAGCTTATTCCTCTCAAACACACATAAAATTGTGTTCTAAAGTGAAGCATTTTTTTATAAATTTTAAAAACACCCTGCCTGTTCTTGCACCTCAAAATGGGGCTGAAAGGTACCAGGGTCCAGCCATTATGGCTTAAACTTGCCAAATTCATCAATTGTTCAGTGCACAAATGTTATCAGACATTAATTGTGACCACAAGAGTGCCCCAAACCACAGACACAGTAATACAGTAAACACTATACAAATAAAATAAAGGATTTCAATTCTCTTCAGGCACTTCTTCACAGACCTCATTCCACCAGCCACAATAATATAATAGCACGCAATAAACTAACAATTCTTCCTCCTTCTCCACCTCCGCTGAGTTTTGCCCACTGCCTCCCGACTCTGACTCACTGGAACTGAGGCAGTGGACTCTTTTATTTTGGACACGGGAATGCTGCCGGGAAGCACTTTCAAGCCATAAAGAAAGTAGGGAGGATCTCCCCCAACAGCACTCTCTAATGAGACTCAGTGATGTACTCCTGGACTCCAATTCCCAAGCACCCCTGCAGGTGTCCCAAATGGTTTGCCATATGAGGACCACTGCCACCTGGCATATGGGGAATGGAACCTCTTCCGAATCTGAGCTTTTTTTAATTTTATCGATTTTATTGAAATCACACAACATTCCATACAAATAGATCAATTTTAAAAGAATAGGATTGAAAACAAATCAACCCAAACCCCTGAAAAAGAGAGCAGGGGCAGCAGAATAAAACTTAAACCTAGTAAAAATAAGTAAATAGATAAATTAATAAGTGAATATAGATAAATGGAGAAGAAAAAGAAATGGGGAGAGAATCTGCTTCCTCAGTGCTTTAAAAGCTTATTCTAAAATGTTATTGATTAGATCCTGCCAGGTTTTGAAAAATTTCTGCACAGATCCTCTAAGTGAAAATTTGATTTTTTCCAATTTCAAATAATATATAACATCAGTTACTCACTGAGTTAAAAGGAGAGTTAGGATTCTTCCAGTTTAGCAAGATAAGTCTCAGTGCCAATAGTGTAGTAAAGGCAATCACAGTTTGTTTGTCCTTCTCCACTTTAAGCCCATCTGGGAGTACACCAAACACAGCTGTTAATGGGTTAGGAGGGATTGTGACACCAAGGCTGCCTGAAAGGCATTTAAAAATTTTGGTCCAGAATGATGTTAATGTGATGTAGGACCAAAACATGTGACCCAGTGAGGCTGGAACTTGATTGCAGCATTCGCAGGTTGGATCTTGCCCTGGGAACATTTTGGACAATTTTAAACGAGACAAATGTGCTCGATGTGTAATTTTTAGTTGAATAATTGTATGCTTTGTGCATATGGAGCTTGAGTGAATTCTCTGCATTGCTACCTTCCATTCCTTTTCTGAGATGTTGAGTGAGAGATCCTGTTCCCACTGTCCTCTTGGATCTTTGAAAAGGAGGGACTGTAAAATGGTTTTATATATTGCAGAAATGCTGTCTAAGCCCTTGAAACTGAGCAATATTTTTTTAAGTATAGAGGGAGGTGGGAGGTGAGGAGAATTGGGCAGGTTCTGTTTAACAGTTTCTAATTTGAAGGTAGTAAAACAAATGTGTTGCTGAGAAGTTAAATCTAGAATCTAGTTGTTTGTAGGATGCAAAGACGTTGTCTATGTACAGATCTCTAAGTTATTTAATCCCAAATGTTTTCCAGACATTAAAAACTGCATATGTTTGTGAGGGTTGCAAAAGGTGGTTCTCGTGCAGAGGTGCCACCAATAATAGATTCTCTGTCTTAAAATGCTTCCTACATTGGTTCCATATTCTGAGTGAGTGAAGCACAATTGGGTTGTTAGATATATTGGTGATAACTTGCATTTATTGGGGCACAAAGCAAGGAATATAAAGAAGTACTGCAGGATTTTATTTCTATTACAGACCAAGCCTCTGTATGTTCATCTATTTGTGTCCATGTCCAGGTTTTTATAGTTTGTATGTTTGCTGCCCAGTAATAAAATTGAAAGTTAGGTAGAGCCATACCACCTTCTGCCTTTGGCCTTTGTAGGGTCGCTCTTTGGATACGTGGATGTTTTGAATTCCAAATAAATGTGGTTATGGTTGAATCTAATTTCTTAAAAAACGATTTATTGATGTATATTGGGATGATTTGAAATAAAAAGAGAAGCTTAGGGAGGATATTCATCCTAATAATGTTAATTCTTCCAGCTAAAGTGAGATGAAGAGTTGACCATCTATGCAAGTCTTGCTTAATTTTTTCCATACAGACGGCGAAATTTTGTTGATAAGGAGCTTTATGTTTACTTGTGATGTTTACCCCTAGATATTTAAATTGATCTGCAATGATAAAAGGGAAGGTGTCCAATCTGATATTGTGTGCTTGAGAATTCACTGGAAAGAGCATACTTTTAGTCAAATTGATTCTGAGACCAGAAATCTTTTGAAATTCTGTTAGTGCTGTTAGAACTGCAGGCACAGTATTTTGTGGGTCTGATATATGCGGTACCATATCATCTGAATATAGAGAAATTTTCTGTTCAAGTCTTTCTCTGATAATCCCCTTTATCTCATAAGCATTTCGACACTGCCAGTGGCTCAATGGCGATTGCAAAAAGTAGTGGTGACAAGAGGCATTCTTGTCTGGTACCACTTTCTAGTTTAAAGTAGTCTGAATTAATGTTGTTAATACAAACTGAAGCTTCTGGACTGGTATACAGTAGTTTGATCCATGCACAAATGTTCAGGCCAAACCCAAATTTCTCCAATGTAGTGAAAAAGTAGTTCCATTCAATCATATCAAATGTTTTTTTCTGCCTCCAAGGATAATAAAATCTCTGGGATGTTTGACTTTGCGGGTGAATATATTACATTAAACAGGCATCGAAGATTGTACACTAAGTGTCGGCCTTTACTAAATCCAGTTTGATCTTGTGATATTACCGAAGGCAGAACTTTCGCTATCCTTCTAGCTAGGACTTTGGAGAGTATCTTAACATCATTATTCAGAAGTGAAATTGGTCTGTATGATGCACATTGTAATACGTCCTTATTTTGTTTAGGAAAGACGGTGATTAATGCTTGGCGAAAGTTTGAGGTAGAATTTTATTGTCTCTAGCTTCTGTGAATGTTGCTAATAGGAGGGGAGCTAGCTGAGTGGAGAACTTCTTGTAAAATTCGACAGGGTAGCCATCAGGGCCTGCTGCTTACCCACTCTGCAGTGACTTTATAGCATCTAATAATTCTGATAGTGCCAACAGTTTATTAAATTCTTCTGCACTAAGAGTATCTATTTGTGGTATCTGTAATGCATCCAGAAATGCATTAGACTGTGTCTTGTCTTCTTTTAACTCAGTAGAATATAAGGATTTATAGTAGTCTCTAAATGTGTGCATTATATTTTTATGGTCAATGATTTTGTCTCCATTTGTGTTGGTAATTGCTGGGATTGCATTGCGAACTTCTTGCTTGTGAATTTGTTGAGCTAAAAGCTTATTAGCTTTCTCTCCATGTTCATAGTAATGATGTCTTGATTTATAAATAAGTTGTTCAGTTTCTTTAGTTGTCAAGAGGTTAAGTTCTGAATGCAGAGCCTGCCTTCTCCTATGAAGAGCCTCATTTGGACACCTGGCATGTTCTTGATCTATTCTAGTAATTTCGCTGGTTAGCTTTGATACCTGCTTGATTTCCAATTTATTTCTGTGGGAAAGATATGAGATAATCTGTCCTCTTAAGAATGCCTTCAGGGTTTCCCAGAGTATTCCTGCAGAGACCTCTGAGGATGTATTTGTCTCTAGAAAAAAAAAGATTTGTTTTGATATAAATTCTGTAAAGTTCTCGTCAGCCAATAAAAGTGGGTTAAGACGCCATCTGTGAGATGAGTATGTGGGGCATAATGATTTTTGCTCCAAGATCAGAGGGGCATAGTCGGAAATAACAATAGCATCGTACTTGCAGGATTTAATCATAGGCAAGAAATGGTTATCTACAAAGAGATAATGAATTCTTGAGTAGCAATGATGCACTGGTGAGTAGAAGGAATATGTTCTTGAGTTTGTTTTAGAAATCTCCAGAGGTCTGATAAGTTGTGGTCAGTTACAAACTGTGTAGTTGACTTTGCAGTGTTAGATGTCATTGTCCCTGTGACAGGAGACCTATCTAGGTCTGGATTTAAAACACAATTATAATTTTATGAGTGTTCACATTGAGAATGGATGCAAATACATTTTGGATGAAGTCCCTATCATCCACATTGGGTGCATACATTTATCAAAATCACTTTACAATTAAATAAATTACCCATGACAATCATGTATCTCCCTTCAGGATCAGATACAACATCTGATACTACAAATGAGACTGTTATATGGATAAGAATTCCGACACCTCTAATTTTTTTTGTAAAGCTGAAATGGAACATGCTTAATAAGTGGGTCTCCTGTAAAAATACCATTTTAGCGTTTAGACCAGTTAGGTGAGAGAATACTTTCTTTCTTTTTAATTTGTGATTCAGGCCTTTTAACATTCCATCACACAAAGTTAACTGTTCCGTCTTGGAAACATTGATTCTGAATTTTTGATGTCATTTTGTAAGTCTTAACTGAAAGTAAGACAGCTTTGACCTTAATTTCTAATTTTCCCAGGGGTTTTTGCCATGCAGTCTATTGTTACGTTGGTTTAGAGATAGGTTGCTCTCTTTCTCTCCCCCCCCTAGTCGTCCCAAAATCCCCCCCCCCCCCATATTTGCCTCCCTGCGTGAGGCTGGACCCCACTTAACAAAGTCCCAGTCCTCTGACATACCTAGAGACAGAGCACGTCCAAAACAAAACAAGGACCCCAACAACGGCGTATGAGGATTAAAATTGAGATATCTATTGCCGATACAGTCTAAATACTATAAGCATAGAAAAAAACAATCTTCAACAGTCTTGAAATGTTAAGATAGTAAACCCAGGGAATGTTGTTAAAAAGTGGCCCTGGATAAGCATAGTAAACCCTATTACAATAATAACAACAACAATAAACCAAGGGTATGATGTTTAACAGTCTCCTTTAGAATAGTCAAAAGAGAGAAAAAAAACAAAAAAAGTTACTAATTTAATTTCTTCCACACATACATACATAAATGTGTATAATTGTAATTAAGACATAAACAGATAGTGGCTGAGAAGGGAAAAGGATGTATGATTACGGTACCAGTGTCATTGCAAGCAGATCAGACAGCTGGTGATATCTTCTTTACGATGCCATGACAGGGTGCAACTCACAATCGTATTTCAGGAAAGCATCGGGATTAGCTTTCTTAACTCTTTATCTGCTTCCTCTGTAGTGGTAAAGATGTAATGTTCGCCTTGAATATCCACTTTCAGTTTGTCAGGATACAATAGGCTGTATCTGATATCGGCTTTTCATAAGCGCTGTATAATATTATACAAAGAGGCACGTTTAGCAGCTGTTGAGGGTGAGAAATCAGGGAAAATATGAATGAGGTTATTTTCAAATATAATCTCTTGTTTCTGTCTGAGAAGTGACATTACATTTAATTTAGGTTGTAACTTCTCGAGATGCACAACAAAAGTTCTACTTTTAGATGTGTTCGATCCCCATATGTGATAAGCTGCTGCTATCTCGGTGTCTGATTTAAAGTCCTCTCCAATTATTTTGAAGAATAGTTCAGCTACGAATTTCACTGAGTTTGGACGCGATCCTCAGGTAGACCTTCGATTCTAATATTATTCCTTCTGCATCCGTTTTCCAGAGCAGGAAGTCTGTCTCCGAGTTTTTTGCATTTGGAATTTGCAGCTTTTGCTTTTCCATCAGTGATGGTTGCTAAATTTTTGGCTGTTTCAATTCGAGTCGTGCTTAATGTCTTCCAGTTGATCGGCAAGTACTCTCAATTTAGACACATTTTCCTGAATGTGCTTCTCAATTTCTTCCAGCATACCTTTAAAGGCCGCCTCAAAGTGATTATATACACGTTTCTCCAAGTCTCGCTTGTCTTCTCGATTTTCTTGAGCATACCATTTATACCATTTATTTCTTTCTTTATATCTTTCTTTATCTCTTGTTTGAGCTAAGCAAACATTAACTTCAGTTTTGACAGATCATTTCTGCTTTCGTGCAACTTAGATGAAGCGGCAAGCTCTATTACAGCCGATGTTCCTGGCTCACGAGGAGTAGATGAAAGCATGGACTGCAAGGCCTTTTCCAGTTTCAAGTGATCTGGAATCGGTGAGCTATCGTGACCTGCATCACTTGCACATTCTCTCCCATTTTCGCTCTCAACTGGAGATGATGCAGCGGACCATGGTCCCGAGAACTCTGGGCTTTCGCCTGTCTGTTCCAGGTCAGTCTCTGAAAGGCCGTACCTTGAGCTTGAACTTGGATTTGCCTGTCTAGGCTTGGATATAGTTTTAGGTTTCTTTTCCGTTACTTTCTGAGCCCCTTTCTTACCGGTCATGTTTATATATGCTGGCATATACTATAATAGAACCCTCGGGTTGGGTAAATACAGGATACCTCGGGATAATAAGAAATAATAGAAAAAATAACGTAGCTCCACTTCAGACGTACATCTCCAACAATGGATGAGACCAGCTTCTGCTTGTTCATACGTTATTTCTTGTCAGCTGGACACAAAAGTTTTCAATTTGCTGGCCAATTTCTTTTCGTTGTCTCTCTGGCTTCTCGTCTGGGCAATGTATTTTCCTCCATCTCATCTTGAAATCCCACAAATATTGTAAAAGAGTGTATCTACTTTACTTTAGAAAAGAAAAAAAATTACAATTTGTGAGATTTTCTCATTTTAAAAGAAAACCAGGTCTGCACCTCATCTCACCGATTGCTCTCATTTTAAAACAGCAATGTAACCAACTATGAAAAGGAGGGTACCAGCCATTCCATCGATCCCTTTCTCTAACCTGCTTTATCTTGAGCAGGATTATGGAGGAGCTGGAGCCTGTCCTGTCAAATATAGAGCACAAGGCAGGAATAATCCATAGTCAGGGCCCCAGTCTATTGTACACACCACTCACACGTCCACTAGGGCCAATTTGGTATTGACAATCTACATATGCTTTTGGACAGTGGAAGAAACCAGAGCACCCACACAGACAAAGGGATACACAAGGATACATTTAGGATAATCACTAAACTGTATTTGTACAAGTCAGAATGTGCCGATGAGGGTTCCAAAATGTCAAAGAGGAAAGAACAGAGAGAAAAGCTGAACTGAAGAGGCAAAAAAAGCTAAACATGCAACTGGACAAAATGGCGACACAATGAACAAGTGGCAATTAGTGGTGTACATGAGGAAAACCTAAATTTGATGGCCATTAAGGAAGAGTGCCTCTGTTGCAGGACATGCTACTTCCACCACTGGAAAACTTCAGACATATCAGGATGAGCCCATTTTGTTACACAAGGCTGAAGTATGTGCAGTTGATGAGGGTGATTTATCATTAATCACAGAGCTGTGGGGATATTTTTCCACTTTCCAAAATGAAGCTGGAGGAAATTATCAAAACCTAAATGGGCAGCTTTCATTAGAGTAAGTTTGCTTATTTTTGCAGTGTTAAATGTTTAATTAGCATTGATGTGTGAAAGATTGGAATGACCATATGGAGACCTCACATTCACTAGCTTTGGTGAATTGCATGTTGCAGAATGTAAAATGTTGTAGAACACTGTTTATGGTCACAGGTATTTGGTACCTTTCTCCTTAGCTCTGTGTGAAAGGCAAATAACGGATGCAAGCACATCACAGGAAAAACAGCCTAGAATCACCATTTCTAATTATCTTTATGGCTTTATATATGTGTTAGAGAAAAAAACATTATGCTATGTCTAGGAGAATTTACAAACTGCACATGGACAATGACCAAGCACTTGATTCAAACCCATGACGCTAGAGACATGAAGCAGCACCAATAAAAATCCTACTTAAAAGCTGAACATCAATACAGTATTCAATTTGCTAGTAAATTACTTTTTCATTGTTAATATTCAATGGCTCTACATTTAAACCTACTTCACTTGCAGTTGCAGTAAAATGTCTCACCTTAGAATTGTTTGGAGTTGCAGTTAGTTTTAATAATGAACGATCAGGGACATTTTTCCTTATCGACTGCAAGTAGTCTTCCACAGAGTGTTCACAAGCACTATAAGCCTTAACTTTAAGATATTGTGGTAACCACAAGATAGTCAGTGGAAACTTAAACTTTTTTTAAGTTTATGTTTACATCCAGGAACAATATTCTTGAAAGACAAAATTGCTCTAAACAGCTTCAGATGCATGTTGCTTTGGTGCTGTTCAATTTCAATATTTAAGTCTAAACTCAACCCATGACGGTGGCCATCAGCAGACAAGCGAACATGAAATATATTGATACCTCAGAAAAATAGTTCCAAGAATCGGTGATAAAACAATTATTCCCAGTTTCCCTTCATTATCACAAAAATGCCTCATAAACATGAAAGGCATGTCTTCTTAAATCAAAACCATTTGCTTCAAAGTGAGTGTATTTGGTAAGTTTTAAGGGTTTTCCTTTCACACCTCGATCCCCAGTATACTTCATCCCCATTGTAAGCTGCAAGAACAGACAAGATATTTTTTAAATTTATTAAAAAAAAAAGCTTCACTTTAGAACACAATTTTATACAGCAAATAAATATATACCATGATTGTGAAGAAATAACTTTGACTTGAAAAATACTAAACTTATCTGTAATAATTATTGTCAAAAGATTAATTGAATGCTTGAGGTGAATTGGTGCTCTGACCATGGCGGATTCCTGCCTTGCCCCCAGTGTCACTGGCATAGTTTCTGGTCCTCTGCAACTGTGAACTGGATTAAGCAGGCTCCAGAATTTTATTAGTTGAATTAGCTAGTACACTAGATAAAACTGGTGAATTACTATTATTTTGGTAATGTCATAATTATAAATAATATGTATTATTATTATTATTAAAAAGTGGAGAGATTTGTAACAAAGTTTAGCATTGGAAAAGATAAATATTATTGTTAAAAGGTGGCCTTGCTGTGGTAGCAGCCCCCTCTTTGGCAACTTAGAATGAAGCCAAGGAAATAATGTAGAATATTTATTGAACCCCTTATGCACTAAGGAGTTTTTGGCATTATTGTGTCAAAAGTACATACCCAAAAATAAACAGCTATTACTCTGCTCATGTAATAAAGGAGCTGCAAATGGCTATACAACACTTTGAATTTTTAAAAGAAAGCATCTATATAATTAAAAACCTTTGTTTAAACCAGTATCTACTAAATAAAACACACAAGATGGTGCTTTAGGGATTTCTCTTCAAAAAACTGGATTTTATACCGTATAATCGAGACATTTTATGATGCACAACCAATCACTATCTGTCAGCTATAGTTGTCCATCCATCCATCCATTTTCCAACCAGCTGAATCCGAAAACAGGGTCACGGGGGTCTGCTGGAGCCAATCCCAGCCAACACAGGGCACAAGGCAGGAACCAATCCCGGGCAGGGTGCCAACCCACCGCAGGACACACACAAACACACCCACACACCAAGCACACACTAGGGCCAATTTAGAATCGCCAATCCACCTAACCAGCATGTCTTTGGACTGTGGGAGGAAACCGGAGCGCCCGGAGGAAACCCACGCAGACACGGGGAGAACATGCAAACTCCATGCAGGGAGGGCCTGGGAAGCAAACCTGGGTCCCCAGGTCTCCCAACTGCGAGGCAGCAGCGCTACCCACTGCGCCACCGTGCCGCCCAGCTATAGTTGTGCCAAGGTTAAATGTCATATCCCTTAGCATTGCAAAGTTAGACAGTTTGGCACAAGGTGTCCCTCTTCTGAAACATTTAATCGTTTACACATAAATCATCTCTCAAAACAAGTACTGCAGTTGCAGTTATATTTTTTAGGAACAAATCTATATACATATAGTTTCTAAAAATATATACACACTATATATCACTCTGAATCAATAAGTAAACACTTTGTAACTATGTATGCATAACTATGAATTCATCCAAACCTTTATTTTCAAAATTATTTTTCATGTCAGTACTTGAAAAAATTTCTCTTCACCACTAGACACGGTAAGACCTTACATTTTGTACATTAGATTGGTGTATATAAATGTAATGAATTATTATTATTATTATTACTATTTATGCTGCGTTTCACACATTATCTTCTGTGTTTTGTTGCAGTTTTCCCACAGAAGTTCAGTGCTTTTTTATTTATTTATTTTTCTTGGTGTTGTTTTTTCTTGCATTCCACGTCTGGAAGAAAATAAGTACCATACATACATTTTCATACAAGCATTTACCTGTGCTCGGTTACTGGGGTGGGGTTAATGCCTTAGCTGGTAGCCCTGGGCACAGGTCATAAAACAGGCAGCCCTGAACACAGAGCTAGTCATACAGACATATATGAGGTGTGACAATTTAATTCCCAGAATGCTCCCTTAAAAAATATACATGTGGAACTGTACATTAGGGGCTACTGTCGCCTTCAAAGTATTCCCCTTGTGCATCTATGCACTGACTTAAATGATGTTTCCATTTCTGGAAGCAGGCCTGGAACTCATTTTCCAGAATACTGTTGAGTAGCTGTCTCACATTCTGTTGGATATCTTTGTCCTTTCAGCAAAGCTTTTAATTTTGGAAATAGCCAGAAATCACAGGGAGCTAAGTCAGTTGAATAGGCAGGATGATCTAATTGGGTAATCGCTGTTTTGGCCAGAAAGTCTCTCACAGTGAGCGCATGTGACTTGGCACATTGTCACGATGAATGATCCACTTGTCAGGCCACAATTCGGGTCTTTTTCTTCTAACAGAATCTCGTAATCTCACCAGTACCTCTAAATAGCATTGTTGGTTGATAGTTTGTCCCTGTTCAATAAATTCTTGGGTTACTATTCCCTTGTGATCGAAGAAACACACCAGCATGGTCTTAAACTGTGAGCGTGACATGCCTGCTTTTTTAGGGTGAGGTAAACCCAGGGATTTGCTATGCATGCTCCATCACATCTTCTCGCCCATCTTTGAATCTCTTATGCCACTCAAACACACTCGACTTTTTCATAGCATCTTCACCATGTGCCACTTGCAACAGTTGTCATGTTTCAGTAGCGCATTTGCCAGTTTTCACACAAAATTTAATATTAATACGTTGCTCTAAATTTCGATCACCCATTTTTACGCCAAAGTGTACACACAGATAACTATTACCTTTCCAATAGCTAACTAACAACTGGCTCTATCAGCTTGCAAGTCAAACACAAATACTCATGTGATTTCAATATAATTACATCATGGGGGACACTACGCGGCCTTTCCGGGAATTAAATTGTCACACCTCGTACACCTAAACCAGTGTTTCTGAGCCACTTCTGAGTTGCAGATGGCAGTCGCCTGCTCACAGTATAATCTGTTCTACCGTGCCACCACAAACAAAAATCTGTTTTTTATCCCGTTTCCAATCATGATTGCTTCATCAAATGCTCACTTTATGAACACACTCGAAATCCCGCCATCCCCACAAATGCCACACTTTGATTTTATTTCCTGTCCGTAATCTTGCTTGTTGCTGACTTCCAGGGGAAGGGTATAATACTATGAACAACCAACTAGGCGCAACACATTTTTTTCTCTCAGGTTCTCATGACACCATGACATGACATTTGATCGAAGGAGGTGTCCTCACATGAAACTTCAAGAGGCGCAAGTACAGTGTAGCTGCACTCACAGGTACACTAAGCAACATTGCCTGTACTGTAAATTGAAACTGAAAGAGCGCTGCTCAGAAACCTAATCTTAGGGACAACATACAGCAGACAGCTTCCTGGTATGGTAGTTGAACACATGGCGCTTGAACTGTAAAACTGCTTGCTATAACACTCATGCTAAAAGCAGTACTTACAAATCAAATATGCCATCAAGTACTTCATGAAACACGTCATTCTCAATAGAGATAAAACTGTCATCAGAATTTGACTTAAGCTTTGCATGTAACAATGCTTGAAGATGACTTGTTGCAGAAACAATTTATTTCCTGTCTTTTACACACAGCTGTGACATGTACTATAATGACCAATCCTAGATGATTATACATCATTAGAATGGGCTGGAACTCTGCTATCCAATGGTAATGAACGTTTAACTGTATGTGACTTGAAGTAAGTGAGATCTTAAATAAAAACAGATTCACTCAGTTGTGACACACTGCTCACCTCAGGGTATACATGTGCAAATCGTATATTTTAATAATGAAAGAGAACAGACAACATGGAAACTTATGATTTATTAGAAAGAAGACACCCTTGGTTAAGTAAAAATACCATTATTGCTTTCAGTTGACTTGTAGGTTTACTGCAACAAACTTTGAAATTTGGCAGTGTCCCACATGTGAGACACCTCATGCTTAAATGGCTACATATGAAAACAATAGGTAAAAATAAACACAAGTAGCAGATAATAGCAAATAAACAGGTTAAAAAAACAGAAGAAAAACTGAACACAGTACTCCAGATGAGGCCTTACCAAAGTTCTATAAGCCTAAGCCATCTGTTTTCTTCTTTTCTTAAGTCAACCACTGCTCTTCATTTTCTTGCAGATTTGATTGGGTTCTTTTCTGTTTGTGGGATGGTCTGTATTGTACTTCCTGCTGAGTGCACATTCGTTGTCAACTCCTGCACACATAGAAACCGATCACCATGACTTTGAAATTGTGTCATGGCCAGTCTCAAAGGTCTGTAAGACAATGGAGATCACAAGTGTGTGCCATGATTGTCTACAACTCAGTAAGGTTTTCTAAATTAAAGTTCCGACTGAAAATTTTTGAAAAAATTGCATAATATGATAAGGACTTAAGTGACAGACTTATCCTTATCTGTCTGAAATTTATAATCTAAATCTTGGATAGGAGGTTCTGTACTTTCTCACTGATCAAAGGTCAATCACCATGAAAATCCTGGATCCTCCAAATAACTGTTGTTTTCCTTATCAATTTTTTTGTTTCCAGGCCAGCCAAAAGCTACAGACACTATAGATTTTAAGATTCTGTTTTTTTCTCTCTTTAATAAACAGATTTTCTTAACATGGCCTTGTTCATCTGGATACTGCTGCTTAGTTTAAAGTGCCTAGCTGCCTGTCCTCCAAAGTGTACTTGTGATGAATTCGAGGCTGTCCATTGTCAAGGATTGAGTCGAGAGGAGCTGATAGATCTTGCAACAGTTCAAGAAAATGCTTCATATTGGCTAAAACATGTCAAGTCACTTGACGTCTCTAACAACAACCTGACTTTTATTGACCAAAACATTTTTTTGACTGCGAAAGTCCTCCGCAAGCTCTACTTGCAAGGTAATAACATCTTTTTCTTGCCTGCAGGTCCCTTCAGGGCTTTGTCTAATTTGACATTGTTAGATTTGAGTAGCAACAATATTGAATCCTTATCTTTTGGATCTTTTGATGGAATGGAGAGCTTACAGACATTAATTCTCAGTTTAAACCAAATCTCTTCTCTGCAAAAAGGAGTCCTTGAAGGAGTCCCAGAACTTCATACTCTTCATCTGAGCAGTAATTCAATTTTTACTATCGAAGAGGGGGTCTTTGACAATTCAACAAATTTAAAAAAACTCTTTCTTGCCAATAACAGATTTACAAACCTATGGGAAGGGTCCTTCCGAGGTGCAATCAACCTGGAAATCTTAGATCTAAGCTCTAATAATATCAGTGCTGTACCGGTGTCTGCGTTTGTTGATGTTCCTAAGCTAAAGAGCCTATATCTTTTTAAGAACGAGCTTGTTATGGTCCCATCTGGAGCTTTCACTGCTATCAGCTCTCTATACATTTTAGATATTAGTAACAATTTGTTATCTGATGTCCTGGAAGGTGCCTTTCAGGGTCTAACTGAGCTTAAGCGATTAGACCTAAGCTTCAACTATATCAAGGCTTTCTCTCCTTCAGCATTTACTGACTTGTATAACTTGTCTGTGCTCAACTTGTACAACAACAGCCTAACTAACTTGTCATCGGGGGTCTTCCAGAACCTGTTAGCTTTAAGGGAACTGCATCTTGATGACAACAACCTTTTACATGTATCCCCAGATATTTTCAGCAACACACCAAATCTGTTGGAGCTTCAAATGGACAGCAATCTACTTTTGAGTCTTCCTGATACTTTGTTGTCCCAACTTCAGCAACTGAGGTTTCTTTATCTTGATAACAACTTCTTCTCAAGAATACCACCATCCTTTTTTCAGCAAGTCACAAACCTGCAAGAACTTCAGCTCCATCACAATAAATTGGTCTCCATACCCCATAATGCATTCAGCAGCTTGTCATTCCTGCAACAATTATGTCTCAGTCATAACTCTCTCTTTGAACTGGAGCCCACGCTGTTCCATGCACTGTTACACTTAAAGGAGCTTTATTTGAATAACAATGACATCAGAAATATATCGAAAACAATTTTTCAGAATCTTACAAAACTACAAAGACTTCATTTACATGACAACCACATTTCTTTGATTGAGCCTGGGATCTTTGATGGACTTGCTTCCCTGAAGGAACTTGACTTAAGCTACAATGAGCTTTTGAGCTTAGATCCTCTCATTTTCCAAAACTTACAAAGCCTCAGAAAGATCCACCTTAATAAAAACCGTCTCTTGGTCTTGCCTCCAGGAATATTTCATTCACTCCACTTGTTAAAGAAACTCTATTTGGAAAACAATCACCTTTACCAACTTTCTTCTCATATATTCGATAGTTTAACTCATCTTCAAGTACTATACCTTAATTTCAATGATCTCCAAATGTTTTTAAATGGCACTCTGGATCCCCTGGTGTCCCTGAAGAGGATCTACTTGGGAAACAACCCATGGGACTGTACCTGCCCTTCTATTCTGTATTTACACCATTGGACCCAGAAGTATGCCTCAATCATTAAAGATAAAGTTACATGTTTTTCCCAAATGAACGTTCTGACTAAATATGTGAAACAACTGAATATAATTCCCTCAGAATGCTCAGGAGCTGATATTATACTGGATACAAACCATTTAAAACCTTGGTTTTATTTGATTTCGCTATGCAGTATGTTACTCTTCTTATTTTTTGCAAGTTAATTTTTTAAAAAATGATTAATATTCAAATCTGGAACCAAGCTACCCACAACCAAACCCATTTTGAAATTTCAGATATGAGATAATGGAATACCAGGCTCAATATTCAGTCTTGTGTAGGTTAGCATTAGTTGGAGTCTGGGTCTCAAGTTCATATTCTAAATGTGAAATCTATGGAGTCGACTTATTCTCAGAGATGTAATCCTATAATGTGGCAATAATTTATCAAACCATTTGCATTGCATTGCATTAATACACATAATATAGAAAAATATTCAGAAAGTTTTCAGACCCTTTCATATTTTACGCATTTTATTATGTTCCAGCCTTACACTAAAATCATTTAAATTCATTTTTCCTCACATCAATGACACTTGATATCACAGAATGACAAAGGCGAAAACAGGATTTTGGAAATTTGCTAATTTATTGTATTAAAAACAAAACACTGAAGTATCACATTGACACAAGTATTCATAAACACCTTTGGAATTGATTCCAGATTGTTGGGTAAGATACGACAAGCTTTACACATCTGGATTTGGGGATTTTCTGCCATTATTCTCTGCAGATGCTTTCAAGCTCGGTCAGGTGGGATGGGGACTGCTGGTGGACAGCTATTTTCAGGTCTCTCTAGAGACTGTGGTCACTGGAAGGAAATGCAAAGAGAAAATGTTGGGATGCCAACCTGGTCAACCCCATTTAATTAGGATAATCATCCAAACAAAAACAAGTGTTCGATGGCACTAAACAAACAAAAGTCAGGGTCCTAGGACGAGAAACCTTTTTTCAGCCTTTAAGCCTGTACTAGTCATGGAGGGAAGGAGCTCTGTCCTGTGGTGCTTTCTTGTAACAATTGATGCCTCCTTCCAGGAAGCACAGGATATGTTACTGGGGGAAAGAACGGGCAGAGTCAGTTGCCCTGACTGGACATCTTCTCGGCACTATGGAAGGAAAAAAATGAGACAAGGTTAGCGCCAGCACTCCCTCTTGACCCAGGGTGGAAGTATATATTTCAGAAGAGCCTGGAGGACGATCCACTGACACACATAATTGACAAAATGTTCAGTTTGGTTCAAGTTTGTGTTCTGGCTGTGCACCTCAAGGACATTCCCATTCTTTTCCCTAAGCCACTCCTGCATTGTCTTTGTTTTGTGCTTAGAGTCATTGTCCCGGTAAAAGTTGAGCCTTAGTCCCATTAAGGATATTTCTGTACTTTGCCCCGTTCACGTTTCCCTTAGCTCTGCCTAGGCTCTCAGTCCCTGCTGCTGAAAAATAAGCCCACAGCATCATGCTGCCACCACCATGCTTCACCACTGGAATGATATTGCACAGGTGACGAGTAGTGACTAATTTCCTTTAGACATGATGATAATCTTGTTTTCATCACACCAGGGAACCCTGTTCCTCACAATCTTGTAGGTAGCACTTCTCCTACGGTTGCCCAGGTTGACTGGCTAATCAGCTCTTGAAGAGTTGTGGTTGTTCCAAAAGATATATTCCATTTAAGATTTATGAAGGACACTGTGCTCTTGGAAACCTTGAATACTGCATGATTTTTGTAGCCTTTCACAGATATGTGCTCTGACACCATCCTCTCCTTCAATCTCATGGCTTGGTTCTTGCTTTAATATGCATTGTCAGCTGTGGGACCTTCTATAGGAAGATGTGTGCCTTTCCTAATTATTGTCCAATCAGTTGAATGACCACAGTTAGATTCCAAAAAAGGTGTAGAAACATCTCAATAGAAAGGGATGTGCCTGAGCTAAATTTTAAGAGTCATAGCAAAGCATATGAATACCTGTGTCAAAAATGATATTTTATTTTTTTATTTTGAATACATTTCCAAAAATTTCTAAAATCTTGTTTTTACTTTGTCAGTCTTGAGTATTGAGTGTGGCTAGATGTGAGGCAAAAATGATTTTAACACAAATCTGCAACATAGCAAAATGTGAAAAAAAATGAAGGGGTCTGATCTTTACAAATTCATGGTAAATACAGTTTGTATATCTGCAAATGCTGGTCCAATCCACTATGCTCTACATATGCTGCATACCCTCATATGCATTTCAGCAAAGATGCCTTTAATACTCTCTTTATCTAATATTCTAAGCAAATGATCAAAAATCAATGAATAGTTGGATTACTAAATTAGAAAACCCGTTTTAATAGCAGGATTTTTGGAGGGCTTAACACAGAATGGCCTCAGGACAACTCGGGTCAAAGATGAGTTATCTGCAGCTCTCTGGTTAGTGCAACTTTAGATGCAGGAGGAGATGCGGTGAGTAGAAAAATCTGTCCTAAAACATTTAGGAAAGGCTTTGTCTTCAAGAAACGGCTGTCTGTCCAGTTCACCAACTATGTCAGAAGCTAACCAATGGTGTGCAAAAATAAGAACTAAAAATAACCTGACAATGGATGGCGTCATGCAATTCCAAAATAAGTGTAAGGTAATGAAACAAACTATTGTTATAAATTTGATTGTCAAGTGTTATCTCCATATACAATTTTTAATATTAATACTTTAATTATATTTGAATAGTAAAATTCTGTCTTGTGTTAAAAAGGTGTTAAAAGTATTGTGATATATGTATATTTTATATAGCAAAATAGGTCTTATTCTTTCACAAGTGTATTGTTCATTTTGTGCTTTGAATAAACAAGGATTAGATTATTTATGAAAGTTTGCATAGTAACACATTTTTTGTTGCTTTCACAGGTAGGTTTAAAAGTAGCTGAAGTGACGTGATGTGCTAATGAAAATGGTCATAAATAAATAGAAATGATTCAGGATGGATTGAATCCCCTCCAATTTTGTAGTGAGAGTTTTTAATAATTAATTTTTTATTTAAAAAATGTTGTCTAATTGAAGAATAGGGTACCACATCTAAACTGCTGCTGCATCTTAAACCCACAGTTAGTACTAGGAAAACAGTGTAAATAAATCAGTTCAGTTTAGAAGGCTAACATGCCAACATCTGCTATAGCATTTTTGGAATGAAAGTTCTTTTATTTTATTAAAATCAAAAAACATTCCATACATGCAAGTCAAGTTTAACAAAACTAGTTCAAAACAAATCAGTCCCCATCCATGAATAAGAGAGTTAGTGTCAGCAGAGTAGCACTTTAATAATAGTAAAAATATGTAAATAAATAAATAAAAATAGAATTGAAAAAGAAGGGAGAGAATCCAGTTCTTCAATTTAAATGCTTATTCTAAAATGTTATTTATCAGATCCTGCTAGGTTTTGAAAAAGTTTTGAACAGATCCTCTAAGTGAGAATTTGGTTTTTTCCAATTTTAGATAATATATAACATCAGTTACCCATTGACTTAAAAGAGGAGAGTTAGGATTATTCCAGTTGAGCAAGACAAGTCTATGTGTTAATAGTGAAGTAAAGGCAATTACAGTTTGTTTGTCTTTCTCCTCTTTAAGCCCATCTGGGAGTACACCAAACACAGCTGTTAATGAGTTAGGAGGGATTGTGACACCAAAGTTGTCTGAAAGGCATTTAAAGATTTTTGTCCAAAATTATGTTAATTTGGTACTAAACAAAACATGTGGCCCAGTGAGGCTTGAGCTTGATTACAAAGTTCGCAGGTTGGATGTTGCCCGGGAAACATTTTGGACAATTTTAAATGAGAGAGATGCGTTCTATATATAATTTTAAGTTGAATAATTGTGTGCTTTGCACATATGGAGCTTGAGTGAATTATGTGCATTGCTACCTTCCATTCCTTTTCTGAGATGTTGAGTGAGAGATCCTTCTCTCACTGTAGTCTGGGTTTGAAATAAAAGTTCTGATGGGACCACATGAACTTTGATAAAGGAGCTGTCTGAAATGGCAGAGCCACCATGAGAAGTGGTGCTAAGAGTGTGTGTGTTTGTGTATTAGACAGAGAGAGAGAAAGAGAAATGATGATGATGCACTTAAAGAGCAGCACTTATAAGAGCCACTCTGCTGCTTAAATCCATTGGCCTGGGTATGTGGCTACCGGTGAGTCTTGGGAAAGTTCCTAGCTTGGACCAGTTCATGGAGTTCAGGAAAGTGAATGCAAATGGTCTTGCCTTTGATCCCAGGTGAGTCAGGAGGACCAGGCAGCAGAAAAAGAAATAGCTAAGGTGCATAGAAAGGGACGTAGAAGAGTGAAGTGGGTGTGGGAGCATAGGAGTGGCAGCCGAGGAAGGAGATGGTGGACAGTAAGCCTCATGTGAGGAAGCTATGAAGAAGCACTGTTTTTCTAAATCTACTAAGCTACTAGGACCAGTGAATCACACAAAGCAATCATGCAAAATTAGGAGCTACCAACATATTCTTATACAATTCAACCACCAAAGAAGAGTATCAAAATGATATTTCAAAATTAAATACTAAATACTAAAAGCAGAACCAAAATTAATATAAATTGAATTTCCAGTTCAAATTGTAAAATTCTGGAATATAAGTGATTATAATTTATGATAATGATGATGACTACTCCAAACTAGCAAGATATACAATTTTATGCACCCTTTAAATTGGGTCACAAAAACACAATCAGTGGATTGCTTAAAGGGTGCAGACATGGGCAACAGTATCCTAAGGACACTCAAGGGTCTAAACCCAAGCAAACAGGTAAGCAATGATTACATTTCTCATACTCCAAACAGAAATATTTTTCTAGATAAGAAATTTTAATTCAGCATGTGATGAAACATTAGAAAAATTCAATCATAATGACTATGTTGAGGTTGCTATAAAGATTGTAACAGTATGTTAAATTACTGAGGTTAGTTTAATACTTGTATGTTTTTTTGCACAAAAGTGCAATCTGCTGGAAGATGGAGGACAGTGCCCTACGTGTCCATAATGCAGACACACCACTGGACATTTCATTACAATTAGTGTTAGGTGTAATGTATTATGTTTAATGTATGAGGCAACTATTATTCTGAAATATTCTGTAAATATGACTGTATATTTGGAATTTTGTGTATATGTAACATAAAGTGCTCTATTAGGCTGCTGTATAAAGATATAGGTAGGCGCTGCTTGATTTAGTTGTCTGTATTGTAGGGTATTCCAACAAAGAAGTAGGACCCTCTTTGCATTTCCTGCTTTTATCTGTGTTATGGAATGGAATAGATACAATAGATGCATACTATCAATCTTTTTAAAATAGTACGGTACCCAGAACATAATGTACTTGACTACGGAATATAAGAGAAATGTCGTTTAGGGACAGCTCAAAGTGCAATAGGTAATGTTTAAAGAGAAAGCATGGTGAGCACCACAGGCATCCTTGGTGCCTTTTGCTTGAAATCGGGCAGTACTAGGGTGTTGTACCATGTTAGCCATTATTAATGTAATGAGAAGTCAAGCAAAATGACACCTTTTATTGGCTAACGAAAAAGATTACAATATGCAAGCTTTCTAGGCAACTCAGGAACCTTCTTCATCTTGCCTGAAGAAGGGGCCTGAGTTGCCGCGAAAGCTTGCATATTGTAATCTTTTTCGTTAGCCAGTAAAAGGTGTCATTTTGCTTGACTTCTCATTACATTTGAAATTGGGTGTAATGAACAAGGTATCACTGCTGCTTTGTGTTTTGTGTGCTTGTTAACTTTATACCTTGTTCTGAGATTTTTTAGGTAAGGAATACAGACGTTTTCAGGTAAGATGGCTCTCCTCACTCATTATTCCGCCAGAAACTTGAGACATGTTGCATATTGATTATTGTATGCAATAAACAATTTCACTGTACTCTACATGGGACAATAATATCCCTATAAACTTTTGGTAAGGTAGTAAAAAAAAAAAATGAAGGTCCTCCTTTTGCATCCTATTTTGCATATTTTTAAAACTGAAATACTTATATATCCATGCTTATAGTTTGACATAATTAGTCTTTTTCAGAATATTCTTGAAGTCCTCTTCAGAAGGTGTGAAGATGTTGCAAAAAAATCTGCAATTGTTAATTTTTTCTAATAATATATGCCTGTGTTTTTGACCAGAAATATGTGCTGTCTAACATTACACACTGAGGTAAAATTTAGATTGGGATTTTAAATAAGCAGCTGAAGTGTGGCAAGCATATATTCAATTGTGCAAATAGGAAAATGGTGGTATTCTGGGGGCGGCATGGTAGCGAAGTGGTAGCGCTGCTGCCTCGCAGTTAGGAGACCCGGGTTCTCTTCCCGGGTCCTCCCTGCATGGAGTTTGCATGTTCTCCCCGTGTCTGCATGGGTTTCCTCCCACAGTCCAAAGACATGCAGGTTAGGTGCATTGGCGATTCTAAATTGTCTCTAGTGTGTGCTTGGTGTGTGTGTGTGTGCCCTGCGATGGGCTGGCACCCTGCTCGGGGTTTGTTTCCTGCCTTGCGCCCTGTGTTGGCTGGAATTGGCTCCAGCAGACCCCCGTGACCCTGTAGTTAGGATATGATGGATGGATGGTATTCTGAGCTGAGGACAAGTGTTTTCATGATGCTGCATGATAACAAATCTTTTTTGTTAGGGGGTGGGCAATAAAGTTTTCCTTGTTTATTTAGTAAAAATAAAAGTATTTTTACCATTATAAATATTTAAAAATATTAACTAGCATTAAAAGACTTCCTGTTTGTAGAAATTGAAGTATGGCCTTTTTGGGGTTACAAATTCACTGACACCTTCCATGGAGTTGCTTCCTAAGTTTCAAACAGGACTGCCAGGATTAGCTCTGCTCCTCACGTCCCTATTTTTCAGACTTAGCGGGTTTGGTATCTACAATTTCATAAACTGTCACCTCAGCTGATCTGCGATCTGTGGGCTTGAGAATGTTGTTAATAGAACTGCTTCATACTGTTAATATCAACCTTCATTTAAAGGTATTTTACAAAGTGCTCTACACCCATCATATAGACTTACCTATGCGAAAATAAATTAATGTTTAACACAAATTATAAATATTAACTGCTCAATATACGTAAGCAAGGCAAGTTGAATGTACTCATGTTTAAAACAACTAAATGTTGGCCAAAGTGCTTTACAATTATAAACCCAAAAATCAGAATGTAAAGAAAGAGTGGAACATAATAGGTCACATTAGAAGAAGATGAAAGAGTATTAAAAATGAATGCATAACTAAAGAAAATGGCTGCAAGGATATAGTAATAAAATGGCGTATACAAAAAGAAATAAGAAAAAACACACACACACATTAGTGGTGGCACCGATTACACATTTTATAAATTTTCCTGAGCTTACTATGTTTTACTTTGGGTTTTGATCATTTTTCTTCAAGGTTTTGGATTGCGTAAAATTAAGTTTCACATTCATTTTCTACTTTTTGACTTCTTGTTTTTATCTTTGGAATTGCTGCAATGCCTTTTAGAGGAAATACATTTTTATTGTCAGTCTTCCTCAATAACAAAATGCATTTAATAATATATTAAAAAAACACCCTGATTTTACACTGTAGTCAGAAACAAATGTTATTGCCAAGGTGGCAGCCAATGTGTTGTAATAAAGAGCACAAAACACTCATAAAGGTTTGGGGTTTTAGCCCTGTATCTATACTAATAAAAGGCAAAGCCCTCACTGACTCACTGACTGACTGACTAACTGACTCACTCATCACTAATTCTCCAACTTCCCGTGTAGGTAGAAGTCTGAAATTTGGCAGGCTCATTCCTTACAGCTTACTTACAAAAGTTAGGCAGGTTTTATTTCGAAATTCTACGCGTAATGGTCATAACTGGAACCTGTTTGACTGACTCACTCATCACTAATTCTCCAACTTCCCGTGTAGGTAGAAGTCTGAAATTTGGCAGGCTCATTCCTTACAGCTTACTTACAAAAGTTAGGCAGGTTTTATTTCGAAATTCTACGCGTAATGGTCATAACTGGAACCTGTTTGACTGACTCACTCATCACTAATTCTCCAACTTCCCGTGTAGGTAGAAGTCTGAAATTTGGCAGACTCATTCCTTACAGCTTACTTACAAAAGTTAGGCAGGTTTTATTTCGAAATTCTACGCGTAATGGTCATAACTGGAACCTGTTTGACTGACTCACTCATCACTAATTTTCCAACTTCCCGTGTAGGTAGAAGTCTGAAATTTGGCAGGCTCATTCCTTACAGCTTACTTACAAAAGTTAGGCAGGTTTTATTTCGAAATTCTACGCGTAATGGTCATAACTGGAACCTGTTTGACTGACTCATTCATCACTAATTCTCCAACTTCCCGTGTAGGTAGAAGGCTGAAATTTGGCAGGCTCATTCCTTACAGCTTACTTACAAAAGTTAGGCAGGTTTCATTTCGAAATTCTACGTGTAATGGTCATAACTGGAACCTGTTTTTTGTCCATATACTCTAATGGAGGAGGCGGAGTCACGTATCGCATCATCACGTATTACGCCTCCTACGTAATCACGTGAACTGAAAACGAGGAAGAGATTTACAGCACAAGTCAAACGCGGGAACGAAGGTAAATGACGTTAATTGTTGACTGTCTTTTAATACTGTGTACTTGTTGAGTGTCTTTTAATACTGTGTAAGCATACATATTAACACATGTGCAATTAAACGTGTGCATTTACGGGGTGATTTCTCAGGCTTTAAAGCTCGCCTTTTATTAAAAAGGTAAATGCAAACTCTTTTCATTCTGAAGGGCACAAACCACGTTAGATTTCAGCCGTTAAACGCGCAAAAATGTCAGTACACCAGATAAATAAGCGCAACATATTATCAGTTGTATTGTATGCTTACAATACATATAGAAATGTGTTAATCGTTAACTAATATTATGGGATGATGTTTTTCGACTCGCGCTTTGATTTAAACGATTGCATGTCTTGGTGGGTTTGCGTAGCTTATTGTCAATATCTTTACAGCTCTTTTTAAGACTTAATTTAAAAAGGTTTTCTTTTCTTCTTAATAAAAATTTAAAATCAGTACTTCGCTGGTGCGAAGCGCTCACTTCACTCCCTTACGGGAATCGAACCTCGAACGTCAGCGCTAGAGGCTAAGCCCCTAAAATTGCGCCACGGCGTGTGGTTCGTTTATTTGACAGCATGTAGATCGGGGTAATTACATTCACGGCATTCGTAGTCTGATTCACAATCTGATTGTATGGGTGGTTACCTACCAGGTAACGCTTATGGTTAGCCAGCAAGTCATCTCGAAGTGATCACTCGAGTGAACGCAGCTTCACAAAAAAACAGATCCTTAACAAACTGTTATTGGTATATTTTCCCTCAATTTTAAAAGGTTTTCTTTTCTTCTTAATAAAAATTTAAAAGCAGTACTTCGCCGGTGCGAAGCGCTGGGATTTGAGCGACTGACGCATACAGACATATTCATGAGTGCAGGTACTTAGGAAAGAAAGCACCGTGTAAACCTAAACTTTAAATTAAGTTCATAGACCTACAAAAGTTTGCCATTGATTTGAGGCAAGATTGCTTTTCTCATGTACAACTATACGTTGCATTCTTAACAGTAAGCTTGCACAGCTTGGTCATATTACAACCGGAGTGCTGAACTGACAACGTGGTATACAAACAGAACTATAACAATCGTAATAAACAAACAAAAAAAAAAAGCGAAGAACCCTTGGATTTAATAAAAAGGCTCTTTCCTTGTTAAAGCAAGGAAAAAGGAAGGCCGTATATGGCGTTCGTTTATAAAACATCGGAAAAGCTGTGTTAAGGCTGCTTCACAAAAAAACAGATCCTTAACAAATTGTTATTGGGATATTTTCCCTCAATTTAAAAAGGTTTTCTTTTCTTCTTCATAAAAATTTAAAAGCGGTACTTCGCCGGTGCGAAGCGCGTGGATTTGAGCGACTGACGCATACAGACATATTCATGAGTGCAGGTACTTCGGAAAGAAAGCACCGTGTAAACCTAAAGTTTAAATTAAGTTCATAGACCTACAAAAGGTTGCCATTGATTTGAGGCAGGATTGCTTTTCTCCTGTACAACTATACGTTGCATTCTCAAGTGTGTGCTTGCACGGCTTAGGATATATATATATTTATATATATATATATATATATATATATATATATATATATAGATGTATATAGATGTATATAGAGATATAGATATACATATATAGATATATATATTTATGTATGTCTATATATATATATATATGTAAGCTTATAAGTACTGCCTTACTTCTCTTTAAGAAAGGAAGATGTAATGATACTTGATTTAAACGATTCCATGTCTTGGTGGGTTTGCGTAGCTTATTGTCAATATCTTTACACGTTTTTTTAAGACTTATTGACTGAAACGGGCTTTCACGAAAAAAGTTAGGGCTTTACTACAGGATACACCCTCCACAAGTTAAGCAAGTAAAAATAAAAGTATATATTTCTGTTTTATTTAAACCTTTTAAGTTCGTATGCATAGCCCCATTTGGCTGTTTTAGTTTTTTTTTTTTCTTTCTTCAGTAATATTTAATCTCCTTAAAGAAAAAGAACATATCCATTTTACTTTTTTTGTATCTCTTTAGTAATATTTTAGTGTAAAAGGATAACCAGTATTTAAACCTTTTATGTTACTTTATACATTTATTTTACACAATGTTGAAAAATTAATAAGAAAGCTACATATTTTGGCAGCTGCTGCTTTAATTTTCAATGAAATGAAAAAAGCTCTCCAAGAGAAAACGTCAATGAAGAACAAACAGTTTGCACTATCTAAAAAGGAGAAACCCTCATTTATAAAGGTTTGCTGCAGATGACTTAACTGAAAATAAATGAATAGTTCCTATGTGTATAATACATATTTATCTCTTTTACTTATGCCTTTATTCCAGCAACTTGCAACATCTGAGGTACAATTTGTTACATTACTTTTGTTTTTTGCAGCACAGGCAGCTGAAGTGACTTCCTCAGGGTCACACAGTGGTGTCAGTACCAGGATTTGAACTGACAAGCTCTGGGTTTACTGAAATATTACTGAAGAAAGAAAAAAAATGAAAACGGGCAAATAGGGCTATGCATACAGATGTCCATCCATCCATTATCCAACCCGCTATATCCTAAATACAGGAGCCAATCCCTGCCAACACAGGGCACATGGCAGGAAACAAACCCCGGGCAAGGTGCCAGCCCACCGCCGGGCGCACACACCCACACACACCCACACACCAGGGACAATTTAGAATCGCCAATGCACCTAACCTGCATGTCTTTGGACTGTGGGAGGAAACCGGAGTACCCAGAGGAAACCCAGACAGACAAGGGGAGAACATTCAAACTCCACGCAGGGAAGCGAACCCAGGTCTCCTAACTGGCACCTTTCACTGCGCCACCATGCCACCCGCATACAAACTTAAAAGGTTTAAATAAAACAGAAATATATACCTTTATTTTTACTTCCTTAACTTGTGGAGGGTGTATCCTGTAGCAAAGCCAATTCAATTATACTTGCCTAACGCCTCTCCTAAGGGGACATACTGTGGGATCTAGGCATCAGTCAAAGCACCAATCACAGGCCCGATTAGAAAGCGGGAAGCTGTGATTTGTCGTCTCCCTCCCATGTAACAATCACAGCCCGTGTTACAACGCACTGTGTATGTATGTATATATGTATATATGAAGAGGATGGATGGATGGATGGATGGACGTATATGTGTGTGTTTATGTATATGTGTATATGTATGTGTATATATATGTTGATATGTGTATATATATATATATATATATATATGTATGTATATATATGTATATGTAGATATGTGTATATATGTATATGTATATATATGTTTACATAACCTCTTTAACACACTACTTCTCCACTGCGAAGCGCGGGTATTTTACTATATATATATATATATGTGAATGTATGTATGTATGTATATACAGTATGTATGTCTTTATTTATATATATATATATATATATATATATATATATATATATATATATATATATATATATATATATATGTGCATATGTATATATATATGTGTATATATATGTAGATATGTATATATTTATATGTATATATATGTACATATGTATATATATATGTAGATGTGTAAATGTGTAAATTTGTATATGTATATGTAGATATGTGTATATGTAGATATGTATATATATGTATATGTATATATATGTTTACATAACCTCTTTAACACACTACTTCTCCGCTGCGAAGCGCGGGTATTTTGCTAGTACTGTAATAAAATTCTTGTCAATTGTTTTTACAAAACTCAAAAGACACTGAAGGGAGGGAGGACGGACAGTTTATAGGAAAGGACCGGAAATTAAACTGTGGAATGCTGGGAGAATCGTGGTGGAATATGGGAGTATGATGTCATCAAGGTTACCTCTGCGATAAATGACAGTGAACTTGAATGGCTGCAGGTCCAAAAACTACCTGGTGACCTGAGGATTTGATGGCTAAAGCTTCCCGCTCCACCGCAGCATACCTCGTCTCCCGGTCCAACAATTTCCGGCTCAGGTATATAATGGGGTGTTCAACACCGTCGATGCTCTGGCTCAGCACGGCACCAAGACCTGTGTCTGAAGCATCGGTCTGGAGAATAAAAGGAAGTGAGAAATTAGGAGTTCTTAATACAGGTGCTGTTGTGAGGGCCATTTTTAAGTCACTGAATGCCTGTTCCATTTCCTCGCTCCACACCACATGTAAAGGGGCCCTTTTCTTTGTCAGGTCCGTCAAGGGTGCTGCCCTCTCTGAAAAACAAGGTACAAACTGGCGGTAGTAGCCAGCTAATCCTAAGAAGGCTTGCACCTGTTTCTTGACCATCGGACGGGGCCATTCCAAGATGTCTTTCATTTTGGTACACTGTGGCTTCACCAGCCCTCCTCCCACTAGGTAGCCCAAATATCGGGTCTCGTTCATCCCAAAGTGACACTTTCGAGGACTGATACGGAGCCTGGCTTTCACTAGCGTCAGGAGTACTGTGTATACCTGCACTACATGTTCCTCCCAGGTGCCGGAATAGATGACCACGTCATCCAGGTAGGCGGCACAGTAGGTCTGGTGGGGCCTTAGCACTCTGTCTACCAGACGTTGGAAGGTCGCCAGTGCCCCGTGCAGCCCAAATGGGAGTACCTTGTATTGCCAGTGTCCGCTAGGGGTACTGAAAGCAGTTTTTTCTTTCGCGGATGCCGTTAAGGGAATTTGCCAATACCCCTTCGTCATGTCAAGAATAGTTAGGTAACAGGCCATCCCTAGTCTCTCGAGGAGCTCATCCACTCGGGGCATTGGATTGGCGTCAAATTTGGAGACCTGATTGAGATGTCTAAAGTCATTGCAGAACCTCCACGACGCGTCTGGTTTGGATACGAGGACGATAGGACTGGACCAGTGGCTATGGCTCTCCTCAATGATGTCCATGTCCAACATTCATTGAACCTCTAGCTCCACCTCAGCACGTTTCACCTCGGGGAGGAGATAGGGCCGTTCCCTAACAACCACCCCTGGGTCTGTCATGATGTCGTGCTGAATCAGCGAGGTCTGGCCTGGTGCTTCGCTGACCACCTCCGGGACAGACAGGATCGCTCTTTCGAGCTCCTGTTGTTGGAGGGGCGACAAATTGGTGCCGAGGTTAAGTGTGGTCTTTTCTGAGAAAAGGGAGAGAGTGGGGCCGGGATGAGTGCCGTCTTCCCTGTCCTTCCAAGGCTTCAGTAAGTTAATATGGTAGACTCTCTCACTCGGCCGACGGTTTGGTTGACTCACCAAATAATCGACGAGTCCCTTCCTCTCCTTAACCTCGTAAGGCCCTAGCCAATGGGCCAACAATTTGGAGTGGGGAGGTGGGCACAAGCACCATTACGTGATCCCCTGGCTGGAATTTGCGTAGGGAGGTGTTCCGATTATAATTCCGGACCTGCACTGCTTGAGCCCTGGACAGGTGTTCTTTGAGTAGGGGTCTAATTTTAGCCAATCTTTCGCTTAACTGCGCGATATATTCCAAGAGGTTGGTGGAGGGAAGTGCCTCCCCTTCCCAGCCTTCTTTTTGTACATCCAATAGGCCCTGGGATTGGCATCCGTATTGCAACTCAAAAGGGGAAAACCCTGTGGAGGCTTGAGGCACCTCCCTGTAGGTGAAAAGCACTAGCGGTAAAAGTTGGTCCCAGTTCCTACCGTCCACGCTGACTGCCTTGCGGAGCATCTGTTTAAGGGTTTGGTTGAACCGTTCTACGAGGCCATCCGTCTGTGGATAATAGACGGATGCCTTAAGATGCTTAATCCGGAGTAACTTGGCAACCTCCCTGAATGTATCCGATGTGAAGGGCGTACCCTGATCCATGAGGATTTCTTTGGGTATGCTCACTCGGGGAAAAAAGCCCTACTAGTTCCCGTGCGACGTTTTTCGTGTTAGCCGTTCGCAGGGGGACTGCTTTGGGGTATCTAGTCGCGTAGTCAACCATAACTAAAATATACTTGTGACGACGCACTGAAGGTTCTAGGGGTCTGACGAGATCGACACTGATCCTCTCAAAGGGAATATCTACAAGGGGAATTGGGATCAGAGGAGTGCGGTCCCTTAAGGGTATCTGGCGCAGCTGACAGATGGGGCAAGACTGACAGAAGCGCCGGACCTCCTCATTGACCCTGGGCCAGTAAAACCGGAGTTTTATCCTCTCCAGTGTTTTTTCGGCCCCAAGATGGGCGCGTAAAAGGTGGGCATGAGCTAATTCGCAAACCTCCTGCCGGTGTGTCCACGGCACTAACAACAACTTCCGCACCTCACCTTCGTGCTCCACGACTCGATAAAGCAGCTCGTTGTCTAATACAAAGTAGGGTCCGTGTGGTGTGGAAGCCATTGACCATATGTCATCTGTGGACACGATAGCATTCCAGGCAAACTTCAGGGAATCATCGTTCCACTGTTCACACTTAAATGATGCCGGCATAGACCAGTACTGAATATCTAAGCTGGCGAGCACATCAGGAATTTGGTCCATGGGAGCACCCGCCTGCCCTGGAACCCCACCCGGTTGAACTTCTGGGTCGAGGTCTGGCACCAAAGAGAGCTCCCCCGGCCCCTCCACATCATCACTAGTTGCCGAGGAGCATGGCGTGGGAGCAGCTGGGTGGGCCCCTTGACCCTCCATAGTCAGACCCAAGCTAGGTATAGGAGTGGTGATAGTCCTACCGCATTTAGTTTCCGACCAGTCTCGTCCCAAGATGACTGGAAAGGGGGATTCCGGCATCACAGCAACCAACAGTTGTTTAGGAGTCCCTTCCCAGGTGATGTAACACCTTGCGGACCTATATGCCCTGGTCTCCCCGTGCACACATTTAACACTCGTACATTGAGTGAGCCATTGTCACAATAGGACATAACGGCGAGCAACAATGGTGATGTTACTCCCGGAATCAAACATTGCAACCACCGAGTGCCCATTTACCAACACCACTCCCGTATTTGTAACCACAAGGGGGTTCGACAGTGCACAATACCGCTCTCCTTTGGCCCAGCTGCAGTCCATGGGCTCCGCATTGAGAGGACATGCTGGCAGCAGGTGTCCCGGCTCACCACACTTGAAACAGTGCGGCAGCGCAGGTTTCTGGTCTCTCGGTCTGGCCAGAGCCTCCGTGGTGCGGTTGGTGGGTTCAGGGGTGGCGACACATCCTTGCCGGGTCCCGCGAGCTAGCCCCTCAGACCCCCCAATTTGGGTGACCACCAGTTGTCTCTCCAGGACCTCCAGAAGGCCGCTCATGTCTTTGAACGGGTGCCTCCGGACCTGCTGGGCAAGGTAATCCAGCATTGCATGAATCAAGCCCTCGCAAGCCACTTGCTGAACCACCTGGCAAGCCTGGTTTTTATCTGGCTGTAGCCAGCGCCTGAGCTTGCCCTAGCCGGGAGTACGAGGTCGAATCTCCAGTGCCACCAGACCCTTGCCTGCTGGCCAGAGGTCACCCTGTAGCGCTGGAATATCTCGGCCCTCAGGAGGTCGTATTGGGCGGCTTCCTCCTCGGGGAGGTCATGATAGGCCCGCTGCGCAGGCCCCTTTAGATATGGAGCTAAGATGGACGCCCACTCCGCCCGCGGCCACTGGTTCCAGGTTGCCGTCCTCTCAAATATAGAGAGGTTCGACTCATTGTTGTCAGCCTCAGTAAGAGGGATCATCGGAGGTGGAGGAGGCCTTGCGTGCTCCGGCCTTACCGCTTCTGCCGCTGCCAGCCGCCTCTGGGTTTCAGTGAGCTCTGTCTTAGTAGCCGCCTGCTCCATCTTGACGGCTTGGAGCTCCGCGACCAGGGTGTTGAGGACTGCATTAAGGTCCTGTCCTTCACTCATTTTTACGGATCTTCAATCCTGCCGGCTACGCCACTTTAATAAAGAGCACAAAACACTAATAAAGGTTTGGGGTTTTAGCCCCGTATACTGTAACAAAATTCTCATCAATTGTTTTTACAAATCTCAAAAGACACTGAAGGGATGGAGGGAGGACGGACAGTTTATAGGGAAGGACCGGAAATTAAACTGTGGAATGCTGGGAGAATCGTGGTGGAGTATGGGATTATGATGTCATCAATCGGGAAGCAGAGGGAAAAAAGGGACCCGGAAGTGTGCGTCTCATAAAGTCATTTGGGCGATATTTACGGCAGCAGTGTCTCGGTCTTCCTGAAGAAGCAAAGAGAGAGAGAGATTAGTACGCTGGCGTTGTCCCCCTGCAGGACTTGTCGCAATGCAAAACGGGTCCTTAAGATGCTCCCCAAGCGCTCGTGCGTAACAGTGTTAAAAAACAAATTGAATGTTTACTGACCACATGTTTTGTGGGTGATTATTAACCCGGTGCCTGGTTTTATCATCTTATTTTTAACACTTGCCTTGCCTTGTCTTTGAATCTCAATTAAAATCATTTTTGTTGTTTTGTGTCAGTGCTCTGAGAATATAAGGATGAAGGAAATAGAAATGCTGATTAAGTTAACTGTCACTTACATAATTCTGATTGTTAGAAGTTAATTTAATAAACTATTCATGGAGTTTAATACAAGTTTGGACAGCACTAGCGTTCTTGTAACTCCCGCAGGCTCCATGGGAGTTGGAGTTTGGTGCAGCCCTTTTGGGATCCATGTTCACTGCCAGGGGGTGCTGCAGCAGGATCTGCTGAGCCCTTATGGTCAGTTCTTCCACCAGAAATAGGTCATCAAGCACCTGGAGCACTTCTGGGTGCATTATAAAAGGAACCAGCAGCCACTACTCGAGGGGCCAGAGTCGAGATGAGGAAGATGAAGCTTGCCGGGAGGAGGGGAGGATAAAAAGAAAAGAAAAGAAGACTATTGTGGTTGTGCTTGTGCTGTGAGATTGTGCTAGTCTTGTGGGGAATGGGGAAGGTGCCGGGTCTGAGCGGTGGTGTGCCCTCCGCAGGCCACAATGTATAGATCTCAGATGTTTATACTCTACTTCAGAGTTATTAGCATGGGAGGAGAATACAAGTACTAAAAGACATTACAAAATAAATGACTTAATACGATTTTCCTAAAAACAGAACACAGAGAGTTTTTTCTTGTGTAGGAGCATTTGCAACAAGACTAAAGTATGTTATTTTGACATCCAGTTTCTTTATTACTTCCAAGCATGATTTTTTTGGGTTGCTGCTGGAAGAGGTGTTAGTAAGGCCAGCGGGGGGCACTTACTCTGTGGTCTGAATGTGGATCCCTGTGCCCCAGTGCTGTGACAGGGGCTCTCATGTATAAATACTTCAATTATTAACACAAATTTTCATGTATGCCCATTTAAGAGATGCTTATTCTTTCATTTAAATCAGTCTTTAGCAGTGCATTCCAAGTCAACAGTAGTTTCGATCATTTTTTACTTTGACATGTCTGTGTTTCATATGCTTTGCCAATTTGAGAATTAATGCATTGGCCTTGTTTTCTTATTGCCTTGTTTTCAACTTGCTTTTTAGGAAGGCATCCAAATTCAGGTTGTACATGCTCAAGTAGTATTTTGTTAAATGTTCAGGTTTAAGTTTAAGCTATACCATTATTTTTTTTAAATTCCTTTGTGTTGATTCTGCATTAACTTTGTGATTTAGTGTGTATTTACCTTATGATTTATGTATTAATTTTTGAATTATATGTTTTAATGTTAGATGCGATTAACTGCAATTAATTACATAACTTTATACTATTAATTAGTTGGTTTTTTTTTATCGAGTCCCAGTCCTAAAAAAAACATTTTTCATGGCACACCTCTGTCTGTCTTTATTCTGGACTCTTTTTCCTGCCAATCTTGCTTTGCCCCAAACTCTCCTCCCCTCTCAAGCTTCAAGTCAAATTTAAACTCCCTCTTAGTGTTACTCTGATGGAAGGGGTCACTAATCACTGGTTACAGGGACTCCAACCTGAGATAACCCCCTGTGGTCCCTTGCATCTCTCCATCCTTGAGACTATAGTAGTGCCAAGTCTCCAAATCACCTCATAAGTTGCCCATTCTGTTTAAAGAACCAAGTGTGAACTGCCACATAGAAGTTGGGCAGCAGTGTCCAGGGGCCTCATGTGTAACGCTATGCGTAGAAGTCACACTAAAACATGGTGTACGGACAAAACCAGAAATATGTGTACGCATGAAAAAATGCAGATGCATAAATCTGTGAGTATACCTACTTTCACATTCTTCCACTACATAATTCCTGGTCAGCGTGAAATGTAACGCACGTGCATGTACCTTCCGCCCCACCCCAACTCCTCCCAGAATTATGCCTCTTTGAATATGCAGATCAATATAAATAGCCTCTTAAGTTCATCATTCTGTGAAAAGACAATGGCAAAAGCACGCCCCATGTCTTTTACTAGTTCTTCCTGATTTTGCCCTTAATGTGCAACATGATAGATGCTTCCCTATTTAGGGAATCTCTGTTTCAGAAGATCTTGTGGTCTCTTGCAGCCATCTAAGGATTCTCTCTCTACAGATAGTTGCTTGCAATTACAGGGTCATTATAGGATGATCACCATACAGTGAAATTCTGACTAGCATGTCCTAATCAACATGCAACACGTCTCCAGTGCCATGATTAGCAAGTCTTTTCTTAAAACTTCTGTCTTCCTTAAAGAGCCATCAGGGCCTAAAAGGAATCTATGGATTTCTTTTATTTTTAGCTCTAGCTTGTGTTGTTCGGCTCCCTTTTGATTCGTCTTTTGGTGTTGTAAGTCTGGTGACCTTTATATTTTGATCTCTTGGACTTTTTGATTTTTTTTTGCTTTTTTCTTCAGAGTTTGCAGTTAGTTTTTTGATTTTTGGCTTTGTTCAATTTGATTATTTTTGTGCTTTTTTAAACTTTTTTTTTGCTTCCTTTGTATTTTTTCTTCTCAAGATGTTCTGTCTTTTTCTTTTTCTTGTTTGATTATTGTAAACCATATTTTTATTTTCCTTTGTTCTTTTAATAATGCCCTCTCTGTCTTTTGTTCATTTTAAGCTTCTTACTGTGTCTGATGGAGGAGGAGCCACAGTCCTAATTATATTACAGGATGCAGCTGCATTAATTGGCCTCATCTCAGCACCTGCCCACTTTTTAAGGTTTATTTAAGGTTCCTTCAGCCACTGCAGTTTTACGGTGGCATTGGTTTATATCTACCTCTGTTCTTCTGCTCTCTTTTGTATTTTTTGTGATTGCTCATTTGTTAGTTAAATGGTGAGTGAATTTGTTTTGAAAACAAGGTTTTTAGTTAATTTTTGACTGTATTAAGTGTGTTCTCCATAAACTGCTAAATTAATCTCACTTTTCTCTTACTATTTTGGGCTATGTCATTTTATAAATCTAGCTCCTAATTTTGTATTTTAGTTTTTTTTTTTTTTACTTTATGAATATCTGAGTTTTTGTTTCTTTTTTCTTTGAAATTCCTACTTTTGTTTTGTTAGTATTTTATTTAATAAAATTAATACTTTTTTGTGGCCTAGGTTTTAGATGTTTTTTCTCCCATTTTAGCATTCATTGTGTAAATTAATAACACTAACATCCTGGAAAAACATCCTGCAAAGGTTTAATAAAAGTAAAGAGATTTTCTATGTGTTTTATAATACTTTAGAATTACAGCCATAATTTTAAACAACATTTCAAAATGTACTGGTAATAAACTAATATGTTTATATTGAGGTTTCACTGATGTATAATTAAGGGTGGTTACTCTTTGTATGATTATTAGGGCCATGCTCTGTGAGTGCAAAGCACCAGACTGTTTTATTAATTTTTAGTTGTTTTTTTTATCTTTAACTCCATTTAGGTTTTTGAACATGTAGCTAAATCAGGCAACTCTGAAATATTTGAGATAATTAGTAACAGCATGTTTTTCTTTTGAAGTGTGATTATAATTTCTTTTTGATTATCACAATTATGAAAGGCTCCAAAAGCAGGGCAGGATGTATTTATTTATTTATTTATTTATTTTGACAGTTTTTAAAAATTACTTTCCATTAATCCATTTACAAGAAATGTATAAAAGTGTGATTCCTCTCCAGTATTTTTTTCCTGCTTATGTTTTTTCTTTTTTTTATATATAAGAAAGTTAACTAGTCTATTGCTTAATTTCCTTTCTTTTGAAAATAATAAAAAGATTAGGGGTAGGGTTTTGGTTAGATTCCTTTTTGCTTAATTAATTTTTTCTCTATTTCTTACGTGGCTTTTGCAGTGAGTAGACAATCTTAGGCTGACTATGGTGAATTAAAGATGCCTTTCTTCCATCTTCTTTGCACTCTTTATGTACCCCATGGTAATCCGGTCAATAAATATATAAATATGTATTAGTTGTTGCTATATACAGTTACATTCAGGAGATGTACAAACATAAATAAGGTTTGAAGAAGGAGAAAGGAGAGGGTGTAGTTGCTTTGTGTAGTAGGATAGGCTGGATTTTTTTCCCACAAAGTGATGAAAGTAAAGGGAAAAGGAGAGGCAAACACTCAAAATCAAAAGTTTGGGAGTTTTAGTTTTATTATTATTCTATTATAATACAAGCAGGAAAAATAAGGGAAAGATTTACCTCTGTTGTGACCGGTGTGATAAACAAAGGTAGGAGAAGACTGGGTGTGGAAGATGCTGTAGCTGGTAGAAGAGCAAATGAGAAGGTTGTCTCATCTAGATAAATAATTGGTTAGGAAACATTCGAAAAGGGTTGTAAGGCCTGAAAAAGCATTGCAGTCAGGACTAGACCTTCATAGTGTAACAGGTGTCTGGTCACAGTTACAGGTAATCTAACTTAGACACCATTTAAATATCTGACTACGCCACCCAGTTTTATTAAGAGACTGGGAACTCTTGAAATTTACTGAAAATAGCACACAGGTTTCTTTAAATTGGGTGGTGAGTAAACACACATTGAAAGACACAACAGTAATTTCAGAAAAAACACAGTAAGTTCTATTACACAAGACAATATAAAGTACATTAAAAAGATAAACGAACATAACAAAATCTAAACATATCAGGAACGAATTTCCTTTTTTTAAAAGGCAAACACACAGTCCACACTCTAAAAGTCCGTTTAAAAACAAGAATTAGAGGATACAACCTTTAGTGGTGCAGAGTCCAAGTTGCTCACTGTGTTACCCCAACACTTAATCGTTCAACTGTCACGGATGCACTCTGTTCACCAGACACTCGTTTCCCAACAGAAGTTTTGTCAAAACATTGAATCCCTGTCAGCGTCTCTTCGTTGTTCCTTTTTCTTCCAACACTGGGCTGCTTGTGTTGCTGTGACCTAGGCACGCCTCGTTTCTCGTCTGCCAGCTTTGCTTGGTCCTTTCATGCGGCTTCCCTCTCTCGCTGGACCCACAACCGGTGTCTCCTTGAGGAGCTGTCTCTTCCTCCCTGGAAGTGTTGCCATCCTTGTGCCTCACGTCGTGCCAACCACGTACCCTTGTCTGCCTGCGAGCCCCCGTGCTCTGTTCAAGTGTCTTGGCAGCATTTTCGGTGGACTGTCCCCTCTGCCTTCTGCTGCCCAGGAGTATAAATCTCCTTCAGTCCCTGCTGTTGTCAGTCCTGGACAATCAGTTTAATCAATGGCACATCTAAATTTCCTGGGTTTAACAATTAATGAAAACACAATTTAACAAAATGTATTGTTACCAACCATTAATGAGTACAGATCTGCTGATTAGAAACCAATATTGTCAAACATGTTAATTTCAGTTAAATACAGACATCCTCCAAGGAGGCAGCAGTTCTTTTATCACAACTTGGTTTTGTTTGTATACTCAACCAGCCAGACTTCAAAGCGGTGACTCTTTTGCAAGACAGCAAATACCTACACAGACAACCCTGACACAATCAGTAACTGGATTATCCAGGAAATCGAAAAACAAGGTCCCCTTCTGACAATAGACCTGTCCAGAAATAGTCTTACCTCAAGCTACCAGCCCCAACTACCACCTACAAGCTTTGGCCAAAATAGGTATCTGGCTTTAAAAATTCAAAAAGACTTTCAATGTTTAAAACAATAAATAGAAAGGATGACCATAAACCTCTGTCTTGATATATACAAATCTTTACAAAGAAAGAAGTTATGCAAGGACTATCAAGTAAAAGTAACAAAAAGGCAAAAGCTAATCAAAAAGTGTATACTTAAAAAGGCAAGCAAGTCCAAATCTGTAAAACCAGAGCAAAAAAAACAAAAAATAATTAGAAAGCAGGAAAACCCATACAAAAGTCACAAAAAAGGACACTCCAACAACTCTCAATGGACCTGTAATGGGACTACTGCCTTACCTGAATTTAAAAGGTAAAGGGTGGTCCCAACAGCGACACCAGGCCCCCTCTTGGGGTTCCACGTACAGAACATAAGGTACATAAGAGAAGAATATACATATTCAACACATAAATGCTAATAATATATAAATATAAATGCATTCACAAAATTTACATAATAAGAAAAGCATATGACAAACAACTAATTAAAAACAGCGATAAAACAAAAAAAAATCAAAGCCAGGGAGCACACCATTTTTGTTCTTCTGAATCAATTGGCTTAGCTTATGTAAGTGAAGGGGTCTTGTTAAATGTTTTTTGCCTCAACACAGTGTAGGTATTGTCCCAGCCTGCAATGGTAGATCAGAAAGCTGGTTTTGTTACATTGAAGGCCCACTAGGGGAAAAAGAATGTGAAGTGAAATTATTTGTTGAAATATTTCATGCAGAGCAGTTCATTTCAAAATTCTATGTTGATGGCAAAGCCTGCCTCTGATTGAAGTTTACTTATACTTTTGTCCAGTAATACAGTAGTTGTAATATTATGTTCTGTTTAATTCATGTTTACATTTAAATGTATTTTAGCTGCACAGCAGTGTAATCTCATGTCAAAATTGTTTGAACTCATGAAGCCCCATCATAAACAAACATTAGAAGGGCACTATAGCACAATCCTCTGGGGATCAATGCACTCTAATCCATTCAGATTACCAATTTAGCACAATGTGATTAGCACACCAAATATAGAGGGTCAGGTTGGGAGCATGTACTGATAGCTCGTTGCTGCACCTAACACACAACGAACCACCTGGATTGGGACCAGAGTGCAGCGGGTGACTGCACAGCACCATACTGGAACAGTGTGAGGCTTTTTATGGTGGCTGGAGTACCAATCCTATACATTGGTGGACCTGCTTGCAGGGGTGGATGCAGATTAACATCATACCCAGCACGAAGCAATTGCAGGGTAAGAGCCCAATAGAGTAGAGACACTTATGACATTTATGGGATGCGAATCGGCAGCCTTCCAATTGCCAGTGCAGATCCCTAGCCTCAGAGCCACCACTCCACATTGCACACCAACTATAACCATTATTAAAAAACAGCCACCTGACCTAGTGGTGGTTGTACAAGTTATGCACTTCCTCTCCTAAACAAAGGCTGACTAATGTCCTGTGGTGGACAAGCTCCTGTTCTGCATCAGTTTTTTGCTACTAGTTGTACCTCGGTCTAACATGATCCTAAACTGGGTTGGTGGACTAGAAAATTGATGGATGAATCTAACTAGAAAAGACGGACATATACCTGTACACTTGACGATCAGAGCTGAGCAGATGTCATTTTATTTACTTAAATGTAACAAAAGGGCACCATTTACAGAAAAATTTCTAGAGATTGTGCTTCATGTTTTCTGCCTTGAAATTGAATTTGAGTTGAAGATCCTCCGTTCTGATTGCTTTTGTGAATTAACTAAGACCTGATTTAATTTAAAAAGCCTTTTCTTACCATACATAAAAACAGACTGAATGCCTGGTTTGTGCTGTGAGCACATCATAGATAATCGACCTTCCATCAGGAGGACTTAATGTCATCTTTCCCCTCCTCTGTTTCTTTTTTAAAGTGATTACGTAACTGACAATTACAGCTGAAAACCTCAGATATTTTCTCCTTCAAGCAAATGTCATCCTGTCTCTTTAAACAAATTCTGAGAATTACTTTTGAAGATTAAAAATCTAGGTTTCCTGGAGGATGCATGCAGTAAATTTACTTTATGTAAATTTTTTGATGTGTCATGATTAGATCTTTAAGTGCACAGTGCACATCTTTGCCTAAAATCTGTGGCAGTCAAGGGTGGCAAAAAAGTTACTCATTCAATCAGCAGTATGCAATCGGATATCAGAATAGATTTTTTTTATTTTGTCTCACATACATTTCAGTCCTCCAACATGTACTGGCCTTAATGGTGACAGCCATTTTTCCATGAATTCCATTAACAATCAGCTAGGGGGCAGTGAGAATATTCACACTGAAGCATAAATCTGATCTGTTGGGAACTGTACTATTGTGAAAATGTCAGTGAAAGGCACTTTAGCCTCCTAAGCTCCTTTTTTTTAATGGTGGACAAGTTAATCCTGGAAATGCCTAAATACTGTTTCTGAACTTGCAAACCTTTTTTTTACGTGTACACCATGCAATACTTACTTCTGAAATACTTAACAAGGGCATGCTGCTGGGATCTCATTCCCAATTTTCCACTCCTAACAGATTAAACCCGAATACTTTAACTTGTACGTGGCTGGGACCCTACTTGCTCTTAGTTTCTCCCACTGCAAGGACTGAGCTATTTGTAATATTGGCTGCCTTGAAATGATTTTACTATAATACTCTAACAAAGGCCAGAAGCCTGCTCCTGCCGAATTCTAGACCACCATATTCTCCCAGTTTGCTACCTCTGAAAGGATTTGACCTGAACATACATGGCTTGACATATTTCTGAACCTTTTAACTCTTTCCGGACAAATGCCTCAACCCCTCATACATCAGCAACTCCAACCCTCAGGTGGTTGCTATTGTCAGGCAGTTTGAGTGAGATAATACTCAAACTTTATTTCAATCTGAACTATTTGCAGAGAAAACAGTCATATCAAATACTAGAAGAAATAGAAACACACAACCTGAAATATTCAAATCAATATCCATCATCCAACCCGCTATATCCTAACTACAGGGTCACAGGGGTCTGCTGGAGCCAATCCCAGCCAACACAGGGCGCAAGACAGGAAACAAACCCCGGGGAGGGCGCCAGCCCACCGCAGGGCGTGCACACACACCAAACACAAACTAGGGACAAGTTAAGATTGCCAATGCACCTAACCTGCATGTCTTTGGACTGTGGGAGGAAACCGGAGTACCCGGAGAAAACCCACAAAGACACGGGGAGAACATGCAAACTCCATGCAGGGAGGACCCGGGAAGCGAACCCAGGTCCCCAGGTCTCCTAACTGCGAGGCAGCAGCGCTACCCACTGCACCACCGTGCCGCCCTCAATATCCATTAATTAAACCAAAACAGATGTCAATGTAAATCAAGAGTCCTTTCTTCTTGATCTGTCCAAAGTGCTCATTTAAAGTGCACACCATTGTAAAGTCTGTTTCCTCTTCACACTTGTCTCTATTGTGGTCCATGTGCATCTCCAAAACTGTTTTTCTCACATAACTCCTACACCCTCACTCTCTCATACCAAACACTGCATCTATTTTGCTCACAAAACCTTTTCTTTTATACAACGCCTTGGTAGCTGATCACACAAACATTAGCACTAGTTCGATCGGCTGAAATCTGACAAATGATCATTTCCAATGGTCCTGTTACTTGTCAGTGAAGCTACTTTTAGCTAAATATGTTAACATGCTGATGGCAACGTCCCAAGCACCTGCCTCACAAATCCTTGCAAGCATGCAACAACACAGTCTACTGCTTTTTATATTGTATTAGTATTTGCTTTTACATTTGCATATCTCCCAGTATTCTTCAGTTTATTTACATGCATCCCAATAATCTCTCTCTTGAAAAACATACTATGAGTCAATATCACATGCTTCCTTCTGTACAAAGGGGCACCAGCTTGCTTAACTCATGTTTAAACTCTTTGGCGTTATGTTTACCTCCAGAGGCAAACATGTTAAAATTTATTCAACAAAAAAAAGTATTACAAAATTATAAATACTAAATTATCCAACATAAATACAGTAGGAAAGATATGTCCAGCGCCCAATGCTGTCCTGATGCAGATTTTCGTTTGTGTGATTCGTTTTGAAACAGTCAACTAGATGTTGCAATTAGGATAGTAAAAGTGTGTGTTTTTGCACACTTATTTTTTTATTCCTTGCACATGGGAAAGTTGAATGGCAGTGCCTAATCCAAATGACTGATGCACTCATTATGTTATTGTAAGTTACCACAGTACAAGGCTTAGTGACTTCCACATTTCCCCCTTGTTGCATTGTGAACATTGATGCTATTAGAGGATAATGTCTCTCTTGAACTTCCACTTGAGCGCGATCATTTTGCCTTTTTCCATGCATCTATTTGCATCACGGTAAAACCTTCAGACAAGTGAATTCACCAGGCAACTTATGGTGGTTTGGTCATACTGTGCTGTATGGTATCAGTTTCATTATCCATGTCAATGTCTGATGACCAATTCACATTGTCTCCAGGATTGCTTGATTCAATTAATGGGTCAGTTTCAGTTTGTTCTAAAAGAGGCTTTACAAATTTACACACCATTGTGTTTTTTGGTTGAAGATCCCATCAGACTCATGAATATTGATGAGTTACCATAGAGAGGCAAAATAAATAGAATAATTAATGTTGCTTTCTCTTTGATGTTATTTCATCCATAAGCTGGCAGCAGAATACTGTCTCAATTATTATTTGCACCTAATGCTCTAAAGCTTAGCTCATGTACTTCTCGGGCTTAATTGTTTTTACATAGAATTCTGAGCCCAGGAGAAGCTAATGATTAATGCCAGGGGGTTAAATACACACTGTCAAAACTTATGTTAGCTTTATCAGTTTATTCATTTAAAAGTTGTATCTTATCTACATAATTCTATAATAATCCTAATATTCACACAAATTTAATGTAACAAGTCTTATTTAGCAAACTGTAAAAAGAACATTTTCCACCCCAATACACTGACTCCTAACATAGTTTGTCTTTGAGACGATCTGAAGTAGGTATGACTTTGGCCAGTACATTTGTATCCAATTTCCTAGCTAGTATTTTTAAAATTGTAATTTATGCAGGGTGATTCTACAAGAGCTGAACTCGCTGAAAAATGTATTAATCATTGACTGATATCATATGAACATGTAGTATGCACCAAATTGTTACAAGTTCTTTTTTTCCAGATTTTGCTGGAAAAATGAAGAAACACATAATGGTTGCTGTGTCTACAAATTGTCTGAGGTGAATTAGAATACAGAATTATGCTGTGACATGAGGGACCATATTGAACATTTAAAAGATTAAGAGAAAAACTGAGAATGCGTTTATATATTGGTTTAGACGAATGATTCTTATCCCTTTTTTTTCTTGCAACCCAATTTTACCTCTTTTGTGTCGTCACAACCCACAATTGCCATGTAGCCTCACCATCACCTCCTATCGCCATTCCTGTGGGGCAGTGGTTTCCCATTGCTCGTGGTGACCCATTGCATGGCATTGCAAACCATTTGTGACCCTTTCCTATTCAGATCAATCGTGATTCAAGACTCAGCACGACCCACATTCAGACATCACGTGATGACCCATAGTTTAAGAAACACTGGTTTAGATGACATCTTAATATGAGTAGTACATTTTAGAAAGTGCTCTGTTATTTTGAATCACCCTGGATTTTTGTCCATATCACTGCCCTATACTGTAAATAAAGTTTGCACCTCATTATTGTTTGGCTGCTGGTTAACGAAAAAAGAAACCAGGTTCTGAATCATAATGAATCCAATTAAAATGAAGGCGAAAGTGGTCTGTTCCAATAGCAGCAGGAATTTGGTTACTAATTAAGAAATGTCTGGAATAAAACCTGCCTCCACAGTGGACCTCAAGCAATTGAGTTTGACACCCTTATTTCTTAATGAGCATGAATTAAATTTAGCTAATAGCCCTTCCTGGAATCTTTTTACTACTTGACAGGTTTCCACTTGGGGATATTAAATAAAAGAAGATGTTTAATCGGTCACACCGGCTGTCACCAGAGCTAATTTTGGTTAGTGGTAACTATGGTGGTAGCTGTGTCATGTAAAAATGAAGATTTGTACTGAAGGATTCCAGCATTGCAGACCGCAAGTTTCTAATGAGTGCGTAATTTCAGCCCTCAGTGCACATGTTGTATTCAGAAAGGCAAAGCCACCAGCAGTATGACTGAACAATCCCATGGATAATTGTCCATTTGCCTAGGTTTTGGCAAGCTCCTCCATTCATTTATATTTGTTTAAATGGATACAAACTTAAAGATTGTTTTTGGGACAGCACCCCTCTTGATCCCAGAGCCAGTGTTATACTAATGTATATTCATTACAAAGTCTTATTTTTTCATCAACATCTCAAAACACAGTTCAGAACATGTAACAGTGACAGATATTATCCCTATTAAAGGACTCTTGCTAATCCAGGGGTGAATGCTGTTTTGTCACCAAAACTGAATGCTTGGCATTTGTGAAGAGATTTTTTTTTTTTTTCTATTTGCAAGGTGGATAAAAACAGTCTCCTGACTTGTGAAAGCTTCCAAAGTTTCAACTGAATTTTTCTTCTTGTTTGCCTTAGAAATACAATAATTCCTCTGTGTAAATTCAGCCCTGAGAGCCATCGGCCAGGTACGTTTCCTGTGCTTGTTTTCTAAGAAATGGCTTGAGTAGCTGTGCTGCTGGGAGGAAGTTTGCGGTGCTCTGAGCAATAAGTCACAGCTACAGTAAAATTCAAAAACTGTCTAATTATCATTTTATATTTAAAATGTGGTGAAAAAACAAAAGTGGACTATGTTATAAAACATACTATACATTTAGTTGAGATCTGTGAAAATTATTATGAATTGAGCATACAGTTTAAGTAGAATGTATTTTACAAAACATTTTTTTAATCAACTGCAAACTTGACTAACTTACTTCCTTTTCATCGGAGCCCATCAAAAAAAGTGTAACTAGGCCAATGTCATGCTACTTATTTAAGTTACATATTTATTGTATTTTTGTTTTCTGCAATGAACCACCATTACATTCAAGGAACAATGCTGCATTCACCTTTGTTGCAAAGGAAACGTGGAATAAATATCACATCATGAAGTAGAGAACACCAAGCACATCACAGGGCTAGAAAGCTACTTCACATGTTAGCAAGAAGGAAGTGGTATACACCAATTGTTCAAATAGTGCCCAAGAGGTAATTACTCTGAGGACTTAATGAAGACTGACAGAAGGCTTTAGAAAATCTTATTTTATGTAACAATATTAGAAGGCCACAATCTAACAGAATAGTGGGCAGAGCAGAAAGTGAAGCTGTTCACCTTTTCTGTGTATCCATCCATCCATCCATTCATTTTCACACCTTCTTAATCCAAATTTAGGGTCATGAGGGGCCAGAGTCTGTAATGGCAGCATTGAGTGCAAGACAGGAGCCAACACTTGATAGGGCACAAGTTCATTAAGGAGAACTGTCATGCTTGGACAATTTAGAGTCACCAGTTAGCATAACCTGCAAGTATCGACAGAAAAGTTTCTTCTATCACTGCAATCCTGAACATTCATTGTGATGAGACCCATTCTTCTCATGTCATCTACTACCACCATCTCTAACTACAGTATCTTCAGCATCCTTCTTGGCCTCATTCTCTTTGTCTCGATCATGATGCCTTTGGCTCCTATATATAGTCCTAAATATGGTCCTATATTGTCATATGCTCTATATATAGTGAAGCACAGCTGATAGTGTTTAACTAAGGGGACTTTGTGCCATCTGGGAGCTGACCTGGATGACTGCCTGGATGGAAGGCCAACTTGCTCTGCAATAGGTGGAGAAAGTCCTGTTCAAGATAGTAAAGGTGTCTAGAGAAGGAAAAGAGGCCAATCATTACTTCCCAGGGCCACTCAGGAGAAGCAGGAGGCTTCTGACCCTTATAGGAGAAGACTGTATTTCCTGCAAAGTCTCAGAGATTACCTTCAACCACTAGCCTGTCAATTTTCTGTGATCCTAGAAGTGGTCTTGTGTAGTCCTTCAAAAAAAATTCCTCCTACCCTCACTTAGGTGAGTTTTGATTTGGGAGTGGATCAGTCACAAGGATTTATTTGGAATGAGGGAATACCAAGTCAAGGACAAGGTGGGATTAAAAAGGATAAACCTGACATTCTAGTTTTGTTATGTATTGTGTTTCTTTCCTTTTGGTTGTACTTTATTAATAGCTATTCTGCCCAGCCTCAGTAAATCCCCTTTTTTGTTGTTTTTTGCATATTCTTTCGGGGTTCGGGCCTGCTCAAGAGCTCCCCTGCAGCACTAGTATATATATATTGCAGCAGTGTATATATACACACTAGTATATATATATACTGCGGTGGGCTGGCGCCCTGCCTGGGGTTTGTTTCCTGCCTTGCGCCCTGTGTTTGCTGGGATTGTCTTCAGCAGACCCCTGTGATAATATATATATACAATATATATATATATTGTAAGAAAGGCGCTATATTGCACCCGACCTGACACAGATTGACACAGGAGGCACGTATAAAATAAAAAAGACTTTTATTTTTTCTTCAGCTGGAGGGCACGTCTTCCCCATGATCCCTCCAGCCACAACACTGAAACTACACCACAAAAACACTCTCTTCTTCCACCACCAAGGAGCTTTGTCCTCCTTCCACCTGACTCTGGCCGATGAGTGGTGGTCGCTGACTCCCTTTTATTGGGTACCCTTAAGTGCTCCAGGTGCTTGATTGGCTACATCTGCCTGCACTTCCAGGTAAGGCGAAACCAATGCCCAAAAGGGGCCAGCATCTCCTGGCGGCGCCTGCGGAACTCCACAGAGCTGCACAGAACTCCAACCCCCATGAAGCCCTGGGGGGGTCCGAGGCACCGCTGAAACCCAGGGAGGCTGCCATCTAGCGTCCAGGGGGAGAAACTGGGCTTCCCACCCTTGTCCCCCTGGTAGATGTGGTGAAGGGGCGTGTATATATATATATATATATATATATATATATATATATATATTACACTTTAGCTGTTTACTTTTGAACATGTTACCTATAGTCCTTGGTGGTGTTGGTGTTAAAGAGAACTCTTTGGGTCATGTGGTTTATGTAGAGGGTTGGAAGTGGAACATTGATAGATAAATAGTTTGTAGGTGGAGCGACTGTTGTGCTGGGTATAAGGGACACCATTAGTCCTCTGAATAGTTTTTCTCATCTCTGAAACAAACAGATATCTGGTTAGTGACAGTGTCACATCTAAATCCTACCACATAATATCAGTGGACCCTGTTCCCATGTGACTTGTCCCAAATTGACATGTCTGATGATATATATTGTGATGTGTGGGTCACAGACTTGCACAAGAGAGAAGGAGGTGAGCCAAAGTCCCCAATACAATCAGCTTTATTGTTGTGAAGACAGGAACATTCTGAAAACATTTTTTCAAATGGGAGCTGTCACTTAAACACATGCATGCAAGCAGGGACGATGATGTCGTCCTGCATTTGCTCCCTTCTCAAATCAAAAGAACAGATAGGCTTCCTGCACAAGCGAGGAGACAGAAAGTAAGCACACGACCAGGTCATTGGCTGGTTTTAAATGTTCCCCACATCAACCAGTGGGTGACAAGACATGTTATGTGTGGAGTCTGCGAACTTACTGTTACACCGACAGGGACTGGTTGTCCGCATTAGCAGAGTGTCAGTGCTGGGGGGTTGTTGGGACCTTAAAAATCTCACATATATATATATATATATATATATATATATATATATATATACAGTACTGTGCAAAAGTTTTAGGCAGGTGTGAAAAAATGCTGTAAACAAAGAATGCTTTCAGAAATATAAATAATGATTGTTTATTGTTATCAATTTAAAAAATGCAAAGTGAGCGAACAAAAGAAAAATCTAAATCAAATCAATATTTGGTGTTACTTCCTTTTGCCTTCAAACCAGCATCAATTCTTATAGGTACACTTGCACAAAGTCAGGGATTTTGTAGGATTATAGTCAGTTGTATGATGAACCAGTTATACCAAACAGGTGCTAATGATCATCAATGTCACACATAGGTTGAAACACAGTCATTAACTGAAACAGAAACAGCTGTGTAGGAGGCTTAAAACTGGGTGAGGAACAGCCAAACTCTGCTACCAAGGTGAGGTTGTGGAAGACAGTTTCATGTCTTGGCAAGATTGAGCACAGCAACAAGACACAAGGTAAGTTATACTGCATCAGCAAGGTCTCTCCCAGACAAAGATTTCAAAGCAGACTGGGGTTTCAAGATGTGCTGTTCAAGCTCTTTTGAAGAATCGTAGACGCAGTGGTCAGCCAAGGAAACTTAGTGCAGCAGTTGAAAGACACATCAAGCTTGTTACCCTTCAAAATCGGAAGATGTCCAGCAGTGCCATCAGCTCAGAACTGGCAGAAACCAGTGGGACCCAGGTACACCCATCTACTGTCCGGGGAAGTCTGGCCAGAAGTGGTCTTCATGGAAGAGTTGCAGCCAAAAAGCCATACCTCCGACGTGGAAACAAAGCCAAACGACTCAAGTATGCACGAAAACATAGGAACTGGGGTGCAGAAAAATGGCAGCAGGTGCTCTGGACTGATGAGTCAAAATCTGAAATATTTGGCTGTAGCAGAAGGCAGTTTGTTCGTCGAAGGGCTGGAGAGCGGTACAATAATGAGTGTCTGCAGGCAACAGTGAAGTATGGTGGAGGTTCCTTGAATGTTTGGGGCTGCATTTCTGCAAATGGAGTTGGAGATTTGGTCAGGATTAATGGTGTTCTCAATGCTGAGAAATACAGGCAGATCCTTATCCATCATGCATTACCATCAGGGAGGTGTATGATTGGCCCCAAATCTATTCTGCAGCAGGACAACGACCCCAAACATACAGCCAAAGTCACTAAGAACTATCTTCAGCGTAAAGAAGAACAAGAAGTCCTGGAAGTGATGGTATTGCCCCCACAGAGCCCTGATCTCAACATCATCGAGTGTGTCTGGGATTACATGAAGAGACAGAAGGATGTGAGGAAGCCTACATCCACAGAAGATCTGTGGTTAGTTCTCCAAGATGTTTGGAACAACCTACCAGCTGAGTTCCTTCAAAAACTGTGTGCAAGTGTACCTAGAAGAATTGATGGTATTTTGAAGGCAAAAGGTGGTCACACCAAATATTGATTTGATTTAGATTTCTCTTTTGTTCATTCACCGCATTTTGTTGATTGATGAAAATAAATGATTAACACTTCCATTTTTGAAAGCATTCTTTGTTTACAGCATTTTTTCACACCTGCCTAAAACTTTTGCACAGTACTGTATGTGTGTATATATATAAAATGATGATAGGTGTTCTTGGACAGGCTCCCCAAGGATAGATTTTTACATTCCTATCAGACCCATATAATGGAAGGATGGGAGCATCCCTTGGTTGTATTATCTGTGCACATACCTGCAGGGTAGCCTGTGTATTGTGTATTTTTGTGGGTATCGGCAGAGGGAGCTCCTGAAAACAGGGACCTTGAGGGTCTTCTGCCTAGGAAATCTATGGAAAAATAATTTTCCTGAATGGGTTTAGGGGCCCAGGAAAATCCAGCCTCATTACAAAGTTACTTTAATATGAAAAAATCTGAAGTTTAATAGTCATAAAGGGTGATATTAGTGCTGACTTACAGAATTTATGTAATAGCACATATGGTAGATGGTTGCATGTCAGACTGCAAGTCAGTGACTTCATGCTTTGAGTTATAATTTTTTTTCTTAATTGCAATCTACAATGTTTCATAAGCAAAAATATATACAGAAGAATAATTATCAACACTATGTAAGTGATATCAAAAATCATTATTTATTACTATAAAACAATCTCTTATCACATAGTTCATATTATCATATCTCTTATCATAGTCCCCCACTATTCTTTGCTTCTGTTTCTTATGTTAAGATTTTATTTTATATTATTATTGTTGTTCTTTATTAGTTCACATGTCTAACTTGCCTCTGTAAAATAATTTATATAAAAGTTTAAAATTATTACTTCATAAATATGTCATTAGTGTGCTCTGTTTCTGTATGCACTATCATAACTTTGTTGTCCATTGCATGAAAAGAAATAAATGGCCTTAACTACTGCTAGCGTGTTCCAATACAGAGTTGGCGGTCCAATGCTAACATTGTGTAAAAAGCAGCACCCAACCCTCAAAGGGACAGCAGTAGCATTTGTCTTGTCACTTAACGAAACTGATTTGAAAAGCTCTCAATGGGTATACCGACCCTGTACTCTAATAGGGGCTTTCAGAAAACGCTGTATGGCAATATGCAGTCTACATGTTCTGTGAATGCAATATATACAGTATATATTTCCTTTACCTAGCCCTTACAACCACCATCTTACCTCCACTTAATCAGTTCTATTTTGGACTATGTCTTGCAAAGAACTCACTTTTCAAAACCTTTTGCAGCCAGGATTATATTATATGGGTGGCTGCCCCAAACCTTTGTGAATGTCTGGAGTCAATTTGTTACTATATATATATATATATATATATATATATATATATAGTTTTTACGTTCATTCCAAATTGTTATCATTTGACTGTAAAAGAACAACTGCCTGACAGGGGGCGACAGAGACCACTTTAAAAGTTTTCTTTTTTTCAGTGATTATTGCTGTCTAGTTAACTGAATTCAGAAAATGGGTGGAAAGAAATAGATGATACATACATATTTGTACTGTACATTTTCATTTGTTTTGACTTAGATTATACCTACTGTCCAAATAAATGTGCATTTAAATTGTGCCGAAGCTGAATGACTTACCTGTTTCATATTTAGATTACATTGTAACAGATTTTTATCAAGACAATGCAAGTTTCTTACAATGTATGGTTGGTCATTTATCTCTTATGTTGTCAATAACTTATAGTAACTTTGAATGTTTCAGCCCCGATTTTTATGGTAATCTTTCCCCAATTCTGCAGTGCCATTCAATGTGTTTGTCCTTTTAGCACATGTCCAGTCAGTCCATTGTGCTTATTGTGACCAAAGCTGTAGTCCACACTGCTACTGCATACAGCAGGTAATAAGCAATGTTATAAAGTTCAGTTCATGTTTGATACATCTATTTTTCAGAAGGGCTATTTCACAGAACTTGTCTGTTACTTGACTGTGACAAAAGACATCATGCAGTATTATTGTGATATTGTAAGAAAGGTGAACATGGTAGCATCTGGTGTAACGGACACAGAGAAGAGCAACATCTGAGATGAGAAGGGTCAGTGTTACCAGTCTGGTGAGTTCTTTATGGTTGCCAATATTGATATGTGTTTTTTACATCACATTTATTTGCTTCATGTGCTTATTCATCCATCCATCCCATTATTTTTCTGAAGTCACCTATTCCAACTCAAGTGAACGATGGATGCTACACACCAGTCTATTGCAGGGCATGCTCACAAAACTCCACACTCATTCTAAATCACTGGTAATTCTTAAATTCTCATTTATGTGGGGAATTAAAAAAAATGGTAAATAAAAGGAATTGAATTAAAAATGATACCTAAAACAGACAATGATTAAGGCAGTCTTAAAAGTTCAAAATGTAAGGCAATGTTCCAAAATGTATCAAAGTTCCATACAAGAGAGGGGGTGACCGTAAACCTCTAGCTTATGGATGAAAGGGCAACACAGAATCTTTATAAATAGAAGATTAATTTATGAAATAGAAAAACATTCCAAAAATGCTGAAAAGAACAAAACAGACTTGGACTTAAATCCCCCCAAAAAATGCAGTAAGACTCCCAACAACTTCAATACTTGACTGCTGGGTCTCACTTTTGAGTGGAATAAATACTGTTGCAGTTGTAAAGTTGCCCCGTTTCCTGGGGCTCCACATACAAAACACAAGAAATGGAGGCACGTTTAAAGAGACAGAGGACAAATAACTAATGACAAAAGAAACTAATGGAAATAATATAAAAACGTGAAAATCAATGATTCCATATTAAGAAAAATGATAAAAAACATAAAATATACATAAATTCAAACTGACAAATAAATCATTCAATCAGTCATTCAATAAATTGTTCAACACTTCAAAACTTGAACTTTTACTTTTTACCATTGAGCAGGAAGCTCAATCTAACTTATAATAAAAAGTAAAATGGACCCCCATTTGTCCAGGTCCAGGAACAGAAATTACTCCAGGATAAATATTCTCTACCTGGTTAAATGATTACTTGCCTTAGAGAGCAAATGAAATCATAAAAAAAATACCCATGTTCCCCCAGGCAGTTTGAGTGTTCATCACTATCATGGGTGAATGCTTGAATTTTCTTTTTTTATTAAGTCTTATCTTTACCGCCTTTCACGTTCCCTAGTGTTTTAGATCAAACCCATTGTGACCATAATAGTCAATTATTGAACAGATCCCATGAGTTTTGAATACAGCGTTTGTTAAAAAAATAAAATGAAAGCATTAACATTGTTTTTAAAATGATTTCTAGTCAAATCTTTCAGTTTGAAAAAAGTACTATCCAATTCCACTAGAGGGAACCTACAGGCAACAAATTACATCTCAAGCAGTACGGTAACCACTACCACCAAGTCAATCAGCCATTACCCCCAATCGGCCATTACCTCCATTCTACATGTGTTTCAGTGTGTATTATATATTACATTTTTTAGTGCACCATAGGCCAATAGTCCTTCGACTAATAAAACTACCATGATAACTTTTCTTATCACATTAAGCAGCTGTCTGAAATTCTGAATAGAAAATTGTTGTCTTTCTCAATTGTATTTCCAGACAAAATGTTAAAATATCATCATAGATTCACAATGGTACTGTCGATATCCTGACCTCACTGGATATAATCCAATGACCGCACACTTACTGTAACTTCACATCTATCTATCTATCTATCTATCTATCTATCTATCTATCTATCTATCTATCTATCTATCTATCTATCTATCTATCTATCTATCTATCTATCTATCTTTGCCTTAAATGAATCCATGTTCATGTTATATACAATACGAGTCAAAAGTTTTAGAACACCTCAGTTTTTCCAGTTTTAATTCAAATTTAATCAGTTGAAATACAACAAATGACCTAAAATGGTGAAAAGGTAAACAGTACTCTGTCAGAGGTTTAAATGTAAAATTTGGGTCAGCATAAAGGAAATTTCAGAATATTACAAATGGGCCTTCTTCACGAAACAACTAATATGTTACAATATACAGATATACTGCAGCAATTAAAGTAAATTAAGCAATTTGAAGCAAACAATTTGCACAGGTGTCCCAACTTCTGCTGATTACTTAAAAACCCTCTATCTTAAAGCAGAGTTGGAACAGACTGTGTTACTACAATATCTGAAGTACTACTTGGATGATAATACACTGAAAGGTGTAAATTCCAGTGATAATGGCAAGAAAATGGCAATTCACAAATTAAATGAGACAGAGATTACCCCTAGAAGTGTAGGCCTTTCATTTAGAAAAATTGCAAAAAAAAAAATCAAAGCGTTAGTGAGTATGGTGTCCTCTGCAATCCAAACGCAATTGGAAACTGGAAGAAACTCTGATAGGAAGAGATCTGACAGACCCAAAGTCACAAGCCAATCAGAAGACACGTTTCTGAGGGTCACCAGCTTGCATGATAGACACTTCATGGTTTAACAGTGATTGAAAAAAGCACAAATCAGTTTCTACTGCAATGTGAAGACTTTGTGCTGCAGGTTTGGCAGGGTGGGTGGCAGTAAGAAAGCCATAAAGCCATTCCTTAAAGGACAAAATAGGGCCTGGAAATAAAATGGACTATTGCAGACTGGAAGAAAGTCTTATGGACTGATGAATCAAACCGGGCAGGGTTTGTATGGCATCAAGTTGGTGAAAGGATGGTTCCTCAGTGTGTGACACCAACTGTCAAACATGGAGAAAGAAATGTGATGGTCTGGGGTTCTGTTGCTGGAGGAATACTTGGTGACTTGCACTGAGTTACTGGCATTCTGAATCAAAAGGGTTACCACATTTTGGCTTTTATATCAGCAAATCAAACCATGAATCAAAAATGTGAATACAATTTTGTACACTTAATGATTCCTTGACTTATTTTTTTATTTGCCATTGTTTATTGTTGTATACCTTGATTTAATGAAACATATTAAACTACAGGTAAAATTCCGTTACAACCAATATCTTTACAACTAAATTTTCATTGCAACGAAATATTTTTTAGGTCCCTGGAAGTTCTTTCTAGCGGAATTTTACCTTTTTACTTTTAACCGGTGGTTTGGACAAAAGGTTAAATACTCAGAAGAAGAACTCACTATCTACTTTAAGAGCTTGACTCTATGGTAGGATGATCCCACCTTACGGGAGGTGATATTGTGTGGAACTGAAGGTTGGGCTTGGTGTAATCTCAGCAGGCACATAAAAAAATATTTCTGGCAATATACACACTTTGCTGAGTTACCAGGTTTAGGCTGTGACTTGCAAACCCCCCCAAAAAGGCAATACATACTTAGTAGCTTTTTATGTTAACCTGAATTTAAAATCTTTATCTGTCCACAATATGCTTTACTTGAGTAGTACGGTGTCAGAACACGGGATGTGTCTGAGGATTATTTTGAGGGTAAGTAAACCAAGAGATGGTTAATGCGAAACAGAGATGTCATCAAACCAAGCAGGGGTCAAAAATGTGAAATCATATCAAGAAAAGGGGAAAGATGAGAATCATAAGTCAGGAACACAAGGAAACCAAAAACACAAAACTAGCTCTGGGGCCTTCTTCAAATTAAAAACTAGCTACTGTACCTTATAGAGTGATGTTGAAAGTTGTCTATTCATTGAGGGAATATTGCATTTAAATGTCATCACAATTGTGCCGTCATCAACATGACAATTGGGGTCATGTAACATCTCCACACAGTGACGCAGAACATAAATAAAAGAAGACGCAAGGCAAAATAAAGTTTGTCAATTTGCATCAAAATAAAAATTAAACCACAAAAATGAAATCCTTAGGAAAAAAACATAAAATGCACAAAACTACACATAAAATGTCATGTTATTATGATAGAAGAATAGTATTTAACATTCTAGGTGGAAATGTAGTAAGGGACAAGCAAGGATCAAAAACTATTTTACAAGCAGTCACTGGCTTACATAAGATAACATTAAGGCCTACTCCACAAAAGAGCTCAGTACCTAGACACAATTACAACAATCAGGATGTGCCATAGTGAAGACACAAAAAAATCAAAAAAGACCAAAAATAAACTTTGAAACTAGCTGTCAAAATGTGCTAATAATTACAGAAACAAAATGTCAAGAATCTGACATCTTGAGGAAATAAGCTCAGTCAATTGCCTTGTAATGAGCCTGCAAGGACTCACATCACAAAACTAATTCAGCACAGCCAGTGTTAGGATTTTTTGGTTTCAGAATATGATATGTCTCAATTTCAAGGGGCCAGTTGAAGTATACCAGAGATAGTACTGTACTAGCAGTAAATTAAAACCAAAAAAGAGATGGTCCTCTGGTCTAAGTGCTATATCAGTGAACAACAGAACAATGTTAGTACCAAGTCAAACTAATCCAAGCTGGCTTTGTGCTTCTCCTTAGTTTGTTCAGCTGGTCATCTGATTCACAGTTAACTACAACGTGCCAGCAATTAACTTCTCACCCTCTCTCAATTAAAAATGTGCCGCTCACATTCCTCTTGATTTCGAAGGACAGACACAGGTTGACAATTGGTCTGTAGCCAGCAAGGCAGGCCACAGAAACTGATGGATTGGGGGAGTTAGCCTGTTTGGAACAGATATTCCCCCAGTAAGCTAGAGGGCAGCATCCATGTGTCACTGATCCCATTTTCCAGACCACAGGACAGGCTGGGCATCGTAGTCCCCTGCTATTGTATTGTGCATGCCACTAGAGGGAGCTAAAAGGATGAACTATAGTATACCTACTTTATGACACTTCCACCTGACCTAAAAGTACCTCTTCCAAACTTTGCCAAAACACTGGAAGAACTTCTGAGGCCTGGCTTAAAAGGAGCCCTCTGGTCGCACTGGTATTCCAGCTCCTCCCAGATGGCATATCTATATGTGCCATCGCAAGAAGGTTTGCTGTGTCTCCCAGCACAGTCTCTAGCATGGAGGCAATACCAGGAGATGGGCTGTTAAATAAGGAAACCTTGACAGGGCCATAGAAGGGCATCAAACCAGCAGTAGGACTGATACCAGCTCCTTTGTGCAAAGTGGAATAGGAGGATGACTGCCAGAGCCCTACAAAATGATCTCCAGCTGGTTAATGGTGTCTGTGTTTCTGACCAAACTGTCATGAGGGACCGACATCCTCTAGTGGGACCTGTGCACACAGCCCATTACGGTGCAGTTCGATTGGCATTTATTAGAGAATACACAATTGGCAGCTCTGCCATTGGCAACCTGTTCTTTTCAGAGATGAGAGCAGGTTCACACTGAGCACATGTGTGTGATGGTGTGGGTCCTGCTCCATGCTCCCTCTTCCAGATTTGGGAGCCTCTTGAACCCATCACCGTCGATAACGTAACCGAATGAGCTGGCAGATGAGAACAAATCACACTAGTAGCAAGGGGGTGGTGTAAAAGTGTTCAGTACTTTTATTACAAACAAACAAAACAGTGTCCAAATAAATAGTGCAGTGCTCAAAGTTCCACAAATACATAATCCATAAAAATATGTGAAAAAGTGGAGGTTAAAAACATTGGCAGGAAGTTGTCCTTTTAAAAAAACCCGGTGCCTTCTCCCTTTTAACTTATCCCATATGGGCTTTGCAGCAGGGGAGTTGCCCTATCAGCTGGTGCAGCTGTCCTTCAACTGGCCTGGCAGCCTTTCGTCCCTTGGCTACATACAGCTCCCTTGCTGGACCAAGACTTGGGTCCCCAGCAACTAGGGCACTCACACTGGGGCTCTCCCTCCCAAGCCTCCTCGACTTCCGCTGCCTTCCATTGCCTTACGCAGCAAGCCATTCAACCTCCTGGTTGCTCCTGCTCCTCGGAACTGTTCAACAGGAATGACCACTTCCATCTGCCCCGAGTGTCGGCCATGCACTCTTTCCTGGACTCCCCTCCCAGATGCCTGCCTTCATTCATAAGAGCCTGCCATCCTGAGCTCACTCACTCACACATTAGCTTCTTCCGTCTCCGGCCCTCTCTCTTTCTTCAAACCGTCTTTTTTTCTTTTTCTTTCTTTATTTCTCCCTTCTGCACTCGCACTTCTCCTTTTTATATGGGGACGTGGCACAGTTCTGGTGATTAGCAGCTCCTGGCATCAATTACGGCTACAGGCAACTCTGCACCTGTGCGCTTATCCAGTTGAGAACCTCTGGGACGTTATGTATCAGTGCATCCGATTCCAGCAAATAGCACAACAGACTGTCTAGGGGCTCACTAATGCCCTGATCCAGGTATGGGAGGAGATCTCCCAGGACATAATCCGCTGTGTCAGCAGGAGCATGCTCAGATATTGTCGGGATGCATACAGGCACATGGGGACCTTACACACTATAGAGTCACATTATGAGTTGCTGTGATGAAATTCACGCAAGTTGGATCAGCCTGTGATTTCAGTTTTTGATTTTCATTTTCACTGTGATGTTCAATCCAGCCCTCGGTGGGTTGGTGATTTTGGTTCCATGGACCTTTGGTACATTGTTTTGTTCTCAATGAATTGCACAGTATTACTCAGTAAAAAAATTTCCACTTTTGTTCATTGAGATCCAATATGTGATTCAAGTGTTCCTTTTGATTTTTTATATGCATTTTATTTTAAACTCCTTTGTTATATATGTTGTTATATATATTGGTTTATTCTATGTAAACAAGAATATATATATTGTTGTATAATTCATAAATATTATAGAAAAAAGGAATTCCTTTAGTCTCACCTAAAACAAGACTTAGCCTGGATCATATGATAAGTTGTGTACTTTAAGTTTCTAACTTTCCTGTTAACTTTTCATGCCTATAGGATGATTTCCTACTTGTAGGCTGTATTTCTTATCTACAGTATGTCTATATAAGCTCAAGAATGTCTTTGTGTAGTTAAAGTAGAACACTTGCTGACCTCCAGTAGATATATTAAATTAAATATATACAATATATATACACGGAACCCTTTGCAGAGTGGCATCAGAACATTTATTTAAAAGTAATCCATAACAGTTACATTTTGGGTTTTGCCATTTTGGCACTTTTGTTTATCTTGGCTTTTGGACCCTTATTTGTGATTCTTTTTCATCTTTGGTTCGCCTATTAGTTTACCTTGTGGCCTGCCACCTTAAAATTGTGGTATAACACCAAGGTAGCACATATTACTGCATAAAACTATAGTCTGTAAATACAAAATAAATCAACAAAATAAACATACCTAAAACAACCCAGACAAGGAAACAAAAAGTACCAAAATTTCAGTGCTATCATGCTTCAAGTTTACTTTTCCTTGGGTCTGGTAATTATGCCGCTGTAACTTCACACTTTAATGGCCATTTTGGATATCAGGAACAAAGTAAGAATTCTGACATTGTATTCAAAACAATTAAGAAAATATATGATAATGATATGAAAATAGAAAAATAGTAAGAAATGTGTTATGTTGACACACCTGACATTGAGGCTGGGGGGGTTCCTGCTGGGTCCTGTTTCTTAAATATATTTCAGAATTATTGGTGCCATTTCTAACAGGAGGCCACTGGAGATCAGAAGTCATTCCCGATCTCAGAAATTATTCCAGAAATTGAACATAAATACTTCTGTTAGTGAGAAAGTAAGCAAAAGGAGAGTAAGGTGCAGGCACAGTTGTACACAGAGAGGCAGAAAATCCATGTCTGCTTTTATTTGTTTATTTATTTGACTTTATTGATCAATACGTGCCCTTCGAGCTTTTAAGTATGCGAAGCACCATGCAGAATGTCGCTTCACGAAGCAGCTGCTCAGAAGGGAGCAACGTGAAGGTAATCTTTCAGCATTTTTAGACGAGCGTCCGTATCGTCTAGGTGTGCGAACAGCCCCCCTGCTCACACCCCCTCCGTCAGGAGCAGAGAATGTCAGAGCAAGAGAGAGAGAGAGAGAAAAGTAAGTTGGGTAGCTTCTCAGCCATCTGCCAATAGCGTCCCTTGTATGAAATCAACTGGGCAAACCAACTGAGGAAGCATGTACCAGAAATTAAAGGACCCATTGTCCGCAGAAATCCGCGAACCAGCAAAAAATCTGCGATATATATTTAAATATGCTTACATATAAAATCCGCGATAGAGTGAAGCCGCGAAAGGCGAAGCGTGATATATCGAGGGATTACTGTATTGCAGAAATGCTGTCTGAGTCCTCAAGACTGATTAATATTTTTTCCGGCATAGAGGTGGGTGGGAGGTGAGGAAAATTGGGCAGGTTCTGTTTAACAAAATTTCTGATTTGAAGGTAGTGAAAGAAATGTGTTGCTGGAAAGTTAAATTTGGAATGTAATTGTTCGTAGGATGCAAAGACATTGTCTGTGTACAGGGGGGTATTTTTCGTACGTGGATTACTCGTTTAGCCAGATGTAATTGTTGATGATTTGGCCTGATCCTGGATCTGTCGGTTTTTCGAAACTCTTGCTGGAAATGTTGTCATAGCAACACATCCAAATCCTCAAACCTGCTCGGAGCAGGTTTATTCTATGTAAACAAGAATTAGCTCACACACTTAATCAGTGTCCGTGCATGGAATTTATTCAGTCATGGCTTCACTGTTCATGAATGGGCGACCAATTGATATTGGTACGCAAATTATAAGAAGAGAATTTCATATAGAGAGGGGTTTGCATGATCGGCAAGATCCTTTATTGCTCCCGGAGGAAATTCTTTTCGAAAGATACCGCTTTAGCCAAGGGGGAATATTGTACCTCAAAAATGTATTAGGACCTTATATTCAAAGTTAAACTCGGCGAAGTCGGGCTCTCACAACCACACAGACAGTATGCATTGCTTTGAGGTTTTTTTGCAAGCGGCACTTTTTTATATACTGTAGGCGATGCGGAAAATCTATGTAAAAGTGCAGTTTGCCAGGCAATTTGTAAAATCTGTTTGGCTCTGAAATATTTCCTTCAGGTTTTCATAGTGTTTCCTGGACATCTGCGTGTGCAGACAATAAAAGAGGTGTTTCATGCCATTGCAGGTATGGGGAATACACAAGTAAAAACACCCACAGTTCCATAAAGAATCTCACAATCAGCCTAACATTCTCATTACCAGGATTTCCAAATGTGATTGGGGCACATGGGACTGATCACAGTGTAGTTTGATCAAACATTATTTGGAAAATGTACCTCTCCTCCTGATGAATAATCAGACACAGTGTCTTCATCAAATATTTGACCTTTGTCAATATCTAGTTGGTCAGACACAGGTTCAAGGGATATGACATTCCCTGCAACTGACCCAAAAAAAAGAGGGCTATATGGAACATACCTATGGCACACATTGAGGACAAATATATGCAATGACCATCCTTTACCTGAAATGAAGTGACCACTGCATCCTGCCACTGGTTCTGAGGAGGAGCTTCCACCCTGGAATGCTCTCAGAAACAGGGCGATAGGCATTTTGCTGGAGAGCCAACTCTTCTGCAGGGGTTAGGTTTGGACCGCGTGGACCTCCACCTGTTTTTTGCTTGTCAGCCTTCTTATTAGCTTTAAAATTAATGTTCTTTACATTATATATGATTCTTTATGACAACAATTCTTTAAATAGTTATATACTAATATTTACCAGTTTGAAGTATATTCTTGTACTTCACTTTAACCTGTTCCCATGTTCTCCTTGTGCTCACGTTTGATCTGGAATTATGACATATTAAATAATAATTAATCTGACACATAGGAAATAAAACGCTGCTTTCAGTAAGTACAATGCACACGCGTTTAATTTGTCGGCCACTTTTTGCCAGCCGTCTTTTCTGGTTTGGGTTGCTTTTGCAGTGTTACCCCTTGTGCATATTAAACCTTGAATTTCTTCATGTCCTTTGAATAAAAGGTCTTGCTCCGCTTGTGTGAAAAAAAAAATGCGCCCGTTCTTTCGTCATTTTGTTACAGCCTATCAAAGACTTGCTGATCATGTTTTCTAGACTCAATATATATGGGCTTTTTAATCATTTCATCTCGGATGATTAGATCCAGCTAAACTAATCTACTACACGGCTGTGTTTGAAAAACCGACTTATCTGGATGAGTTTCACCGACATTAACTCATCCAAGATGAGGCATCTGATCTCGGATGATTTAAGCGACGTACAGAAAATACCCCTCAGATCTCTAAGTGATTTAATCCCAAATGTTTTCCAGACATTAAAAACTGCATATTTGTGAGAGGGTGGAAAAATGTGGTTCTCGTGCAGAGGTGCCACAGATAAAAGCTTCTTTATCTTAAAATGCTTCCTACATTGGTTCCATATTCTGAGTGAGTGAAGCACTGTTGGGTTGTTAGTGCAATATATTGGCAATAACTTGCATTTATTGGGGTACAAAGCAAGGAATATAAAGAAGTACTGCAGGATTTTATTTCTATTCCGGACCAAGCATGTGTATGCTCATCTATTTGTGTCCATGTCCAGGTTTTTATATGTTGTATATTTGCTGCCCAGTAATAAAATTGAAAGTTAGGTAGAGCCATGCCACCTTCTGCCTTAGGTCTTTGTAGGGTTGCTCTTTGGATAACTGGATGTTTTGAATTCCAAATAAATGAGGTTATGGTTGAATCTAATTTCTTAAAAAATGATTTATTGATGTATATTGGAATGTTTTGAAATAAAAAGAGAAGCTTAGGAAGGATATTCATCTTAACAACATTAATTCTTCCACCTAAAGTGAGATTAAGGGTTGACCATCTATGCATGTCTTGCTTAATTTTTTCCATATAGATGGCGAAATTTTGTTGATAAAGAGCTTTATGTCTACTTGTGATGTTTACCCCTAGGTATTTAAACTGATCTGCGATAATAAAAGGGAAGGTGTCCAATCTAATATTGTGTGCTTGAGAATTCACTGGAAACAGCACACTTTTAGTTAAATCTTTTGAAATTCTGTAACTTCTGTTAGGACTGCAGGCACAGTATTTTGTGGATCTGATATATACAGTACCATATCATCTGCATATAGAGAAATTTTCTGTTCAAATCCTTCTCTGATAATCCCCTTTATCTCATAAGGATTTCTACAGTGAACTACCAGTGGCTCAATGGCGAATGCAAAAAGCAGTGGTGACAAGGGTCATCCTTGTCTGGTACCATGTTCTAGTTTAAAGTCCATCCATCCATCCATTTTCCAACCCGCTGAATCCGAACACAGGGTCGCGAGGGTCTGCTGGAGCCAATCCCAGCCAACACAGGGCACAAGGCAGGGAATCAATCCTGGGCAGGGTGCCAACCCACCGCAGGACACACACCAAGCACACACTAGGGCCAATTTAGAATCACCAATCCACCTAACCTGCATGTCTTTGGACTGTGGGAGGAAACCGGAGCACCCGGAGGAAACCCACGCAGACACAGGGAGAACATGCAAACTCCACGCAGGGAGGACCCGGGAAGCGAACCCGGGTCTCCTTACTGCGAGGCAGCAGCACTACCACTGCGCCACCGTGCCGTCCTCTAGTTTAAAGTAGTCTGAACAAATGTTGTTAATACAAACTGAAGCTTCTGGATTGGTATACAGTAGTTTGATCCATGCACAAACATTCGGGCCGAACCCAAATTTCTCCAATGTAGTGAAAAGGTAGTTCCATTCAATCATGTCAAATACTTTTTGTGCATCCAACGATAATATCATCTCCAGGGGGGGTTTGACTTTATGGTGAATATATTATATTAAACAGGCATTGAAGATTGGAAGCTATTGTGATATTACCGAAGGCAGCATTTTCTCCATCCTTCTAGCTAGGACTTTGGAGAGTATCTCATTATTCAGAAGTGAAATTGGTCTGTATGATGCACATTGTAATAAGTCCTTATTTTGTTTAGGAAAGACGGTGATTAATGCTTGGCAAAAAGTTTCAGGTAGAATTTTATTGTCCCTAGCTTCTGTAAATGTTGCTAGTAAGAGGGGAGCTAGCTGAATGGAGAATTTCTTATAAATTTCGGCAGGGTAGCCATCTGGGCCTGCTGCTTTCCCACTCTGAAGTGACTTTATAGCATCTAGTAATTATAATAGCTCCAGAGGTTTATCCAGTTCCTCTGCATTGAAAGTATCTACTTGTGGCACATGTAATGCATCCAGAAATGCATTAGATTGTGTCTTGTGTTCTTTAAACTCAGTAGAGTATAAGGATTTATAGTAGTCTCTAAATGTGTGCATTATATTTTTATGGCCAATGATTTTGACTCCGTTTGTGTTGGTGATTGCTGGGATTGCATTGCGAACTTCTTGCTTGTGGATTTGTTGAGCTAAGATCTTATTAGCTTTCTCTTCATCTTCACGGTAATGATGTCTTGATTTAAAAATGAGTTGTTCTGTTTCTTTGGTTGTTAAGAGGTTGAGTTCTGAATGCAGAGCCTGCCTTTTCCTATGAAGTGCCTCACTTGGACACCTGGCATGTTCTAGATCTATTTTCATTGATTAGCTCTGATACCTTCTTAGTTTCCAATTTATTTCTGTGAAAAAGATATGAGATAATCTGTCCTCTTAAAAAGGCCTTCAGGGTTTCCCAGAGTATTCCTGCAGAGACCTCTGAGGATGCATTTGCCTCTAGAAAAAAAAGATTTGTTTGGATATAAATTCTGTAAAGTTCTCGTCTGCTAATGAAAGTGGCTTAAGACGCCATCTGCGAGATGAGTATGTGGGGCATAATGATTTTAGCTCCAAGATCAAAGGGGTATGGTCGGAAATAACAATAGCGTAGTACTTACAAGATTTAATTGTAGGCAAGAAATAGTTATCTACAAAGAAATAATAAATTCTTGAATAGCAATGATGCAGTGGTGAGTAGAAGGAATATGCTCTTGAGTTTGGGTTTAGAAATCTCCAGGTGTCTGATAAGTTGTGGTCAGTTACAAATTGTGTAATTGTCTTTGCAGTGTTAGATGCCATCTCCTCTGTGACAGGAGACCTATCAAGGTCTGGATTTAAAACACAATTAAAGTCCTCAGCCATTATAATTTTATGAGTGTTCACATTGGGAATGAATGCAAATACATTTTGCATGAATTCCCTATCATCCACATTGGGTCCATAAACATTTATCAAAATTATTTTACAGTTAAATAAATTACCCATGACAATCACAAATCTCCCTTCAGGATCAGATATTGCATCTGATACTACAATGAGACTGTTCTATGTATAAGAATTCCCACACCTCTAGTTTTCTTTGTAAAGCTGGAATGGAATATTTGGCCAGTCCAGTCTTTTTGCAGCCAGAACTGATCCTTGCTTAATAAATGGGTCTCCTGTTAAAATACTGTTTTAGCATTTAGACCTGTTAGGTGAGAGTACTTTCTTTCTCTTTAATTCATGATTCAGGCTTTTAACATTCCAGCTCACAAAGTTAACTGTCCGGTCATGGAGACATCGATTCTGAATTTTTGATATCATTTTGTAGTCTTAACTGAAAGTGAGATAGCTTTGACCTAAATTTCCAGTTTTCCCAGGAGTTATTGCCATGAAACCTATTGTTACATTGGCACTTATCATTATAAGGATTTAAAGGATGTATTAGATACAGCTTGCTCTCTTTCTCTCCCCTCATAGTTCCCCCACTCCCCATTTTGCCTCCCCACTTGAGGCTGAACCACACTTCACAAAGTCCCAGTCCTCTGACATACCTAGAGACAGAGCATGTACAAAATAATACAAGCCCTTCAGCAGCGGCGTATGAGGATTAAAATTGAGATATCTATTACCAATACAGTCCAAATACTATAAGCATAAAATATCATCTTTAACAGTCTTGAAATAGTAAGATATTAAACCCAGGAAATGGTGTTAAAAAGTGGCCCTGGATAAGCATGACAGGGTGTGATTCACGATTGTATTTCAGAAAAGTGTCGGGCTCAGCTTTCTTAGTTGTTTTTCTGCTTCCTCCGTAAAAGTGTAGATGTAATGCTTACCTTGAATATCCACTTTCAGTTTGGCAGGATACAAGAGGCTGTATTTGTTCTCGGCTTTCTGAAAGCGCTGTTTAATGTTGTAAAAAGCGGCAACGCTTTGCAGCTGTTGAGGGTGAGAAATCAGGGAAGATATGAATGTGGTTATTTTCAAATATAATCTCTTGTTTCTGTCTGAGAAGTGACATTACATTAAATTTTGATTGTATTTCTTGAAGCGCATGACAAGAGTCCTAGGTTTAGAGGTATTTGATTCCGTATTCGGTAAGCTGTTGCTATCTCGGTGTCTGATTTAAAGTCCTCTCCGATTATTTTTTGGAATAGTTCAGCTACAAATTTCATTGGGTTTGGACTTTCACAATTCTCAGGTAGACCTTCAATTCTAATATTATTCCTTCTGCATCCATCTTCCAGAGCAGCAAGTCTGTCTCCAAGTTTTTTGCTTTCGGAATTCGCAGCTGTTGCTTTTCCAGCGGTGGATACCAGATGTTCAGCTGTTTGAATTTGAGTCATGAATGTCTGCTTAGCGTCTTCCAGCTGATCGACAAGTCCTCTCAGTTTATTCTCAAACTTAGATGCATTTTCCTGAATGTGTTCTTCAATTTTTTCCAGCATACCTTTAAAGGCTGCCTCAAAGCAATTATATGCACATTTCTCCAAGTCTTTATTATCCTGCCGCAGCTCCTACAGCTCCAGCCACAGCTTCTCGTTTGTCTAGAGCATACCATTTATTTCTTTTCTATTACTGCCGATACTCCCGGCTTGCAAGAAGTAGGTGAAAGAGTGGACTGTAAAGTCATTTTCAGTTTCAAGTTATCTTCTGGAATCGACAAGCTATCGTGACCTGCATCACTTGCACATTCGCTCCCATTTTTGCTTACACATTCGCTCCCATTTTCACTCTTGACTGGAGACAGTGCAGCGGAGCGGGGTCCAGGGAAGACTGTGTTTTTGCCTGTCTGTTCCAGGTCAGTCTCTGAAAGGCCATACCTTGAGCTTGGACTTGATGCCTGTCTTGGCTTGGATGTAGCTTTAGATTTCTTTTCCGTTTCTTTCTGAGCTCCTTTCTTGCTGCTCATGTTTATATATGCTTACATATACTGTAATAGAACCTCCTCGGGTTGGGTAAATACAGGATGCATCGGGATAATAAGAGAAAAAATAACACAGCTGCTAACGGAGCTCCGCTTCAGACGTCCATCTCCCGTAACGGATGAGACTGTCTGCTTTTAAGTGTGTGCCATAAACTCAAGATGCTAATTAAATTAGTGCATTTTCACATTGGACTTGATGTGAGTATATGTTGTTGAGCTTTGAAAGATAACTCATAAAGTGATATTTGGTTGCAGATGAACTCAAATATTATTACAGTTGTCACACACGTGTGAATAGGAGGCAGCTAAAGGGCTTAGAGATGAATGGTAATACATCTGCCCAGGGGGTGGCGGGGTGCACTGACGCTCTTTCTAAGTTCCCTGCAGGCCTTTCAAGGGAAATCCCACCAGGAGCCACCGCCTTGACTCGGGACACCCCACTTCCGGTCCCAGCCCCGAGGACGACATCACTTCCAGTCCCGGCCCCGAGGACAACATCACTTCGCCCAAACTTCCTATAAAGCCTCACACCTTTACCCTGGAACTCAGTTCTGCTTTGGACTCTGACTTGTATACTTGACTAAACTAAGAAGCATTTACTTTTGCAGCCAGGATACTGAATTATACGGGTGGCTGCCCCAAACCTTGCCATGTCTCTTGTCCCTTCTTATCACAGTGGCGTAGTCGGCAGGATGATGTCCATGAAGAACCCGGGACAGGACCCTAAAACAACCCAGGTAGGAACCCACCAATCTGGTGGAGAGGGTTGAAGGGACCCACAGGCGTGGGCTGGTTTCTGGGGAGGACGCAAAAGGGGCTCATTATGCTCTCTGGGGAAGGAGAGCTGAGCTGCCCATCGGGACCAAGGTCCCTGATAAGGATGGGCTTTCCCCAGGCCAGCAGGTGAAGGAACTGCAATCTTGGGAGTTTAACCCAAAAGGAGCACTCCCAGAACAAGCTATGACTCTCTGGCAGCAGGTGGGTTTTTGCATTTCCTGTCTGGAGTGTCAACTGTGGCAAATTCCCAAGAGGGGCCGCATTCCTCTTGTCCCCCTTCCCCTGATTGATGTCCCTTTTGACCAGATTGGGGTCGACATAGTAGGACCCTTGGAACCCTCAGCCCGAGGACATAAATATATACTCGTCCTCGTGGATTATGCAACCCAATACCCTGAGGCCGTTCCCTTGAGCTTGGCTGCTTCCAAAACAATCGCATGGGAACTAGTAGGAGTCTTTGCATGAGTTGGCGTCCCTAGAGAAGTCCTAACAGACCAAGGGACGCCTTTTATCTCGGAAACGTTCAAGGAGACTGCCAAGTTACTGAAGATAAAGCATTTAAAAACCGCGGTGTATCATCCTCAAACCAATGGGTTAGTGGAGAGATTCAATCAGACTCTCAGACAGATGCTTCGTAAGGTGGTCAGCGAGTATGGAAGGAATTGGGATCAACTCCTCCCCCTCGTCCTCTTTGCCTACCGGGAAATCCCCCAAGCCTCTACGGGCTTCTCACCTTTTGAGTTGTTATACGGACGACAGCCCCGGGGTATATTAGATATCTTGAAAGAGGGATGGGAAGGAGAGGCTCTTCCCTCGATAAATATTCTGGAATATATCGCCCAGTTGCGCGATAGATTTGATACAATTAGACCTATTCTAAAGAGTCATATGGAAGAGGCGCAAGCAGCACAGGCCTGTCTTTATGACCGTGGCATGACTCTCCGGGAGTTCCATCCAGGGGATCGCGTCATGGTGTTGGTGCCCACCTCTCACTCCAAATTGCTCGCTCATTGGCTGGGTTCTTATGAAATTAAGGAGAGGAAGGAATTGGTGAACTATTTGGTGAAACAACCCAATCGTCGAGCAAGCGAGCGGGTGTATCATGTGAACCTGCTGAAACCGTGGAAGGAGAGGGACCCCGATCCCTCCTCCGGTCAGCCCCGCTCACTCTTTGCTCAAACAAGTTCCCTTAATTTCGGCGAGCAATTATCTTCCAGGCAGAGGCAGGAGCTGGAAGCAGCTATCCGCTCCGTCCCAGAGGTGGTGAGTGAACAACCCGGCCGGACCTCTCTGGTTGCGCATAACATATTGACTGACACTGGAGTGATCGTCTGAGAGTGGCCGTATAGACTCCCAGAGGCAAAGAAAGCTGAGGTGGAACTGGAAATCAAGCGAATGCTGGAACTAGGAGTGATTGAGGAGAGTTTTAGTCCCTGGTCCAGTCCCATCATCTTGATTGCTAAGCCCGACGGCAGTTGGAGGTTTTGCAATGAATTCCATCGGCTTAATCAGGTTTCCCAGTATGATTGTTATCCCATGCCTCGTGTGGACGACCTCCTTGAGAGGCTGGGATCGGCTAAATTCTTGACCACACTTGACATGACAAAGGGGTACTGGCAGGTTCTTTTAACGGAGTCCGCAAAGGAAAAAAATGCGTTTAGCACTCCTAGCGGGCATTGGCAGTATCGTGTCCTTCCATTCGGGTTACATGGGGCGCCTGCAACTTTCCAGCGTCTGGTGGACAAAGTACTCCAACCCCATAACTTGTATTGTGCTGCCTACCTGGATGACATCATCATCTATTCCAGCAGACGCACATACAGCAGGTCACAGCGGTATTGCGGGCACTAGGAGAGGCTGTGCTTTGAATCAGTCCCAAGAAATGCTTCTTTGGGTTGAGAGAAGCCAAGTATTTGGGCTACCTGGTGGGCTGGGGTACTGTGAGTCCACAGTGTTTCAAATTAAATGCCATACTGACATGGCCCCATTCGCGAACCAAGCGGTAGGCCCAATCCCTTCTCAGTTTGGCCGGGTACAACCGCCGTTTTGTGCCTCGTTTCTCCGAGAGAGCGGCACCCTTGACCGACTTGATGAAGAAAAGAGCTCCCAACCTAATGGTATGATCTGACAAAGCGGGGACTGCATTCAGTGACTTAAAAAAGGCTCTGTCTTCAGCACCTATACTAATCGCCCCTAACTTTTCTCTTCCATTTGTCCTCCAGATGGACGCTTCGGACACAGGCTTGGGAACCGTGTTGAGCCAAAGCGTCGACGGTGTTGAACACCCCGTAATGTACCTAAGCCAGAAACTGTTGGACCGGGAGACCAGGTACACAGTGGTGGAATAGGAAGCTCTGGCGATTAAGTGGGCGATTACGCAGCTGTGGTACTACCTCTTGGGTCGCGTGTTCACTCTGGTGATGGATCATGCACCCCTAAATTGGATGGCCCTTTACAAGGAGACGAATCCACGAGTCACCAGGTGGTTTCTTGACCTGCAGCAATACAAGTTTTCACTCATTCATCGACAGGGATCTCTTCATGCCAACGCTGATGCCCTCTCCCGGGCTCACGACCTCTCAGTGCAGGCCGCCCGACCCGATGAGTCTGGGCTGAGAGGGGAGTCTTGTCACACACGTGTGAATAGGAGGCAGCTGAAGGGCTTAGAGATGAATGGTAATACATCTGCCCCGGGGGTGGCAGGGTGCACTGACGCTCTTTCTAAGTTCCCTGCAGGCCTTTCCCGGGAAATCCCACCAGGAGCCACCGCCTCGACTTGGGACACCCCACTTCCGGTCCCGGGCCCGAGGACGACACCACTTCCGTTCCTGGGCCTGAGGACGACATCACGTCCGGTCCCAGCCCCGAGGACGACATCACTTCCCCCAAACTTCCTATAAAGCCTCACACCTTTACCCTGGAACTCAGTTCTGTTTTGGGCTCTGACTTGTTAACTTGACTAAACTAAGAAGCATTTACTTTTGCAGCCAGGATACTGAATTATACGGGTGGCTGCCCCAAACCTTGCCATGTCTCTTGTCCCTTCTTATCACACAGTATACTGTTAGAATTCAATAGTTTTTATCCATGTTTATCCTAAAAGTGTGATTGGATTCTAACAATATCTTTCTTTCTTCTTTCTTTTTTATTTTTCTTTATGTTAGTGTATCTTGTGAAGTGATGTTGTATGTTTGAATATGCAGCCTGAAAAAATATTTCCTTCTATGGATAACAAAGTCTTCTCTAAATGTCAACTTAAACAAACTAATAAAATGTGGAAAACTTCCAGAGGATAGCTGATTATTTTTTATAGCCACTGTTTATCTTGATGGAGCAGAAAAAGCGAACTGACACGTGAGATGAAGTCCTAACAACCAAAACATTGTGCTTTATTTTTCTTTGTATATTGGAGCATGAAATTCACTTTCAGGTATTTTTTTTCTTTTCTCAAAACTGAAATAATGTATAATTGAGAGTAATTTTATTGGATTTATTGATTGTCCCTAATCTGGTAAATTTTGTGAAATTGCTAGATACAATACTGTAAAGAGCTGTAAAGTTTCTCATTAGAAATACAAAGTCCCCCCTCTAGCAGTGCTGCTCCTCTATTTATAGCAATGCTTTTGAATGATTAGTCCAAAAAGATAACAGAGACTTTTGACTTCTAGCTGATTTCCTCCTTGAATTTTACGTTGTGAAAGACTTGACTGAATTATCTACTAATATGTGTATGTGATGCACTCAGTGTGGCTGATATCCAAAATACAGGTTATAAAAACATACGATTCATCATTTTTTTAGAAAGCATCTCAATGAATTTTTGAATTAGAAGCTCGATGGTTATTCATTAGTTGTTCCACGTGATGGAGTTCTATCATATGTTAGCTCATCTGGTGAGGAGGTGTGTGATACAAACCCGTATTACTCACTACAGTCTGTCTCAGCCAAGCATTTACTTTAGTTATTCAAAAGAAAAGCTGAAGCAGAAACTTATATATTTATGAGTGGTTCAACACAGAGAAAACAGAAATGAACATTCCAATAAATGAGACATTATGGTTTTACTCTCTGGTTTTTCTAACTTTAGGCTGTGTCTCAGGTCACCATCTATCCTTAAATGGTTTCAGCCAACTTATCCCTGGGCATCACAATACTCACAATCAGTCATAAGTGGTCAACAATGGGGTCCACAATCAATCAACCCCAGAAAATGCAGACAACCCGGGGAGCAAACTAAGCACTGTGAGGCAGCAGTCTCCTGATGATCATACCATAAGAAAATATATTGGAATTAGATGATTTTCTTTGTATTTTGTAATATGTTAATTATAATTTTAGGATTAAAAGTCCTATATAAGTATGCTGACAATGAGAATTTCACTTAGGTGGTGCCATTTTGAAAATTAGGCCTTTGAATTAGTAACCAACACCAAGCTTCTGTTGACAAGGGTGACTTTGTTTCAAAGTAGGTTCTCAATTTCAGCCACACTACAGAGTAATTGAAAATCGGGGGCTGCTTTGATATATGTATTACTTCAGTATTGTTCTTCTTTCTTACACAACATTTCGAGTCAATCTGTCTTGGTTTTGCCATTTTATGATGATATTTCATTCTAATTGTTGATAATTTTTCTAAACATCCACTCAAAAATTGAATGATATACAGTAAATCAGACACAGTCAGGTTTTGTTTTGCATACAACTTTACAAAGCGGGTGGTAAAATTTATTTTGCATGAGATTTCACACTTGTGAAACATGAAACTCACTGAAAGAGTTTTTATGGGAGAGGTTACATTTTTTGGGGGTGAACAATAAATATTGTTCCCTATTCCCTCGTTCACATGCGTAACACAGATAATCTGTCTGCTTTTAAAGTGCGAATGTGACCGTATTGTTAACCAGAAGCAACAAAAAATGTGGTATACGATTAAGTAAAGCAGATGCTCAAACTTGGCATTATTTACAAGAGTAAAAGCGAATGGCGGAGCCCAATCGTATTGATCCCAAAGCCAGACAGGTCCATTCAGTTTTGTATTAATTTTAGATTTTAAATGAGATTTCCACATTTGATGCATATCCAATGCCATGTACTGTATTAATGAGTTAAAGGGGAAACTAGGTCAAGCCTCGTACTCTCAATCTAACAAAGGGATACTGGCAGGTACCTCTTGAGGCATACAGTTGCAAGAAGGTGGTGCTTGCCACCCCTGATGGATTATTCAGATTTACTTGTTTCCCATTTAAACTTCTTGGTGGACTTCATGATAGATCAGATTTTTTTGGCCACATTCTGAATATTCTGGAGCGTATCTCGATGAAGTGGTCAATTTCATGATTGGCAGACACATCTGAAACACCAACAACCTGTGCTTAACAGCTTGAGGCAGGTCAGTTTGATAGCTAACCCTAAGAAGTATAAACTTGGTATGTCTGAAAGGTGGATGATGTGCTTGCTTATCTGCATCCGGAGACGCAAAAGCAGGTTCATGCTTTCCTGAGACTTGCTGGTTATTTATAGAAGGTTCATTACAAATTTTTACGAATAGGGACACTCCTCTAAGTGACCTTACAAAGAGCAGAAAAAACCACTACATTATCTGTTTGTAAACAGTCCTTCTCTGACTTGAAGACCACTCTGTCGTCATACCCAGTTCTAAGAAATCAAGATTTTTCTAAGGAAATCATCCTGCTGACAGACGCTAATGCATTTGGGTTGGGGGCTGTCCTTTTTCAAGTTTTAGATGGTGAGGAACATCCCATCATGTATTTGAGTAGGAAATTGCTTTCCAAGGAGTGTAATTACTCAACCATTGAGAAAGAGTGTTTGGTGATTAAATGGGCTGTCGAAGCACTCCTACATGACTTATGGGGTTGAATGTTTACCTTGGTGACTGATCACACACTTTTCCAAAGGCTCTACAGACAAAAGGATACAAACCCCCAAGTCACAAGGTAGTTCATTAGCTTATAGCTCCAACCATCCCAATTGCAACTATTCTGTCCTCTCTATCCCAGACCATATCTGCCCCAGCCACTGCTTCCAAGCCAGTGAACCTGCTCAACGAAGAAGACTTTGTGTTCTTTTAAGCTGAATGGTAGGTCTAGAGTGGTACATTTGCCTGTTGGTACTTGTGCGCTTGTGTGCTGAAAATAAACTCCTGTTGAATAAACTCTTCTAACTGTTCCTGCCTTTTAAGCAATAAAGTTAATCTTCTTTGGAAACCTGGTCCCATCTTCCTGTCTCCTGTGCGACTCTACAACCCAGGCTTGACAATATATATAATGTGGTGATTGACCGTGGCCCTTACCTGGACTGGACACCGAGATACTGGAAGGAGAGAAAAAGCACAGGACATTTTCTCTCCTGGAGTGCTCCCCAGGATTCCAGCGGTACCTTGAATTCCCACACAACTTCATGGGAGTTGGAGTTTCATACAGCCCTGTTGGGTTCCGTGGGTGCCGCCAGGGGGTGCTGCAGGCCCCTACCATGTTGTGCTTCCACCTCACCTAGAAGTGCTTCCGGACCATGCTAGCAGGCAACTGGAAGTGCTCCAAGGTGCAGCATAAAAGAAGCCCGCTGCCTTCATTCAGGGAGCCAGTGTCGGGAGGAAAAGGATGAAGCATGCCAGAGGAGGAGTGGAGGCTTAAAATAAATGTGTGTTGTGCTGGACTTGTGTTAGCATCTGTCTGTGTCAGGTGTTGGGGAGCTGGAGTGCCCTGGTGGACACAATATATATATTTATCTATCTATATATATATATATATATATATATATGTTTAACTATATGTATATTACAAAAGAAAGGATAAGAGGGGGATAATTGAGACTTGGGGACCAGTTGGTATCTTATTAAATATGAAACAAAAACTGGGAAAAACAAATGGAAGTTACAGTGAAATTATTGCTCACATTGAGAGTCCTTCAGTGTCTGTCTTTTGAGGCTATGGGGTTTTTTTGTCGGATGTGAAACTCTGTGCTTCTCACCCTCTGGTTTGGCATGAACGCCAACTACTGGCAACACTGTTCTTTAAACAACCGATAGGGCAGAAGCATATGGGACTTCCAGGGACAAACTGGAAGTAATGTCAGTGAACCTTGTCCACCCAGCTACAGGTGAATGATGAGAGACTGTTACTGATCACAACTCCCCAGACCCTGGCATCTGGGTCCTTACCAGAATGCCCCCAATTTGCTTATGTGCAGCAATATATACACATACACACACACACACACACACACACACACACACATATATATATATATATATATATATGTGTGTGTGTATATATATATATATATATATATATGTATATGTGGTGAAAATAAATATATATAATTATGTATATATTTATATTGTCACGCATGCACATTTGTGGATCACTTTTCGGGTTCATCTGAAGCAGGTATTACCACCAAACACTGACATGGGGTGCTTGCACTAACCTTCTCCTCCTCTTTTCCCTTCTCCTCTCTGCAGCACAGAGAAAACACCAAGTGTGGACAATTGATTCCGCCCCTTCCAGTCTCCTGCCTTTAAAACCTGCCACTGCTGGAAGGAGATGGTAAGTAATGAATCAACTAAATTACAGAGGGGAGCCCCAAAAGCCTAATGACAAATACATGAGAACCAGCTTACTTGCCTTGCTTTTTGTGGCTTCTTGTGGAGGTGAGCTTAGTGGCCATTTTTGACTTTACTAAACGGGGACAACCAGGTTGTCATCCCAATACATATACATATACTGTATATATTTGAATGTATGTTTGAATTATATACTTCTTAACAAGAAACAAGATAATCTGGTAATTTGGGGATTTTGTTTATTTTATATAGAATACAATTTTACTTTATAATAAAGTGCAGTATCATTTGTAGATCATCATGTTTTTTTAAGTATTTAGTTTCACTTTACAGCGTGCACAATTTGAATGGACTGCCTTGTGATGATAAGTGATATTAAGTCATTGTGCTCATTTTATAAAACTGAATTCTGCCTTCTTCACGCTGCCTTCATTTGTCAAAGTAATGAATCATCTGTCAGCTCAAGCTGGTTTAGGCTGTCAAGGGGGCTGGAACTGCTTAAAAAAGAACAGTCTTGTTAAAACTCCTCTTGAAATGGAATATTGCAATATTTCTGATAATATAGTTTATGACATGGCTCATTATGAAAGGTTGTGCAATATATAAAATAAGGTTCATCTCTTCCCTAATTCTGTTACCATGTTTTATAAGTTTTGCAAAAACAGTAAGCCCTAATGAGATTGTTGCGATCTTCTAATTTTTCATATATGGTGGTATGCATAATACAGTAGCAACACTTTCTGGTGAACAAGCCATTTAAGCTCAGTGCAGGGCATTACAGAAAAGACCATCTCTCAGTCATCACCCAATTAACACAGCACAAGAATGAAATCCAGACAGAGTTAATGGATGGCTAGAAGCAAATCCCCTGGGTTTGGGTAATGCTGGACAGATTTCCTGGTTCCAAAGTGTGCTGTTTGTGATGATCTGTGCACTTTAGTAAAATTATTTGGCTACAGGCAGCGTTTATGGGCTTGCCCTTGCATAGAGCAGTCCACAGTGTTTGAAATATCCCTGGAAGGTCATTATTGCCAGGTAGGATAACTGTAATTTCAGGCATTTCTGTAGTTGTACTTGGACAGGAAAAGTCACTATTAGATAGAAAAATATGCTCTGCCCGAAAGATGCATTATGAGGTTGTTTGTTTTTCATCTATTTCATTTCTCTTTTGCACATGCCATCAGGTCCTTATGTTCTAAGGGACACCTTTAAAGTGTCAATGTGTCTCTTATTTTATTCTGGGACAAACCAAGTGTTGTAATAGTTGGGGAAATTCTAGTTGTTTTAATTAAATAATGTCTTTGAGGGTGGTTTGTACATGTACAAGACCAATAGAGGATTTGTAGATATGCAAAAGGAGTCTGAAAGGTAAAGAGTTCTTCACTGTTGATTCAACATACAGAGTGCTTCTTTTTCAAGTGCTATCAAAGGCAGCATGGTGATGAAAAGTACAGAGAGGTTAGCTGTGAGGTTGTGCTGCCAGCTGAGTCACCCACTGATCCATTCCAGTTTTACAGTTACCCCTAAGCTTTTTACCTCCAGCTGCCTGTCCATATTGCTTAGCTACTTTGGGTAATTTGATTTTTAAGCCTATAATCATGCAAATGTGCCAGTATGTAATGGCACATGTAAACAGCAACATATTGTTCTGAGATTTTTCAGGTAAGGAAGACAGAAGCTTCAAGATAAGTTAGTTAATCAGCCAAAGTGTGGCAACATGATAATTCATCTGCTCCAACAGATGCTTAATTCAAAGAAATGTACTAAGGAAAGCTCAGGAGAACCGGAGTGGCAGGAAAAAATGTTCTATTATTCAGCCTCTTTACTAAAATATATAACAGGAGATGCTGGGTATGTTGGGAAAAGGATGCTAAAGACAGAGATTCCAGGCAAGAGGAAATGAGGAAGGCCTAAGAGAAGGTTTATGGATGTAGTGAGAGAGGACATGCAGATGGCGGGTGTGACAGAGCAAAATACAGAGGGTAGAAAAATATGGGAAAGGATGATCGACTGTGGCGACCTCTAATGGGAGCAGCCAAAAGGCAAAGAAGAAGTACAAGAAGAAAACTATATAATACTCACTTAATCCAACTTGGGGGTGCAAGAGGCCAGAGTCTATCCAAGACATCAAAATACCTGTTCTGTCTTAAAGTAAATGGCAAATTGGAAAATATTGGTTGGGAAACTAATTTAAAAATAATGTTGCAATCAGAAATGGGCAGTGGTCAAAAATAAATATAGATGAAATTAAACTAAAAAATCAAAGACCAGACATAAATCAAAAGTTAATAGAATGTAAATCAAAAATCAAAGTTGATAGAATGTCTGTCAACAAGTTGTTATGCTAAGTAGTCTTTAAAAACTCCACCACAACACTGTCATACTTTTTGAATAGAGATGGAATCATAAGGTGGATCATAAATAATAACTAGGCAAGGGCAAAATTAGAAAGACAAGATTTTAAAACAGCTTACATTGTGTGACAAGAATCATAAGCAGAGAAATGTGTCAGAAACCAATACAGTGAATATTGTTTAAGCCAAAAAATTAGATGTGAATCTTGGTCAGGGGCAGAGCGTAGTTTAAAACCAGAGGTCTTTGTTTTAAATGAACAAACAATTATGTCAAGTATTCATTAAATATTTACTGTATCTGACCAGTCTGATAAAGTCAAAATTAAGGAGTCAAAAATATGAATAGTGTTATGTGGTTTTCAGCTCATCTATAAATAGTATGTTTCACAGATGTGAAAGACCATGTTTCAGTATTTTTGTCTTTCCTAGAATGAAGGAGGACTTGCAGGAGGACAACTGATGTCATTTTCTGTCTCTCATCTCCAACCCTTCCTCTTCTGCCTTATTCCACTTCAAATGCTGACATCACCAGAAGGACAGTGTTAGTCTTGACTGAACTCCATCCAGAGAAGAGCTCTCCAAGAAGGAACCTAAAAAAACCTTTTCTTTCATCACGCTGCTAGCGATAACTTATGTTGCTTTTTTTCATATTACAAAATTCAAACAATATACAGGGTTAATTCTGGTGCCCCAACCCTTTTATCTGCTTTCTGTGTTTGCTTTACAGTGGCATAGTCAGCAGGATTATCAACTATGAAGGTGACTGAACATAATGGACATAGCTACATTAGTCCAACAGCTAGTGGAACAAGTGAATGAACTGCAAAGGACACACCAAGTACAACAACAACAACAATAACAACAACATTTATTTATATAGCACATTTTCATACAAAAAGTAGCTCAAAGTGCTTTACATAATGAAGAAAAGAACAATAAAAGACAAAGTAAGAAATTAAAATAAGACAACATTAGTTAACATAGAAAAGGAGTAAGGTCCGATGGCCAGGGTGGACAGAAAAAAAGAAAAAAAAAACTCCAGAAGGCTGGAGAAAAAAATAAAATCTGTAGGGGTTCCAGGCCACGAGACCGCCCAGTCCCCTCTGGGCATTCTACCTAACATAAATGAAATAGTCCTCTTTGTAGTTCGGGTTTTTCACGGAGTCACTTGATGCTGATGGTCATACAGACTTCTGGCTTTTAATCCATCCATCATTGTTGGAACATCATGGTGCTTTCGGTAGATGGTGGTGGCTTGTGCCAGGACACCGGAAAAGGAAACAGAAGAGAGTAGGGGTTAGTACAGATTTTAGAGCCACCATGAATAGTTATTATAATGAATTGGATATACAGAGTATCAGGATTAAATTACAGTGAGGTTATGAGAAGGCCATGTTAAAATAATGTGTTTTCAGCAGTTTTTTAAAGTGCTCCACTGTATTAGCCTGGCGAATTCCTACTGGCAGGCTATTCCAGATTTTAGGTGCATAACAGCAGAAGGCTGCCTCGCCACTTCTTTTAAGTTTTGCTCTTGGAATTCTAAGGAGACACTCAGTTGAGGATCTGAGGTTGCGATTTGGAATAAAAGGTGTCAGACATTCCGATATATAAGACGGGGCGAGATTATTTAAGGCTTTATAAACCATAAGCAGAATTTTAAAGTCAATTCTGAATGACACAGGTAACCAGTGTAGTGACATCAAAACTGGAGAAATGTGTTCGGATTTTCTTTTCCTGGTAAGGATTCTAGCAGCTGCATTCTGCACTAGTTGCAAACGATTGATGTCTTTTTTGGGTAGACCTGAAAGGAGTGCGTTACAGTAATCTAGCCGACTGAAAACAAACGCATGAACTAATTTCTCTGCATCTTTCGATGATATAAGAGGTCTAACTTTTGCTATGTTTCTTAGGTGAAAAACTGCTGTCCTAGTGATCTGATTAATATGCGATTTAAAATTCAGATTACAATCAACAGTTACCCCTAAGCTTTTTACCTCCGTTTTGACTTTTAATCCTAATGCATCCAGTTTATTTCTAATAGCCTCATTGTATCCATTATTGCCAATCACTAAGATTTCGGTTTTCTCTTTATTTAATTTGAGAAAGTTACTATTCATCCATTCTGAGATACTGGTTACACATAGTGTTAGCGAATCAAGAGATTCGGGGTCATCAGGTGCTATTGATAAATACAGCTGTGTGTCATCAGCATAGCTGTGGTAGCTCACGTTATGTCCCGAGATAATCTGACCTAATGGAAGCATGTAGATTGAGAAGAGCAGCGGACCCAGGATAGAGCCTTGTGGAACACCGTATAGAATATCATGTGTCTTTGAATTATAATTTCCACAACTAACAAAGAATTTTCTCCCTGCCAGGTAGGATTCAAACCAATTTAAGACACTGCCAGAGAGGCCCACCCATTGACTAAGGCGATTCTTAAGAATATTATGATCAATGGTGTCAAATGCGGCACTCAGATCTAAGAGAATGAGAACAGATAAATGGCCTCTGTCTGCATTTACCCGCAAGTCATTTACTACTTTAACGAGTGCAGTTTCTGTGCTGTGATTTGTTCTAAAACCTGACTGAAATTTATCAAGAATAGCATGTTTATTGAGGTGCTCATTTAACTGCATAATGACTGCTTTCTCTAGAATTTTACTTAAGAAAGGCAGGTTAGAGATGGGTCTATAATTTTCAAGAGCAGAGGGGTCGAGATTATTTTTCTTAAGTAGAGGTTTAACTACCGCAGTCTTAAGACAGTCTCGGAAGACCCCCGTATCTAATGACGACTTTACTATTTCAAGAACATCATCAATAAGCACACCCGATACTTCTTTGAAAAAATTTGTTGGTATTGGGTCAAGGGCACAGGTGGAGGGTTTCATTTGAGAAATTATTTTATGTAAATCAGGTAAATCTATCCTAGTGAAAGAAATTAATTTGTTTATTATGGAGTACTGGGGTTTAGGAGGATCCTTAGTGTTGGGGAGATATACTATGTTATTTCTAATATCATTAATTTTTTGATTGAAAAATACAGCGATAGCCTCACAGGTTTTACTGGAAGTACTTAGGAGGCATTCCTTTGAGTTACCTGGGTTTAACAGACGATCAATCGTCGAAAATAAGACTCTGGGATTACTAGCATTGTTATTTATAATCTTAGAGAAATAGCAGCGCCTCTCAAGATGGACTGTGTTATTGTATTCTGTTATTTTAACTTTTAATATTTCATAGTCAATAGTTAGTAATGCTCTTTCCATTTTTCCTAGATTGGAGGAGGTCTCGCTTAAAGACAATTGATGTCACTTCCTGTCTCTCATCTCCTACCCCTCCCTTTCTGCCTTCCTCCACTTCAGTCATTGGAAGGACAACGTCAGTCTTGACCAGAACTCCATCCAGAGCGGAGCTCTCTGCTAAGAAACCCAAAACAACCTTTTTTCATCATGTTGCTAGTGATGAGTTTGATTTTTTTTTTTTCCTTTTTTTTACATTTTTTACATTCCAAACAATATATAGGGTTTCTTGTGGTACCCCAACCCTTTATCTGCTCATTGTGTTTGCTTTACAGTAGTCAAAGCACAAGATGCAAAGCTGAATCAAAAGCAGAAGAAACAAAACAAAAATATCTCAATAATCTTTCACTTGATTGATTTTAATATTAAGAAACCTGTACAAAGTATGATACCCACTGCCTTATACTGTGTAGTTGCTGGTAACAATAATGCACCTTGTTATAATAAAACTTTGGAAAAATACACAAAATGGCAAGGAGCATGAATCAGAATTAAAATTGTGATAAACAGAACAAAAATTAGTTTTCATAAAACCAAAATTAAATTTACATCCAAAACAACATAAAAAGTTACCTGATGTCCAAAGTGACAAAATTGTGCCAAGATGAAATCAGAAGGCATGACAACATCCAACCACTCATCCTGCATGGACTGCCAGCACTATAAATAACATGCCCAAGGCCACAACATATTGCACAATTTTTATACAGGAAAAGTGAAATTAAATATTTAAAAAATGTGTTTACACAATGGGGTGGCACGGTGGCGCAGTGGGTAGCGCTGCTGCCTCGCAGTTGGGAGACCTGGGGACCTGGGTTCACTTCCCGTGTCCTCACTGCGTGGAGTTTGCATGTTCTCCCTGTGTCTGTGTGGGTTTCCTCCGGGCGCTCCGGTTTCCTCCCACAGTCCAAAGACATGCAGGTTAGGTGGATTGGCGATTCTAAGTTGGCCCTAGTGTGTGCTTGGTGTGTGGGTGTGTTTGTGTGTGTCCTGCGGTGGGTTGGCACCCTGCCCAGGATTGGTTCCTGCCTTGTGCCCTGTGTTGGCTGGGATTGGCTCCAGTAGATCCCCGAAACCCTGTGTTCGGATTCAGCGGGTTGGAAAATGGATGGATGGATGTTTACACAACGTATCTGTTGAAAAGGTTTAGCAGTAAAGTACAAACCTCCTTATGATGGCATTCTCCAGTTGATTTACAAACACTTCATTTACATTATCTTACAATGATTCAAGGTGACCTTACATATTTGTGAGTCACCTGAGTAATGTTCATTATGAAGGATTTGAGAGTCTGTAATTGTGACTGTAGATGCAGGTGCAGCAGCGCTGTGAAGAATTGTTTGAAAAGATTTCAAGTCCAAATGACTAGGTATTAAATTTTAGCAACAGGGAAATAAAATTGATGTTTAAAGAACAGTTCAAAAGGATACTTAAAAGGTGGACTGGGTTCGTTTTCCAAAGATCTCAATGCCTCTGAACCAAAATGAAAGTACAAACTCAATGTTTCAAGTCAATGTACCTTTACAAAGTCAAAAGCAAACAAAATCCAGCAATAGTTGTACAAATGTTCTTGCAAAGAAGTGTGTAAGTCTCTCTGTTTGTGTTTGCACAGTTAGGACATGAGTGAATGCTTGCCCTCATCTTTTATAGGTGCTGTGTGATGATGTCACAGGTTGTGAAGCACATAACTAACAACAGGGAGTCCATGAACAACGAGGTGGCATCCATGCAAATACAGCACAGAATAACACTAAAAATCACTAAAACAACAATAAAAGTATACACACAAATAAAAATAATAATTTATTAATTATAGAAAATCAAGAAAAAACAACTCCAAAATGGTGATGTCACAGTCATAAAAGTAAAAAAAAAAAAATTAAAATGCAAACAAATTTAACTTGTGCAATCTTAAGTCATTGTAAAGGAGTCAGGAATCATATCTGTGCCAAAAGAAAAGAAAAATGTGAAACTCAGTGTATTGATGGGAGCTTTTTTCTGTATGCTTGCACTTTCTCATTTCTTTGAATAATTTGTATTTCAGTGTTAACTGCTGGTGGCAGTGACTACACATTTTCTTCATGTGGTTTCAGAAATGTGCTCATTAGGTTAATTTGTGTTTCTCCAAGAATCCTGGGTAAGTAAGGAAGAAGTGTGTGTATGTGTGAAAGGCTGTGTCCGTTGATGAACTGCCAGTCATTCTAGGGTTAGCACCTGTCTAGCTCCTGAAACCATTGAGATACTTATCTGTTCTTATCAGTGATAGGAGGATGAAGACCCTTGAAGCTTTTGAGACTTCTTCATGACTGAACCAGAAAAAGATTAAAAGCTTGGAAAATAGTGACGTCTGGTGGTTTACAGAAACCATAGCAGCCATGAGCTCCAGACATGCTCTTTTTGATTACATAGTTTCAATCTAACAGGTGCACTAAAAGCCTAAGAGCACTCTGTGTGTTCATTTTGATCTTTTCATAATCATATTGTCCTTAAAATGCTACAGTAAATGTGCACATTAGTGTGTGCAACAATTTTCTACAATAAAATCACTTGTGCTGTCCTAAAGATGTAATTTGTTACATAAATAGCAAACATTATGAATGCATTATAATCTACCATTGATTCATAATTGTGCAACACCTTTTTCATGTGAGGAGATTTTTGTCTTGAGGCAATTCAAGTTGTAATTTACAGATTAATAGCATTTACTTTTTCATCAAATAAACAGATATAGATGGTTCCACAGTCTTGATCACTTCCTTTTCAGTTTAGGAGTCCACGTTTAATTTGATATAGTCTGTATAAAATATGACTGGTTTCGCTCACATCCTCTATTATACCTTGTGGGTCCCCACAAAACTTTGAAACAGTCAGTGTCTGCTTGTTTGGCGATGCTCAAAGCTGGTCATGTTGTAATGAAGCTTTGATACAATGTTTTGAAATAGCATGCTTCATTAAAGCAGCACAAGCTTTGAAGCCTTGGTGTCAGACATCCCACCCCTAGTTTTATATCTACCCTGTAACGGTAGAAAATGGACTTGGAATGTAAGTAGATGAATGGATTAATGAAGTTACAGAAAATGTTTTTTTCTGCAAGCTGATCTAAATTGATGCGACTAATGAGGAATTCATCACATTAGTTAGCAGATTACTAGAATGTGTACTTTATTCAGGAAATTTGCCTGTATTAGAAATATACATCTTGGAATGGTGCAGCAAACATTGTGCACCTCAAAAAGAAGGAATATTTTCACAATATTACTAGACTTCATTTAATCCTTGTATATGTACCTTGGATTGCAAGTAAATTGTGACATAATGCTTAGACTACTCACGGCTTTATATGATGCAGTGTGGAGGCAGTTCCCCAGGTATGTCTCTTTCATTTAATCTAGATCAATTTACTACCAAAAATATGACAAAATAGTTTAAAAGTATTTTTTCTCCTATAAAGTATATAGGGTCGCTAGTGACCCTGAATGCGGTAAATTGTCAGTATTTTTACATACATGTTTTAAGTGCTCTGTTTGTAAACAACATTCAATATGCTGTAGAGCTAAGATAGAAATGCCACAATGCCTATCAGCACCTTGTCGTTGATAGCAGATTACAAGTCAGAGGGAGACACAGTGTAAAGTGATACTTCTGATGCCATCAGATCATGAATGTTGTGCACAGGAAATTGTTGAGGGGCAGAGCTTAGATGAGCAGGAGGAGAGTGAGAGTGAAGGGGCAAGCAGCTGCAGCAGCTGCATAGTGAAACAGCATACACTGCATCAACTGCAGCAGCTCCTTACAGAAACAAAATTGGATAAAAATCACAGAAAGTACCAGTGCTGTGTTTCTATTGTTTTCCTCATTATTTAGGTATTTATAATTTCAGAGAGGTAAGGGATAAGAAAAGAAGTGCTGCTGATGCTTATCTACATAGGAAGCCCTTGAAAAATTCACTGTCGCTGATAGTTTCTTTCTGACTCATCCTCTGCTAAGAGGCCTGCCGCAGGGTGACAAACAATGAACAAAAAAGTAAGGCAGTGCAGAGTGACACTTCTGATGCCATTAGATTCATAATGTTCTGGTCAGGGAATTGCAGAGATGCCAAGTTCAGATGAGGAGGAAGAGGAGGCTGACAGTGAAGGGAGCAGGTAGCTGTAGCAGCTGCTTAGAGTGAAACAGAACAAGCCATATAACCTGAAATAGCTTTTTACAGTAGCAAAAGTCGACAAAAACTACAGAAGATTCCACATACTATATGTTCAGCATCACTGGACTGCCAAACAGTTGTTTGCTGCAAAATGTACAAGGAACCACATTGCAATGAGTACAGAAATGTAACTGTGGTCTGTGCTGACTAGCAGATCATCATTATGTAATTACAGTGGAACCTCGGTTTGCGAGCATAATTCATTCCGGAAACGTGCTCGTAGTCCAAAGCACTCGTATATCAAAGTGAATTTCCCCATAAGAAATAATGGAAACTCAGATGATTTGTTCCACAACCCAAAACTATTCATGTAAAAATAATTAATACAAAATATAAAGTAAAAATACGTAAAACAAATTAACCTGCACTTTACCTTTGAAAAGAATCATGGCTGGTGTGAGCAAGTTTCTAAACTCTTGTGGGATTGCACCCAACGGGACGACACGCGGAAGAGCGTCCCAAAGCAATCGCAGTCTCCCAGCACTGTAGCAGTTCGCCGTAAAAGCGAATCCGAAAAGATTGCGGACATGCTATAAGCGCCTGCCGTCGATGGGTGATACAAGGAACAAGGAACATTATAAATGTGCAGGGCCCTGCCTGACTGCTGTGTCTGTTTCGAGCTGAATAAAGCTGGTGTTGCTAAAGTACTGAGACTCAGCTTTGTGTTTTAGTGTGCAAGACGGGGTCTCGCACGTCACAGCACATACACACACACACACAAACACAAGCATGCGCGCACACACACAAGCGCGTGCGCACACACAGTCACAATGCTAATGCTGTAGTAAACAGTATACGCTCGTATGGATGTTTACTATGAGTGAGGCACGCCGACTCAGACAGAGAATAGGAGACGATTGCCCACAATCCCGCAGCGAGAGAGAGAAGAACCATCAGCTCAGATTGTGATCACATGACGCTCAGCAGATAAAAAGTATACATACTACTCGTACTTCAAGACCTCGCTCGTTTATCAAGTCAAAATTTATTAAAAATTTTTGCTCGTAAAAAAACTCGTAAACCAAGTTACTCGCAAACCAAGGTTCCACTGTATATTTAAACTAGCTGTTCTACCCATCTAAGACAGATAAAAATCTAAGTAATCAACATACACCTCAGCATTAACATTTGCACTATGCATATGTCTCTGTTATATGCCATTTATTATGGGATTTGTAAAAGTAGTGTTAATGTTTGTGATGCACCATTGGTTGGAATTACTGGGACATAGCAACCAGATTGACACAGACAGACATACAGATTAGGAGCACACGCTGATACAGTGCATTGCCGCACCCACCACATGTCAAACCAACTCAGGATTCCAGATTACTACCCGAGTGCAGCCATGCAATGGGTGACACCTCAGCATCACACTAGTTCTGATGGAGTGGAACAGTGTGAGGTTTTTTATGGTGCCTGGAGTGCCAATTCTGCCACCACTCCCTGGGTTTTTCCCTGCAGTTTGGAGGGCCTACATGCAGGGCTGGATGCCAATTAACGTCATACCCAAGATGCAGTAATTGCAGGTTAAGGGCTTTGCTCAAGGGCCCAACGAAGTAGAGTCACTTTTGGTGTTTACGAGATTCGAACCGGTAACCTTCCGATTGCCAGTGCAAATCCCTAGCCTCAGAGCCACCACTCCGCCCTCAACAAATACTTACCCTTTTATTAAGGTGAGTATTGAACATTAAAAGTGAATTATGTATTAAAATGAGTAAAAAGTTATGATTACTTCTAGCTTGATTTATATATAAATAGATATGTAATATTTTTTATGAAAGGCCCATGTTTGCAAGGGTTAAGAAGTAAAGGAGATATGTAGGACTCCTTTTCTTTGTTCCTCCCAAGGAACCTTCTAACTGCCTTTTGATAATTGTCTGTTTTCCTTTCATTTTCTCCATCAAGGTTACAAGTTTCAGAGGTCTCTTGACTTTTGGTGAATATTCTGAATCTTGTGTAGGGGTCTGTATGTTTGGTATGTAAAAAGACAGTCAAAAGACATTGGCATGCATGGATTGAAAAGATAGATCCCTTTAATGATAGAGAGAGAGAGCGCAGGAGTGGCTGATCATCTCAAGTTAGTTATGTTCAACAAGAGTTGCAGAGGCTTCCGGCCACAATGAATTGTGAAAGTGTTCCTAGAGTGATGCAGGAGTCAAGGATGACTGACAAAAGGGGATCTGGATTTTTGAGTTCTTTGAAAAGTGGAGCAGTCGTTATAGTATTTGTTAGCACCAACAAAGTCAAAGTGAGAAGCATGCCACACACCTAGCCATGATTACATTTTCCATCAGGCCATAGGTTAATTAGTTAAGCTGCCTGAGCAGGGGCTACTGGGAAGAAGCCTATTTTGGCACAAGATCTAAATCAGTATTACTGGAGGGATTTTTAATTTTTTTTTGGTTTGTTCACTAAGTATTAGGTCTGTTTTTTTATACTGTTTGTATATTATTTCTTTGTAAATACTTTACATTCAATATATCCATTTGGACTTTTATTCCTCAGAGTGGTGTGTCTCTGTGCGAGGACTGTGCGTGTCAGACCAGGTTGGGTGGTGTCCTGCTTTCCTTATTTAAAATAATTAAATGAGTGATAAAGCAGTGTGAATTTTAGAACTCCAAGCTGAAGGTAAGTTCCAAGCAAAGTGGAAAATATAGACAAAGAATTACTATACACCATAAACAACATACTTCTCTGAGGATTTCCAAAGAAAGAGCAGAAGACTTGTAAGTTGTCTGAGTACAAATCTGTCCCTTGGTGATAGTTGTTTGTTTTAGTTTTGCTGTATTTTTCTTATGTAGAACAAGAGAAGGAGCAGTGCATGTTGCACTTTATAAGCCACAAGAAATCTATGCAACGACTCAGGCCTTCAGCTTACTAAACATGGTTCTGATGGCTTGTAAATTGCTTGTAATTATAAAATTATTGTCTTGTTTTCATTTCCAAAATTATTTCAATTGACTTTTTTTGTGCATAAATTGTATTATTTATCCACTCCCTTGCTTATGTTTATTTGCTCCAGTTTCTTTCATCACTGATATGCAAGTAGGGTCTTCAAGTGTGACCTGAAAATCCCTGAGCTCTTTTCTGAGGCATTATTTAGCTTCTCCTTATTACTACTGTTTATCTCCCCTTGTGTGCTTCCAGTTCTTGAAAGTTTTGTAGGTCTTTTGACTATTTTTATTTAGCGGCTTTGGCTTTTGACCTTTTGGGTTTTTTTTCTTAATTTTCTTTTTAGTTTTTAAGGATTTGATTTGGTTCATTCTAGATGTCGTTTCTTTCTTTGCCTAGTATTTAGCATTTAGGCTTTGCGAAGGTACAAACAAATCATTAAGAGCAGCAAAACACCAAGAGACAGTAATGCAAAAAAGATGTCATAGAAACAAAAGTTGTAGCCACAAAGTCAAAATGGACAAAAAATTTGCAAAAATGGAGAGTCAGGAAAGCAAAAATCATTAATATCACTATAAAAATCACAACACTAGGGTCTAGTTTAGAATCATGTTGGATTTTCTTTCAATTTAATAAAATTAATTTATTAATAGTATTGTTTATTTAGGCCAGAGCTTTAGACAGTTTGCCTCTCCTTTTAAGTGATATTGTAGACTTCTTTGTATCGGGCATTTCTTGAATCTTTGGAGTGTAAATTTACAGCAAAAGCAGTGTTTTGATCTTCCTAATGCATTCATCTACTACACTGTGCACATTGTTGTCTTATTTTTAAGCAGGGAAGATGCTATTGATTTAAGCATATTTGCACTAATGAAGGCATTGCTAAAGTAAGTGAGCAGCAAACTGAAGGTCTAACTGAAATGGCATTAAAGGTTATCTCCTTAATTGTCCAGGGCCCTGTCCTTCAGGCCTGTGAGTGAACAGACAGTGAGGAAGAATAATTGGCAGTTATTACAAATATGCTGAAACACAGATGGTTCAGAAATAACATCTAAATTCACAGCAGATTCAGCTTATCTTAAATTAGAAAAATTCTAAATTCACCGTTTTGACCTTTTAAGAAAACAAAAGAAATATTTCACAGGTTTAATGGCTCAGTAAAGCTGAGTTTCATTTACCTAGTAATGAAAGTGAATTTTCTGTTAGATGTAATAATTTTAATTCCACACCCTCCAAATCATACCCAAATGATGTGTTTCTCATGCAATCATTCCTTTAAAAATAGTAATGCATGGATGTTTTTCAAAATCCACTGCCGCCTCACTGAATGTTCTAGAAGACTCCTCTCCCCCTTTTGTCTGGGCACTTTTCAGTGTTTTCTTTTATAATTGCTTCCATGGGAGTTAGGGAACAATTAGAATTGGCAGTGTTAATTATCCTGGCACAGACCAAGATAGACTGGTGGCTCTCATTAGCATGAACTAATTTTATAAATGACCTGTTGAAGAAACTTGGACTACTGCAGTCTCCAAGGAAAGCAATACCTATTTTTGCAGAGAAAGTGTAAAGTGAAAGATACTGTAAGTTAATAGTGTCCATCTAAAATAACAGTTGCAAGGATGTGAACAGCATAAGACACTTCACAGGTTATTACTTCAGAGCGTTTGTTGTGGTATTTGGTTCAGGCCACTAGTGAGCTTTACTACCTCTCTGGAGGCAAACAGATTTGACAAACATAAAATAATTTTTTAAGCATTTAGGACCACATGATTCTTATTTATAGGCCTAAAGTTTGTACAGTACGTGAGGTCTGCATATTCTCTATTGTAATAACAATACCTTTTATTTATATACAGTAGTACTTTTCCCATAAACACTTTGGAGTTGGAAATCAGCTCATATAACTTTCCTCCTGCAATTTAAAAGTGTTAGGTCAACTTTCATTGCTAAAGTGCCACAGCAGCATTAAGTTTTTGATTCAGTTTGTGACCCTCTTGTATTAACCATCCAGATTGGGTCGTTGCAATAAGCCTCTTATTTCAGATGCTATTTTAATGCTGGTCAGTTTTTCACCTGATAGGATCAGACATAGTGGAAAAGGCAGACAGGGACCTGGAAATGAGTGAATGAACAATGGTGAAAATGTGGGCATGTTACAATTAAAAATTAAGTGTTCTATCCAGTCATTGAAATACTGACGGAATTTGTCCATGTTACTGCCTAGGGCGATAAGTTATACCATCCTGATTAATGTCTGTTAATTCGGTAACAGAAATGATTCACAAGTCTGTACTAATACTATAGTGAATGAATCATTCTGACCCTAGAATGCTGTTAACTTAACCAGGAGGACATCATAACAAGCAAACTTCAATTTGCATTTTGTATTTGTGGACACAACAAACTGGACCTTTACATGTAAATCTGCGTTCAGCTGAGCAGATCTGACCACAACTTACTCCCACGTACAAGCCTGTGATTGACAGCAGCAGCTCTCTTATTCAAGCCAGAAGTTCTTATATGTGTTTGGGGGGTTGTTGTTTATTTGTTATAATATGTGGTGCTGGACCAGCTGGGACACTGTAATGGAAGGACAGTATGGAAGGAGGCTTAACCTGGCCAGGATGGGTCTGAAACAAAATCCTATACAAAGGGATAAAATAATGAATTATGTGGGGGAGTTGGTGCATCAAGGGTAGCTCCTCCAGCAGTACAGTAGATGGCAGTGTTCTGATGGTGTGGACCTAGTAAGGACACCTGCAGGGATATTTGAGAGTCTTAGTTCTGAGAGACAATCCTGTTGGGGCCAGGGGGTGCTGCAGGGTGAGGGACTCCCTGCTTCAGGGGGCTTTTGTCTGACCCAGCAGTGCTTCTGTCAGGTTATGCTGCGCTACCAGAAGTACTTCAGGATCTGACATAAAAGCGAGCCATGCAGCCTCCTACAGTGAGTCAGAGTCGGGAGGCAGAAGGCAAAGCTCACCTGGAGGAAGAAAAGGGAGTTTGTATATTGAAGGTTGTGAATTCATCTGTAAAAGTAAGGTATTGTGAAAATAAACGCTTTATTTTGAACCAGGGACTGTTTAGTGTGGTGTGTCCAGGGTTTTGGAGTTCCCTCTGGTGCCCCCTGTCTTTTACAACATATATATATATTTCTTGGTAGAGACAGTAGTGAATGAAAATCCCAGGAGGACCACTGTTTCTGAGATGCTGGGCAAGCCAGACATTACAATGAATTTTGAGCTTCTATAAAGTTTTAATTTCCCATTGGAGAGAAATAAAGTCTATCTATCTATCTATCTATCTATCTATCTATCTATCTATCTATCTATCTATCTATCTATCTATCTATCTATCTATCTATCTATCTATCTATCTATCCTGCCTCTTATCCATCACTGTTGGGTAGACTGGTTCACAATAGCATAAATAATTTTGGAAGATGGATTTAAACAGGATTTAAGCCTTCAGGAAAATGAATAAAAACTGAGATTCTTTCTAGTGATTACTTTATTATTGCATATGTTTATTATTTCAAGACTATTTAACGAAAGACCACTTTCATACAGCCAAAGTAATGTCTTGCATATACTGTGCTCATTTACTCATAAGCAGTGTAGAGAGCCGTACTGATTATGATAATTGGACTTGAATTGACGTGGGCAGTGGTGACTGCTCAGGTGATAAGTCCTGCTGATGTTTGCTTTTTTCTTTTTTGACTACATTAAATTTAATAAGCATAATAGAGTGGCTGATTTCTTCTGACTATGCAGCCTGATTACCATGGCACAAGTATAGAGAAAATACGACTGAACGGTAAGCATTTCTAATTTGTAGCAAGTCATTTCATAGAAAGAGACTAAACATTTCTGGCATGTCTATGAAGATATTAGAAACTCTTTTTAGATAGATAGATAGATAGATAGATAGATAGATAGATAGATAGATAGATAGATAGATAGATAGATAGATAGATAGATAGATAGATAGATAGATACTTTATTAATCCCAATGGGAAATTCACATTCTTCAGCAGCAGCATACTGATACAATAAATAATATTAAATTAAAGAATGATAATAATGCAGGTGAAAAACAGACAATAACTATGTATAATGTTAAATGTTAATGTTTACCCCCCCGGGTGGAATTAAAGAGTCGCATAGTTTGGGGGAGGAACGATCTCCTCAATCTGTCAGTGGAGCAGGACAGTGACAGCAGTCTGTCGCTGAAGCTGCTCTTCTGTCTGGAGATGATACTATTAAGTGGATGCAGTGGATTCTCCATAATTGATAGGAGCCTGCTGAGCGCCCTTCGCTCTGCCACAGATGTTAAACTGTCCAGCTCCATGCCAACAATAGAGCTTGCCTTCCTCACCAGTTTGTCCAGGCGTGAGGCGTCTTTCCTCTTAATGCTGCCTCCCCAGCACACCACTGCGTAGAAGAGGGCGCTCGCCACAACTGTCTGATAGAACATCTGCAGCATCTTATTGCAGATGTTGAAGGACGCCAGCCTTCTAAGGTAGTATAACCGGCTCTGTCCTTTCTTGCACAGCGCATCAGTATTGGCAAATTTACAAATTTTCATTGTCTTGTTTGATACTAAATTGCTCAAAAAAATTTAAAGGAACACTTTGAAAACACATCTCAATGGGAAAAAATATTGCCGTATATCTCTACTGATATGGACTGGGTAATGTATTAGGAACAAAAGGATGCCACATCATTTGATGACACCCCGAAAATCAAAGTGAAAAAATGATGCAGCAGGCTAGTCCATTTTGTCAAAATTTCATGGCAGCAACTCCATATTTTGCTCAGTAGTTTGTATGGCCCCCACGTGCTTGTATGCATGCCTGACAACATAGCTCCTAATGAGATGACGGATGGTGTCCTGGGGGATCTCCTTCCAGATCTGGACCAGGGCATCACTGAGCAACTGGACAGTCTGAGGTGCAACCTGGTGGTGTTGGATGGACCGAAACATAATGTCCCAGAGGTATTCTATTGGATTTAGGTCAGGCAGGCGTGGGGGCCAGTCAATGGTATCAATTCCTTCATCCTCCAGGAACTCTCTGCATACTCTCACCACATGTGGCCGGGCATTGTCGTGCACCTGGAGGAACCCAGGACCTACTGCACCAGCATAGGGTCTGACAATGCGTCCAAGGATTTCATCCCAATACCTAATGGCAGTCAAGGTGCCGTTGCCTAGCCTGTAGGGATGTCTGTGAGTCCCTGCATGTATATGCCTCCCCAGACCATCACTGATTCACCACCAAACCAGTAATGCTGACCGATGTTACAGGCAACATAACGTTCTCCATGGCTTCTCCAGACCCTCTCACATCTGTCACATGTGCTCAGGGTGAACCTGCTCTCATCTGTGAAAAGCACAGGGCACCAGTGGTGGACCTGTCAATTCTGGTATTCTATGGCAAATGGCAATTGAGCTCCATGGTGCCGGACAGTGAGCACAGAGCCCACTAGAGGACATCGGGCTCTCAGGCCACCCTCATGAAGTCTGTTTCTGATTGTTTGGTCAGAGACATTCACACCAGTGGCCTGCTGGAGGTCATGTTGTAGGGCTCTGGCAGTGCTCATCCTGTTCCTCCTTGCCCAAAGGAGCAGATACCAGTCCTGCTGATGGGTTAAGGACCTTCTACAACTCTGTCCAGCTCTCCTAGAGTAACTGCCTGTCTCCTGGCATCTCATGCATGCCCTTGAGACTGTGCTGGGAGATACAGCAAACCTTCGGGCAATGGCACATATTGGAGAAGTTGGACTACCTGTGCCATGTTACCAGTAGTGACACTGACCATAACCAAATGCAAAATGAGTGAAAAAACAGTCAGCAAAGATGAAGAGAGAAAAATGTCAGGTGCCTCCACCTGTTAAACCATTCCTGTTTTTGGGGTTGTCTCATTGTTGCCCCTCTAGTGCACCTGTCATTAATTTCATTAACACCAAAGCAGCTGAAACAGATTAACAACCCCCTCTGCTACTTAACCGACCAGATCAATATCCCACAAGTTTCATTGACTTGATGCTATACTCTAATTAAAAAGTGTTCCTTTAATTTATTTTGAGCAGTATATAAACTAACAATATTATAAATCAAGTTTTACTTTGTTTCACTTTTCATATGACAACTTTTACAAAAGTTGATTTTGACAAAAGTGAGAATTTTCTGTCCAGTTGGTTTTAACATCTAGGTGAGTAGTTCACAGGAAAAAACCTAGTGACAAACAATGACTGTTAGTGCCCACTGCAATGTCAACTAAGGCATAAGTTGTGCTTTTAATCTACCAAATTATTATTCATCAAAAGCCACCTCTGCCCCAGGTGACAACATAAGCTAACAATTTTGGAGACACTTATGCAATACCAAGATATAGCAGAAAAGTGATTAAAAAACACAAGGAGCTGGAGGGCTACAATCAGCGGGTACTTGTTCAGGTACACCTGCTCGTTAACTGCAATATCCAATCATGTGGCTGCAGTTCAGTATATTAGACTGCAGACATGGTCGAGAGGTTTAGGTGGGATAACACGTGGCTTGCACAGCATCTCAGAAACAGCGGCTCTCCTGGAATTTTTATTCACTACAATCTCTAGGAAGAAATAAAAAATATCCAGGGAACAGCAATTCTGTGGGTTGAAACAGTTGTTAATGAGGGAGCAGTCTTGTTACAGGCACCTTTAAAGACACAAATACTCAAAAGTACATCTGTCTATAACAGGGCTATAGGGAAGGGCATATCTAAATGGTGCAATCTGTATTATGCTTATCTGGTTTAAGCACATTTTTCTTAGACTCCTGCCTAACACTTTCTGGAGTTTTGAATATAAGAAAATCATATGATTGTTGTTTGAATGTTATACTTTGATTTAAAGATTTTTCATGTTGTTTAACATTATGTTTTGAGTTTTTCCAAGCCGTCACCTTGTTTTTTTTGGTGCCATCATTTTATAGCTCCTGTTACTATGATATGATGGTGGGTTGCTAGAGGACATGTCCCAGAGGTTGCATTGTGTACCGTTATCTGTGTGATTGTTTTATATATTAGTGCCCCAAGCTCAACAATATTCAGGACTTCAAATATCTGGCAATGACTTAGATTTTGACAAGTAAGCCCGCGAATCGGAAATCCAAGAATGGCAATCAGTTTCTGTTCCGTCCGATATCTGGATGGATGACATATCATGGAGGGTGGGTGCGTCTGGGGAAATGTCATTTAATTTCATAAGCATATCTGTAGTAAAGCGGTCTCGTTTTGTGGAGACATGATTCCGTTGCCTTTGCTGACACCGACTGTTGGCAGAGTGGAGCACAGCAAGTTCAGTTTACAGGTTGTGGTGTTCATGTGCCAGCCACTGAGTCTGGGAAGCCACTGGGTTAGAGTCTGTGACCGTGTTTTGGGAAGTCGCTGCGTTTGACTCTGGGGCGGTTCGTTTATTGTTTTTTTCCATCTGGTGTCGTATCTGTGTTTTCTGTGGCTGGACTGTTAATAATGTATTACTGTAATACTGTAATGTGATTCACATATGCGCTGAATCGTTTCGTTTTTGTTTTCTCCGTGGCTGTGTCATTAGCTATGGGCTCGGATTTGTATTTCCGTTAGTTGAGCTGTTTCGTTTTTGAGCCGTGACTCCTTTGCCTGGGAGCTGTTTCGTGCGCTTCATTTGTCTAGCGGGTGTGTTTTCTGTGGCTGTGTCGTTAGCGATGGGCGGGCTCATTGCAGTGCGGCAGTGCGTGTGTGCTTCGATGCGCCCTGCATCCATAACCTTCGGTTAGTAATATGGATTTTTGCTAAGTGTTTTGGTTGTGATAAAAGATTTTTTTTCATCCCACAGTTTAACAGTATTTGTTTGGCTACTGACTATGCAATTCCATCGCTCAGGCTTGGAAACTTTTTTTTTCTCTTGTTTTCCAAGTCCCACTCAAAACAAATGCACAATTCATCTGACCTTGAAGCAGTTGGACTACAGCAACATAATACCATGCTGGGTTCAAATCCTGTCAGTTTAGATCAAGAAGATGAAGTGATCAGCAAAACTGGACAACTGAAGATTGGAAAAATACCTCCTGCACAAGAAGGGCAAAATTTGGCACAATCACAAATTCATTTACATTGATCATTCCTTTGTAAATTTTATGTTTGACATCTAATTATATGGAACGCTTTTGATCCTCTTGCAATTTTGGTATTTGTCAAACAAATAGAGCATTTAAACATATCTCATGAGTTCTTCTAATTGTGTGTTCTTAACTTTATAATCCATGACCAGAAAATGCAAATAGCTGACAATTAGGAGGTGGGAAAAGCAAAAGAGAAGTGACAGAATCAGAAAATTAAAACATGAAATGAGCTGGGTGCAAAATGAGTGTTAGTGGTATGAAGTTAACAATTTGCTGCCACTTCTCATATTTGCTGAACGGCAACTCTCAGTATACTGTGTGTGAGCGCACTTTAAGTCACGTTTTTATTTACAGCACATCTTATGGATACTAATCTGCAATCACAACTTTTCTGTGCCCTCACTCACCTGTCTCCTGTCATTTCATCAAAAGTTCACTAATGTAAGCATTTGTTATTTATAAAACATTATTGGTTTTATTTTAAAAAAACTGTCAAGTAAATATGCAGGCATTTTAATTGTTAATTAAAAAACAGGGCTGAGTGGGATTGGCTTTGCCCTTACCAATTAGAAATAAGTGTTTTAGTTTATCTATGTTTAGTGCTCTTCTTCATTGTGTTTTTATAAAAGTATGCTCTCAAAAAAATTACAGCTACACATACAAATTCTGTTTTATGTGTTTCCTTTCAAGGAAACATTAATTTATTACTTCATGTCCCACTTGGCTTATGTCCTAACTCAGAAGGAAAACAGGAGAACTGATTTTGTGAGTAAACCGGGAGAAGTGGGCAAAAAGCAAAACAAAAGAAATAAAAATAAACTGTAGCAACCGCAACACAGACGAGTGTCAAAATCAAGGTCAAATACCAGGGATTAAGTCGAAACTACACAATACATGAAGAGAAAACACACAATAGTTAAAAAAGAAATGAAGGACTTTATCTGGAGATTGGATAAGATTCGTAGTGAAAGGCTAACCTTTTATGCAGGTTGTTGTTTAAGTCAGGGTCACGACCCCGAAGACCCCACCCCTAGAAACAATGGACGTGACAATGGTACGCAATGTGGCTTCTCTTAAAGAAAAAGGCTACAAAGTGTCAGTTTTCAGCCTAAATCTTGTTGACAACTAGAGCTGTGGCACTCAGTACAAAACATTTGAGAGCCCCTGGCATAAGCAGGATGAATTCATTTATCTGTTCTGCTGTGTGACAATGATTTAGGCTAGTGGTGGTACTGTATTGAGGTTTGGCATATTTTCTTGTCACACATTAAGATCTCTTAATTCCAACCAGCCACAGGGTATTTGAATCGAAGGTTTGCCTAAGCTTTGCTGCTGACTTTGCTGTGCATCTCTTTATGACCACACCATAACTTTTCTCAAATTAAAATCTCCAAAGGGTACAATGTACCATGTTGAAAATTATGCATTATTTCAAGCTCGTGCCATGAACAGGACAGTGACTTCCACTGACACAAGTGACTCACAGGTCTCAATCCAATCAGTCACCTTGGGGAAGTAGTGAAACTGGAAATTTACATCATGAATGTGTGGTGAAAAAAATCTGCAGTACCAGGGTGATGATATCAAGTCGGCATGGGCCATAGTTTACTACAGCAGTGGTCAGCAGTCTTTTTAGCCATAAGATTACTTTTTGAAATAGCAACAAATCAATCCTTATGGCAGACCCCGGTAATCCAGAATTGGGAGTGCATTTAGAGTAGTCATTCCTACTTTACTATAGCTACACATACAAAGAATATCACAGTTTACTTACTTTATTAAGGTGTTGCACTATCATGGAATTAACAGCCAATAAGATGCCTGTGGCTGGACACGATCTTCAGGTGCTTTGTAGTGGGGAGTATAGTTTGAGCCAGAAAGTCAAATGCAGTTAGTAAGATGATCATCTGTTATGTTGGAGCCTCTGTCAAATTTCTCTTCCCATTGTAAAAAAAAACCAAAGTAAACATTTAGGCAGCAAGAGGATTTGGAGTGCCACATAATTAAAACCTTGTTTAAAGATGGCAATGAAAAGAAACTGGTAAGTAAGGTATGAGAAGGTGAAAAAATAATGGCAATCACCCTCCAGTCAAAGAAATCACAAAAATAGAGCTCTGTCTCTAGTAAATGAGCGCCTCCTTCCCATTAATATCAGGGTTTAAAAGAGCATTCAGGAAGGGGTTTTCTAGACAGAAGAGGATGTGATGTTATTCGTCTTCCAGGTCTGACATCATCTCTGAACTGCAAAGGGGAATGGAGATCGAGTTAACAACAGCGCCCCCTCTCAGCTCAGGGTGGTATTGCTTATTTGAAGTGAGCCATGAAGCTGTCCCCTACTCGCATGTGCTCGACACCATCACAAAATCCTGTACTTCTGTTTTTGGATTAGAAACTTTGTTCTTTTTGCTTTTATTTTTAGCATCGGTTTCCGATAATGGAATCCGAGGAATTTATGCAGCTTTTTTTTACTGCACTTGCATATGAATTTTCTGTTCTTGCAAAGTACTTTGCTATATGCAAACTGCTATTTTGAGCATTTCCAGTTTTGTATACCTTATTAGCAAAGTCGTTGCCCATACATTATTCATTCATCGTTCTAATGTTATATTTTACATATTTGTTATTAATTAATTGTTATTTTGCACACTTTTTATCTTCTTTATTGAAGTTACTGGAAACAGGGCATATTTGTACTGTTTTTTTTATGCTGACGTAATTTAAGGATAAATCATTTAAATTGCACTTCTAAATGTCTTTCAGTTTTAATTCTAAACATACCCTTCAGGTCATTTTTATTATATTTTGATTTCTTGTCCTTCCCTTTCCTTATTACTTACTCTGAAGGTAACACAAATCTAACAGGAAGTATGACATGTCAGACACATCGGTCACATTTTGCTTCCCTTGTTCTTGATTCCTATGACAGCAAACAAGGCAAAAAAATGTGACAGGTGACAAAACAAATTGACAAAAACATGAGTGTCACTATACAAAACGTTTCCAATGACTTTCAGTGGTAGATTTTTTTTTTTATTATTCGTTTTCCTGTTTGATGGCCCTTTCTCAGCTATTTTTTACTGAGTCTAGGGGAAAATAATCTAGCTAGAAGTGTTTAATCTTAGAGCTTTCTTGATAGCTACCTGTTTACTGAAGTTAGTGAATGACCTCTGATTCAGGGTGAAGTACACTGCATCCATTATTTCATAGATTTTGTGTTTGTCTATAAACACAATTGCAGTCATACTCATATTTACATAAATCTATCTAAACAAAACATTATTATATGAAAATATAAATAAATACATATTTCATTCTTTACAAACCTTTGCCACCAGAAACCTCCTTTACAAACATGTCTAGTGACTCAGGATTACATGTGAACAGCAGCACTTTGCGCTTCAGTGTCTCGTTCTCAATGCTTTTCAGCTCTTCAGGAGATGTGGTGCTATGAAATGTTCAAACACAAGAAGAACCTTAGACAGGGAAAGATGCCGGGCTTGTTCTGCTGGATTGATTTATGTTTTATTAGACCTACATGCATTCATTCTTCTGGAGCCAAGTTTTTTAAATATTTGTGCTCGCACAGTTATGTATTGTAAGGGACGCCCGGCAGTTTATCTCAGCTGAGATGCCCCAGTAATGGAAGGATGGGGGAAGGCAGCTTATCAAGGACACTGCCTCCCCCAAGAAGATAGTTGGCAGCTTCCGTGGACTGCAGCAGTGCCCCGGATCCCCGCAGGGCACTATGGGACATGGAGTTCGGCAGCACGGCCCTGCTGGGTACAGTGGGTGCCGCCAGGGGATGCTGTGGGAAGTTGGTGGGAGAACAAATTCTCACCAAGCCCGTAAGTACTAATGGACTATGACAACGGAAGCTCCGAAGTACTTCTGGGCCGATTAAAACCTGAATTCTCCAGCTGACCCGTAAGTGCTGGCAAGTCACATGGAAGGAAGAACAGAAGCACTTCCGGGTCAAGGACTATTGAAATGACTGGCGGAGACCCAGCAGGCGAGCCGGAGTTGGGAGGTAGAGGACAGAGCTTGCTGGGAGGTGTGGAGGAGAGAATTGAGAACAACTATTGTATTTATTAATATTATTACTTGCCTATGTATGATGGTTGGGGTGCTTAGAGGCACTATTTCAAGGAGAAAGAGAATTAAATACCTTCTTGGTGATTTTACCCTGTGTGCAGAGTGTGTGTCTGTTGGGTTGAAAGAGGTAACCTCTAGTGTCTTACAGTATGTATGTACATTTGTATCTATATGTATATTTAAACATTTTACTGTATACTGTTTTGAATGGTTATTTTGTGGCTTTTATTGTGTTTAAAGCTTTTGTATTTTTTGCTTTGCACCCTCCCCCACCATAACCTATCATCTGTGGGACAAGGGAGCAAAAGCTTTAGATTCGTCAAAATTTTTGATCTCCAGTTTTCTATGCATCTTGATGTTTAAGGGTTCCCTGATACTGAAAACATCAATATCTTGATGATGGGTGTATGTTTGTCTGTGTGTGTGTCTGTGTGTCACAGTTTCTTAAGGACAGTCTAGAGCTAAAACGGCTGAATGGAAAAATACCAAACTCAAAACTTTAGCCTATTATGAGATGGCAACGTGCTGATTACCACCATCTACTCAAAGCACCAGGATGTTCCAACAATGATGGATGGATTAAAAGCCAGAAGTCTGTATGACCATCAGCATCAAGTGACTCCGTGAGAACCCTAACTACAAAGAGGACTATTTCATTTATGTTAGGTAGAATGCCCAGGGGGACTGGGCGGTCTCGTGGCCTGGAACCCCTACAGATTTTATTTTTTTTCGCCAGCTTTCTGGAGTTTTTTTTTGTTTTTTCTGTCCACCCTGGCCATCGGACCTTACTCCTTTTCTATGTTAAATAATGTTGTCTTATTTTAATTTCTTATTTTGTCTTTTATTTTTCTTTTCTTCATTATGTAAAGCACTTTGAGCTACTTTTTGTATGAAAATGTGCTATATAAATAAATGTTGTTGTTGTTGATTAGTTCCATCCACCCATTATCCAACCCGCTATATCCTAACTACAGGGTCACAGGGGTCTGCTGGAGCCAATCCCAGCCAACACAGGGAGCAAGGCAGGAAACAAACCCTGGACAGGGCACCAGCCCCCCGCAAGGCACACACACCCACACTAGGGACAATTTAGGATCGCCAATGCACCTAACCTGCATGTCTTTGGACTGTGTGAGGAAACCAGAGTACCCAGAGGAAACCCACGCAGACACTGGGAGAAAATGCAAACTCCATGCAGGGAGGACCGGGGAAGTGAACCCGTGTCTCCTAACTGCGAGGCAGCAGCGCTACCCACTGCACCACCTTGTAAAATTCTTTGTTAGTTGTGGTAAATACAACTCAAAGACACATGATATTCTATATGGTGTTCCACAAGGCTCTATCCTGGGTCCACTGCTCTTCTCAATCTACATGCTTCCATTAGGTCAGATTATCTCAGGGCATAACGTGAGCTACCACAGCTATGCTGATAACACACAGCTGTATTTATCAATAGCACCTGACGACCCCAAATCTCTTGATTCGCTAACACAATGTCTAACTTGTATCTCAAAATGGATGAATAGTAACTTTCTCAAATTAAATAAAGAAAAAACCGAAATCTTAGTGATTGGCAATAATGGATACAATGAGGCTATTAGAAATAAACTGGATGCATTAGGATTAAAAGTCAAATCGGAGGTAAAAAGCTTAGGGGTAACCGTTGATTGTAATCTGAATTTTAAATCGCATATTAATCAGATCACTAGGACAACATTTTTTTCACCTAAGAAACATAGCAAAAGTTAGACCTCTTATATCATCGAAAGATGCAGAGAAATTAGTTCATGCGTTTGTTTTCAGTCGGCTAGATTACTGTAACGCACTCCTTTCAGGTCTACCCAAAAAAGACATCAATCGTTTGCAACTAGTGCAGAATGCAGCTGCTAGAATCCTTACCAGGAAAAGAAAATCCGAACACATTTCTCCAGTTTTGATGTCACTACACTGGTTACCTGTATCATTCAGAATTGACTTTAAAATTCTGCTTATGGTTTATAAAGCTTTAAATAATCTCGCCCCGGCTTATATATCGGAATGTCTGACACCTTATATTCCAAATCGTAACCTCAGATCCTCAACTGAGTGTCTCCTTAGAATTCCAAGAGCAAAACTTAAAAGAAGTGGTGAGGCGGCCTTCTGCTGTTATGCACCTAAAATCTGGAATAGCCTGCCAGTAGGAATTCGCCAGGCTAATACAGTGGAGCACTTTAAAAAACTACTGAAAACACATTATTTTAACATGGCCTTCTCATAACTTCACTGTAATTTATTCCTGATACTCTGTATATCCAATTCATTATAATAACTATTCATTCAAAATCTGTACTAACCCCCTACTCTCTCTTCTGTTTCCTTTTCCGGTGTCCTGTTGGTGGTGGCGTGCGCCACCACCATCTACCCAAAGCACCATGATGTTCCAACAATGATGGATGGATTAAAAGCCAGAAGTCTGTATAACCATCAGCATTAAGTGACTCCGTGAAAAACCCGAACTACAAAGAGGACTATTTCATTTATGTTAGGTAGAATGCCCAAAGGGGACTGGGCGGTCTCGTGGCCTGGAACCCCTACAGATTTTATTTTTTTCTCCAGCCTTCTGGAGTTTTTTTTTGTTTTTTCTGTCCACCCTGGCCATCGGACCTTACTCCTTTCTATGTTAACTAATGTTGTCTTATTTTAATTTCTTATTTTGTCTTTTATTTTTCTTCTCTTCATTATGTAAAGCACTTTGAGCTACTTTTTGTATGAAAATGTGCTACATAAATAAATGTTGTTGTTGTTGTTGTTGCCGCCCCGCTGATTAGTTTTTGAGCCAAATCGTTCAAGAGAAAGAGGCACTCTAGAGGAACCATCAAATACCGTAATTCTGCAATTAATTATCAAATTCTACTCATCAATTGCTATTGTAATGACCTATTTTATGATCAGAAAGATCAGCATCAGAGCAGTAAATTATTACTGAAATGTTATAGAATAGTCTGGGTAACTTGGTACCTAGGGAGCAATTCAGTTCTGATTTTTTTTTTCTTTTTCTTTGTTTTAATCTTTGTTAGCTGTTCTGAAGTCTATTGCAATCAACTTGGAAGGAAATAGCATCTTGATGGCAATCAATCAACTGTGTCTATGTCTGGAAAGTCTACCCATGGATAGTGACCTACCAGTTTGTGATCACCGCTCCAAAAATGTTGCTGAATCTATTCCTCAAAGAGTAATGGCTGCTCTGAGTACAAAAAGGGGTCACTATACCATGGTCGTTTTGCTTTGAACTTATGGCCTCAAAACAGCCCATGAGGCAGCAACATGAATAAGGAAAGCATAACTGTTATATTTTTTTGATCCTGTGTCTAGGAGGTAATACATATTATAAAAATATAATGATACATGAATCCCATTAAAAGTTAAGTATGGAAGTAAGTATTTTTTCTCTAAAAAATGTGATCAAGATTTGGGAGAAAACACAGTGCCAGTGACTGTATCTGAAACTTTTTTAGAAAGACATCATTTATTTTTTTTATTATGTACTGGCATCAAATTACACAACTTTTAGTTGGAGGGATGTCAGACTTGACTGAAGTTTAGCATCTTAGTGCCTGAGTATGTCAGGTTACATGACATTAGGTTGCTGGGTATGACAATTTACATGATTCAGTGAGGACTTTATAGCTCAGTTTCACATATCCAAAATATCGCAAACTGACCTGTTTTTCTGACAGAAGTTGAGTCGCAATCTACCGTGTTTTTTCTTTTTTCCTTTTCTGTCATGTTACAACAAACACAAGACATTAGACAGTTGAACATTTCTCCTGCTTGTAAGGTGAGAAACATGCATGCTCCTTATTCCTCCCAGCTGCATTCCTGGTGAGGTACTCATTAGCTGTCAGCTAAACACACCCACATCACCCACACGACTTGTTCAATTTTATAGGAGCAAGTCACAGAACAGTTGGACTGAGCCTCTGGGTATGTCAGACTACAGTACTGGAGTGTCCTGCAATTACTAAGGACATGCGGTCAGGATTGCTCATCATGAAAAGTTAAAAGAACTAATAATGATAACATAAAATAAATGTGTCCACTAATCTGTGCTATAAATTTGTTTTCTGTATTATTCCAATAATTTTGATAATTTTTATAGTCAAAATCACTGAATTGATGCATTTCCTGTTCAAATACAGGGGAGAAACACAAGGTGCAGTAGCAACGAGCCAAACCTCACCTCGGACTGCGCTCTCCCTCACACACGGGGTTGATGCCAGCATTTGTCGCATGCCTGTTGCTGTCTCTCTGTTTGTCACCAATATAATATTTGCAGACATGTTTATTATACACCCTGACTTTCCACAGTCTGGCTAATATCTTTAATGAATGTGTGTGACATATTTAGTCTTGCTGATTGGACATAAAACCGCAGTGAGAAGGCACAAGGTGAGGCAGACAGCACTGTGCCGTACTGAAGGGGGCGGATGTGAATCCAACAGGTGCTCGTTGCTGCTGTTCTTTTACGCAGAGACGCCAGTAAGTTAGCGATATCAGAAAGTCAAGTGCACTGCAGCGGCCCGTTTATTTTTATTTTTTATTCCGACTGACTGCCGAAATGAAAGATTAAGATTTTTAAAACTAAAGAAAAATAAGGAGGACTTTCACAAGAAAGTGATGGAGATTTTTGCAGAGAAGAATAGGCGCATGGACTTCATTTACAAATAAAGGTAAGACCATAAACAGTTTTCAGTTTTATAAAACAATGTGATCAGACTATTAGAAAAGCAATCCAATATTTAAAAACTAAATTTTGACCTTAAATGAAATATTCTTTTCTTTTTCTTGTTATCCTTTTCTTGAACAATCTGTATTAAAATTAATTAAAACATCAGAATAAAAAGCTTTTAAAAAAACAAGTAAATATTTCGATTAAGGTCAGAATTGAAATCCGTTTTTCATTTTGTACACCACTTAATTCTTTCATTTGTATTGAATGAGTATGAATTGTGGAATTGCAACAGCAAATTTAGAACACATCTGTGGTGGGCTGGCGCCCTGCCGGGGTTTGTTTCCTGCTTTGCGTCCTGTGTTGGCTGGGATTGGCTCAAGCAGACCCTCATGACCCTGTAGTTAGGATATAGCGGGTTGGATAATGGATGGGGGCGGCACAGTGGCGCAGTGGGTAGCGCTGCTGCCTCGCAGTTAGGAGACCTGGGTTCGCTTCCCGGGTCCTCCCTGCGTGGAGTTTGCATGTTCTCCCCATGTTCTCTGCGTGGGTTTCCTCCGGGTGCTCCGGTTTCCTCCCACAGTCCAAAGACATGCAGGTTAGGTGGATTGGCGATTCTAAATTGGCCCTAGTGTGTGCTTGGTGTGTGGGTCTGTTTGTGTGTGCCCTGCGGTGGGTTGGCACCTTGCCCGGGATTGGTTCCTGCCTTGTGCCCTGTGTTGGCTGGGATTGGCTCCAGCAGACCCCCGTGACCCTGTGTTCAGATTCAGCGGGTTGGAAAATGGATGGATGGATGGATAATGGATGGATGGATGGAAGTTAGAACACATGGAGGGTGCATAGCAAATGTGTTCTCTCTCGCCACTATAAATGTAACATTCTTTCTTAGCCAAATATGTACCTTACCAGTCTATGTTTGTGTAAAGAATGCTGATGAGATATGAAACATAACCAGTAGTCAATGTGCATGCTGCCAATTGAATAGTGAATAAGCTAATCTTGGGGGTTCATATATTTGCAGAGCTCAGTTCCAAAATCAGCTAAATACAAAAGATAAATTTTGGAGATAAATAGGAAAATCTGGGTCTGTAAGCAGATTTTGAAACTAAATCCCTAAAATTATAGCGCTACACTGTTGCAATTAGCAGGTTTTGAAGCTCAAACATATTTTTGGCGCATGACCAACTGCATGAAAAGTCACAATCACGTGTTCACTAAATTTTACCAAAAGGTGTAATTAGCAGATTTTGGAACTCATATCTTCATTTGTAACTCTGACTCTGAAGAAGTCCGTGCCTCACCAGACATGAACCTCACCACACGTCACTGGCAGTTACCACTGATTTAATGAAGTCTATGATTATGGGTGGCACACTGACACAGTGCCCCACAATAAGGAGACCAGGGTTTGCATCCCAGGTCCTCCCTGTGTGGAGTTTAAATGTTCTCCCTGTGTCTGTGTGGGATTCCTCCAGATGCCCGGTTTCCTGCCACAGTCCAAAGACACACAGGTGATTTGTTGACGCTAAATTAGCCCTAATGTTTGTTTGTGCGTGCGTGTGTGTGTATGCATGTGTCTTTCCACCATGCGATGGACTAGCACCCTGTCAGGGCCTTGTTCCTGCCTTGTGCCCTATGTTAGCTAGGATAGGCTCCAGCACCACCCATCTGGTTTAAGCAGGTTAGAAAATGATCTGACAAATCCGTGTTCACAAATCTGCAAAAAAATCACATAATGTAATGCTTTGATTATTATTGTTGCTTCATGGATCTGGCATCCTGAGCTTCAAATCTCACGCCTGGTTGCTGTCTTTATGGAGTGTGCTCGTTTCCATGTACATATTGGCAAGTATTTTTCATGGTACTCATGTTTCCCTTCCCACATCTTAAAGATATTTTAGTTAAACTGTAATTCTTAAGTGGCACCATGACTGTGGCAAGGTTTATTTCCACCTTACATCTAAGGTTTCTAGGATAGGCATAGAATTGTGACTTCTCCTAACTGGATTGAGCAAATTTGAACATCTAATGTAGGAGTATCGGGTGATGATAATTTGGCCCCAGTTTGTGTGTGGGTGTGTGTGCGTGGGTGTGTGCGTGTGTGTGTGTGTGTGCATGTGTGTTCAAGCTGCAATGGCGCCCTGTTAAGGGATTGTTTCTACATTGTGCTCTATGCATGCTGGGATTGACTCCAGCTTCCCAGCGACCCTGCTCAGGGTAAAACAATGGGTGGATGGATGTTATCATCTCATATATTTATAAAGAGTTGTTCTTTTTTGTCAATAAGCTTTGTTATCTTCTTTCTTGAAATGATTGTTGAATAATATGCCCTTTCAATAAGCAATCTTAAAGCTTTATGTGAAACTGGGTTAAAAACAAAAGGAAATAAGCTGGAGGATTTCACAAACAACATTTCCCACATTGCTTCAATACTCTGACTAATGATTCATGATAAACACCAAAAGGTAAATTTGTATATACAGTATATTATTATGGTGACTTCTACCACAGAAGACTGCACTGACAATTTGTTCTTTTAGATAGCAGCTGAAGAGGAGCTCATTCAAAGCGATCCAGCTCAGGTGAGAATGGGCTCTGTACTGATCATCGTAATTCATTCTTCTGAGAGACTCATGTCGCTACAGCCATTTAGTTACAATTGGAGGAAATAACAAGGACTTCAAAGGGATAGTTCTTTGAGCCAAGAGATGGATTTATAAAGAACGGTGCTAATTAGCAGAAAAATGCAAACAAATTGCAGGCAAGTATATTTGCAGTTTCATATATTGAGAGCTTCTATTTGCTAAGTGCTGCTACATCCTGGACCTCCTCACAGAAATATTCTACTAGCCTTAAGTGTATTGCTGAAGTGTAAGGACAATTTAGCTTGTGTGAAGCAAGCAAATACTACATGGCTTCATACAGCAAAGGGCTTTAGTGTGAAAGATTACTTGTGGCATTTGAAAATGATAACATAACACTATAAAAAGAATGGCAGAGCTGCTTTATAGATCCAGTGCTCTGGGTTCCAAAATTATGTGTGTGGAGTCTGCAATGTCTTCACTGGTATGTGTGGGTTTTCCTCTTATATCCCTGAAGAGGTGGTGTGCTGTGTTTAAATAGGCACAGTGGTGGGGGGGATTTGTTAGTGGGCTTTGTAACAGATGAGTGCCCAGTCCAGAATTGCTTACTGCCTTGAACCCAATGCTGTTGGAGTAAGCTCTGGGATCCTCATGACACTAATTAGGATTAAACAGTTTTGAGAATGCTATGTTATATATGTAATGTAAAGAGAAGCAATGTACTCACGGGCAGTGGACCAGCAGATTTGTTTAGCTGTACCACAATCTGGTATTAAATGCTGAATTTTTAATTAATTTGTTTTTTAAAAATTGGGGTAATTATGGTAAAGCAACTTCACAAGTAAATCTGCAGAGCATAAAAATGTATTATTATTAGTGTGGGAAGCAAAGTGGAGAAAATGCTTCAGCCTTCAGGTCATACAGTGTTGTTTTAGACTCTTTAGCTAACAGCAAACTGTGTGTTTATTTTGGCCCATGGATTTCACTAAACTTTCCAAAATGATTGCACGAAGAAAAAATGTAGTTTGAATCTTGCTGTGCCACACTTAGAAGCATTGTGTTCACCCAGTTGTCATGTGTCAATTGAAAAAAAAAAAAGACTCAATGATGTCTTAAATGCAACTTGACCAGAGGCACTTGACTGTTTCTCACCTAATGCTGAACTACAGATTGCTTCATCTCAGATTGTTCTGGCAAGGAGGACTCCACTACTGTATACTGCATTTATTCAAATCTTCAGTTGTGATGTAAAGTGGCAGTTGAATGTTTAATTCTTTTCAATGACTGTTACAAGTTTCAGACCGCTCATTTCATTTAAAGCTTCTTCAGGTAGCCTGCTTGGTGAATTAGTCTAAAAGTCCAGTGATAAAGATTAGATGAATGATTCAGAAAATCAAATTTAAAATGTTAAGATCTCAGTCATTAAGAAAGTATGATAGACTAGTGCAATGGATAGTGACATGTTCAAAAATGTATGTCACTCCCCATGTACTCTCACCTTATCCTATATTGAGTGATCTTGTCTTTTTGATGTTTTCTTGTTTGATTTGGATAGTGTCGTGTAATGGTGTGAAGGGTGGTATATAAAGTAACCCAACAGAAGAGTCGGATCCCATAGAAGGACCTATAGAAAGGCTCACACTAGCTGAGGTCAAAACAGCAACACAAAGCATGAAGAATGACAAAGCAGCTGGAGAAGATGAGATACTAATGGAAGTGTCAAAGTTCTTGGTTGGTAGAGGGGAGCAGGTAATAACCAAGGTATGGAAAACCATCATGAAACTGAAAAGATGCCCACAGAATATTGTGTTGCACAAAATACAGAGATATTGAGCTAACACCTCATACCTTTAAGATATGGTAAAAGGGACTTGAAACAAGGTTAAAAAAATAGTGGAGGTTTGATAAAATCAATTTGGTTTCAGACCGGGAAGAGGAAATATGGATGTAAAATTTGCATTGCATATCCTAATGGAAGAATATAGAGAAAGAAAGAAAGGATGCTTTTTGGAGATGGTTTTGAGTTACGTAAATATAGAAGGGAGGAACTGGAAATAGAAGAGGCAGATACACTTAAAGGGCATGGGATGAAGACAAGTGGATCAAAAACTCAATATATGTTCTGCAAGTATAGTGGAGAGAGTAAGAAGCCATGACCTTTCACTGTGAGAGATGATGTGTGTTGTGGGATCAACAAGGACAGTAAATTAATTATCAAATCAAATGTCCCACTCTGAGTGTCCACCTTCTGATTTTGATTGTACTTCCTTGTGTGTGTTGTCCATTTATTTAAAAATGCTACGCTGCTTGTGAAGCCTCATTTTCACATTCTTGTCTTTTTTTTGTATTTTTTCTCTAACAGTCCACTGTCAAGCTCAAATGTGATTTGCTCCTGACCTTGTAGATGCAACAAACATTAACCATTTTAATGTATATACATAACATTCAGATGTTCAACATCCTTGAGTTGTGTGGTTACACTCTGATGAAAAAGACTTACATGGATCTTGCCACATTGTATAAGGTGTACATTTAATTAACACTAAACATTCATGTATAATTCAATAAGTATACATACTTCCAGGAATCTTTAAAAGTAGTTGAGATTCACATGCTTCCTAACCAGCTAACAAATGATACAAAAAACCATTAAAAATGTATCTGCATTAGAGGGCATTTGCTTCTGATTCCACAGAGGAGTAAGTAGTGCTATGTATATGGCAGCAATTGTAGTTTAAATCAAAGTAATTGCAAAATATAGCAAAATTAATATTTTAATCATCCTGATTAAATATTATTAAAGCTAATTAAGGGATTGGAGGCTCAAAATATTACTGTATAGTTTGTTAACCCCTTATTGGTTTCTGTAACTCACCTATTTCTGTGAGAGTAGGAGCAATGAAATATTTATTATTCTAAAAATTAAAAGTTCTAATTAATGTATGAAGGGTCACTGGAATTACATGCTACCTTCAAATTATTTTATGAAAACATTAGTTTTTTAGTACTGTATACAATTGGAATAATATCCTGTCATGTCCATGCATTTAAAATTTTATTATGAAAGTGTCCATGAAAGGCACCTTAGCCTACTATGCTACTTTTTCACTGGTGGACAAGTTGATCCTGAAGATGCCTAAAAATGTTCTTGAGCATCATAACCTTCATTTACATGTACACCTCTCAATACTTACCTCAGGAATCTTTAATAAGGAAAGGCGACATGGTTTTGAGATCTGTTATCATTTTCCCTCCCTATCTCCTGGAAGGGTTTAAAATTGAAACTCTGAATACCTTAACAATGGTAGATGACACACTACTGAGATGTTGTTCCCAGTTTTCCACCCCTGAAAGGGCTGAACCTGAATACTTCAACAATGACTGAGTCCAAAATTGCTCTCAGTTTCCCCCACTACACTAAATACCCTAACAAAAGCCAGGAACCTGCTCCTGTCTGGGTCACAGTCCACCATCTGGTCCCAGTTCACTACGTCTGAAAGGGTTTAACCTGAATAAACATAACTTGTATTTTTGTATTTCTGAACCCGTTAACCCTTATGAGCTGGGGTGGCATCTTACAGAACCTGGATAAATATCTCATTCCCTCATCTTTTAGATTCTTCGATCCTCCGGTGGATGCTAGTTTCAGCAAGCAACAAGGCAGTTTCAGTGAAATAACTTTATTTCAATCTAAAATTATGTTTATTTGCAGTGAAACCAGGCATATCAAATATTACAAGGCATAATAAAAGAAAACAAACAACCTGAACAGTTCAAATCCATGTCAATCAGTAAAACCAAAAGAGATGTTCATGTAAACCGAGAGTCCTTTCGACTTAATCCATATAAGGTTCTCTTTTAAAGTGCATGTCATTGCACAGTATTATTCATCTGAACACTTGTCTCCACTTGGGTGCATTTTCATTTTGTAGTTGGCAATGACAACATGATTTTTCATTGCATCTTCAAAACTGTCTCTCTTACATATCTCCTACACCCACACTATCTCGTACCAAACACTGCATCTCTTGTGCTCTCAAAACCTTTTCTTTTATACAGTGTCTTGGTAGCTGATCATTCAAGAATCAGCAAAAGCTAAAATCGTATAACTGATAATTTTCAATGGGTCCTGTTAATTGTCAGTGAAGCTACTTTTAACTAAATGTAATAACATGCTGATGGATAAGTCCCAAACACCAATCTCACATCTTCCTACAAACATACAAATACTGGTTAGTTTATTAAATCTTATGCAATCTACTAGATATTAATTATAACAGTATTTACTTTTACATTTGCACATTTCCCAGTATTCTTCAATTTATTTTTGTGCATTCCAGTGCCCTATCTCTCTTAAAAACATCCTGTTTAACTCCTGTTTAAATGCACACTATCAAAAAATAATTTTAGCTTTTCCCTGTTCTCTCCCTTAAAAGCTTCATTATATATCTTATAATCACATTAATATTCACACAAATTAAATTTTATGAGACTTATTTAAGAAACTGTAAGAGTACAGTTTTTGACCCCAAAATAACATATCACAAACCTTATGGGGGCCAGTTTATATGAGACACTGAAGAGGATTGAGGATGCACCATATTGTGGCTGTTTGTTCATTTCTTCATAGCTGGGAAGACTCTGATCCAGAAGTCCTTCCTTCAACCTTCCACCATCTCTTTCACAGTCTGGAATATAGAGTAAAACCCAGAAGAATAAGCAAGATGGTATAAGTATCGACCAGCTACTAAATATGTCACACCAGTGTAACCAACGAAAAAGAATTTCATAATAAAAAAATGCCTTTTCTTTGTCTTCCTGTGTTTAATTTTACAATGCTTTGAAAATTTTTCTTATACATCATGTTGTTCTCATATGAATGATTTGTACTCCTAATATATATTTTGTGTGATGTAATTGTTGGTGTTTTTGATCCAGTGACTGGATTACACCTTATCCCCTCATCTGCATGAGTTGTCTTACCATATTCCAACAGCATGTGTGTTAGTTACCTTTTCACAGGTGTGAGTATGACAATTGGATTACTGGTGTTTGAAATGTGATGTGAGCCTAATCTGGGTGTCTAGTATATGTTCTTTCTTTCAACATTTTACAGTATTGTTGGAAAATTCTTAATAAATATGAAGAATATTTAATCTCACATAAGCTTTGTGTAATCTATCATATTAAAAAATGGCCAGCATGGTGGCACAGTGGGTAGCGCTGCTGCCTCACAGTTAGGAGACCTGGGTTCCCTTTCCCAGGTCCTCCCTGCGTGGAGTTTGCATGTTCTCCCCCTGTCTGCGTGGGTTTCCTGCCATAGTCCAAAGACATGCAGGTTAGGTGCATTGGTGATTCTAAATTGTCCCTTGTGTGTGTGTGTGTGTGCGTGTGTGCGCGTGTGCGTGTGTGTGTGTGTGTGTGTGTGCCCTTCTGTGGGCTGGCACCCTGCCTGGGGTATGTTTCCTGTCTTGTGCCCTGTGTTGGCTGGGATTGGCTCCAGCAGACCCCCATGACCCTGTAGTTAGGATATAGCAGGTTGGATAATGGATGGATGGATATAAAAAAATACTTGGGTCGAGACGTGCTTTTCTCTGAGACACTTTAACGTCCCACGAGACAAGGAGGACAACTACTGTACAGGCTTTTAAATGATCGAAGTGCAGTGGAATATACAGAGGGGGTGGACAAGCGAAAGCGAGCAGGGGGCAAAGCCCCCTAGTTAAATATAAATATAATCCTTAAATGCCTACTTTATAAGTTAGAGAAAAACATAGCAACAAAACACCTTTTCATATGCACTATTCTTACATTTTAAACAGCCTAAAATATAAATCCATCAAAATTCCAAGGTTACAAATGTATTATTAAATTTAATTCATATTCCAGTTATATTTAATGTTATAGATTTATAGTATATTTTCAGTCTTATTTGGTTTGCATTTTTTTAATGAAAGATAATCCTCTTCTCTCAGACTGGCCTTCTTTAAACCCATTTTTAGGCAGAAGATTTTCTTTCCCAGATCCTGAGAACAGATGATAAGGCTTCCAAATTTACACACAACTTTTTTGCCTTATGTGGACAGATTTTCTGTGAAAACACACACACAGTTGCAATGAATAAATGTGTCTTGGCTGAATGAAAATGAAGCTGATGATTCTGTGGCTTTGAATAGAAACTATATACAGAATGTTAAATATAAAAGAAAAGATATAGAAATAGTCCAGTAGAATGAAATCTGGTTAGAACTACCAGGTAGACCGCTTCTGCCCCTTCTCCAGGATAGTATAATATTGCTCATTAGATGCACAGATATTGCACTATTTAACAAAGAGCTACCAGGCTTCTGTATCCTGGAATCATCTTGAGAGAATGACTGCCTAGTGCAGTGTGCTCTGTGAGGAACATAAGTTCAAAATGTTCATTAACTTTAAACTCAACAAACAGTATGGAAACACATGTACAAAAAATATGAGTAGGATTCAGAAGTTTCAGAAAAGTCAAAATAGGTGATGGCTATTGGAGCTGCTGAAGTAAATCATGTTTCACCAATAAAACAGATTTAATAAAACTGCAATCTGAAATTTGTTTTGTTTTAAGCACTACAGAGCCCACAATTGTTCACAATATTTCTGTATACAGTAATGAAGTCTTTGGCAAGCAGTTTTAGAGTTCAAGGACATCACAAAGGTAGCAGATAGAGAGAAAGTTGCCCAGTCTTGCTGGGAAAAAGCAGCTCTGTGTTAGTCTAGTGCACCAAGGGCAGCTAGGGGGCAGCAGGCACTGTTATGCATGTCTCAGATGACACTGGCAAAATTATCAAAGAGGGGCACTGTGGTAACAAGTTGGCAAGACTTCCCCTGTGTAATGATTATATACTGTATTTTTTTTAATTTCTGTAATTTTTATCATGGGTTTTTATGTATTTTAGTAATGAAAAATTGTTTCTGTCATTGTTTTCTACTTTAGGTTTTGTTAGACTCTTGTTTTGGCTTACAGTGATGTTACATCTTCATTTTCATAGGTGCCATTATGTTGTTGAGTTTTCCTTATTCTTTTTGTCTTGTGTACTGACTTGAAAGAGATGGTACTAGAGATGAAAATGACAAGGAGATACATGTAGTCAAAACACATGCCAATGCCAGAACTGTAAATAAAACTGATCTTCTGTCAAAACTACAAATGTAAAGCAAAACTAAAAACCAGAGACCAGAGCAAAGAATTGTTAAAGGTCAAAAGCAAAAGGTATCTTGAAAAAAATTATGAAGGTTAGAGATTTCCAGAAAATTCAAATACCCTGAAAATGCTTGGACCAACCTATACACCATTTCTCATATGACATCACAAGTGTCATGCAAACCAGGAAATGCTGCCTAAGATTACCATGATAATATATGCAAATGTCTCAAAATTGTGACACCCATAAGAAAACAAAGATGGTGTTGCAGCAAAATGTCAACTTTGTCAATATGCTTCTGTTCAAAAATTGATGTGATATTCAAAATCGTTCATTACAGAGTATATTGGACAGATTCCTTCATTAAAGGTTTTGGTCAAATGCTCTTTCTAACACTAATCCTCTGTATTTATCCAGGCTTGGAACTAGCACCAAAAAAAGACCTGACTGGGGAAGAGGTACAGGACTAAGCTGTATGGGAAGGGTTGATGCGACATATTGTCTCCATATAGAAGTTTAGAAATATAAAGAGGAAAAGGAAGAAGAGAGAGATTCTAAATCATTGAATCCGAAAACCTCAGACATATACAGTAGATCGCTGAAATCTATGCAGGAATTTCTTCAAAAAAATGTATAAACACTACTGATCATAACACTTTGGTTGCTATGCTTGCACAACCAGAAGTATGTGATGAGTGACATCAGCATTATGGCAGTATAAAGGTTGTCCAGGATTGTCGATATTCAATTGAAGAATTCATTGCTTTTCAGTTTACTATTTAGAATTCTCACCTTTTTTACTGCATCCCTTAAACTTCAAATTTTCTCAGCATTTTGGATGCAGTAACTAGTGTCAGGGTCTCCTGTTTTGAATATTTTTTGCATCCTGCCTAGAGATAGTCAGGTTTTGGGTGGTGCTTTGGATAAGAGCAAGTGTGTGAGCCATTTTTTATTCAAATACCTGTTAAGGAAAATCCAGTCTATTGCTTTGACCATTTCCTGCTACCTTACTTCTCTGTCTTCAGTTTTTTTTTTGATGAAATAAATCAAGTATTTGTTAGATTTAGACTTTTTATTCCTTGTAAATAACAATAAGTAGACTGTCTCTTTTGCTACTAAAAGTTAAATTATAGGAGGTAAATGTCCTTGACAGGCCCAATTCAAACCTAAATGTCTTTAGAAGTCTGTTGCACAACCAAAAAATTAGGGAACTGGTCCAAATCTGGCGATTGTTGGCTTCTGGCTGCAACATGCAGATTGTACAGTCAGAATCAAGCACAAACAGCATATGAATTGCTATAGGCAGAGTCTCCACGTTTTATAAATTGTAAATTTTAGCAGGATAATGAACCTTGTCTCAAAGGATGCTAGTTACACAAACATGAGAGTGATTCAGTTAACTCCAATGGCCTGCACAGCCCCAGATCTCAATCCTATAGAGCACCTTTGATATGAGGTATTGTGGGGAATCTGGGGCATGATGTAATGGTCAAAAATGTCCAGGAATTATGTGATGCTATTGAATAAGTATGGATCACAATCTGTAAAAAAAATGTTTTCAGAACTTTGATGAATCCTTGCCTTTTAGAATTCAGGGTACTCTGGAGGCAAATGGTGTTCTTGCCTGGTACTAGATAACTATACCTAATAAAGTGGATTACATGCTTTTTGTTTTTGACTAGGTTCTTTAATTAACCACTGTCACAGACTAGAGCTTTGATTCCCCTAACGTTGCAATCCACTAGTCTGAGATACCAATGTTTTATATATTAAAAAATACTAATTTTAGTACCCAAAAACTATCAAGATTGCTGTTTGCTGATTAAAAGATACTGCTGTAGTCTATGTTGCCAAAAGCTAGTTACTATGAAATATTATTAAAAGAACACGATTTTTTTAAGGCACTCCAATGTTTAAATGCTTATGTGTTATTTTGGCTGCAACCATTACTGTGCCATGAATAAAAAAATAGCTTTAATAGCAGGTGACTGTTTCTTGGCTGCATGAATCGCTGTGAAATACAGAATCTAAACAGATGGTCTAAAATATTTTTTTTAGAAACTTACATAATTCTTGTTTATAGGTCAGTTTTAAAAAATAATTGTGCTTATTCTTCTAGTTGACATACATATAATTATCTCATATATCCAGTGTTGAGTGTTTGCAAGAATTTGTTTATATAGAGAGAAATACCTGTATCATTGCAGATACTCACCAATAATATTTACAGTAATTGTAACCTTTCTAAATAGTTACCTGTTTTAATATTTAAAAACTTCACAGCATGGTGGTGCATTTGCTAGGACTGCTGCCTCATGGATTAGGTGCCTGGTCCTCCTCTGTGTGGAGGTCACATGGTCTTCCTGTGTCTGAATTGGGTTTCTGTAGATTACTACCCCAAAGATAAACTGGTTATTCTAAACTGGCCCAGTATAAGTGTGGTCAGATGTGTGAATGGACCTTACAATGGACGGACTCCCATTTCCAGGATTGATATCCACTTTACACCCAATCCAAGCAATATAGGCAGACCACCTCTCCTATCCTGACCATAGATTGTTTTAAATAAGATAGGAATTATATATTATTGTTACCTCTGAATTACATGGTAATCCAGAAATGGGTCTGTGACCTTCACCCTTGTCCATTTATTCCCCATTAAAATTTTATGCATGAGTAAAGTGATTAAAAGTATTGTTGTTTTTTGCTGTCTGTAGCTGAGACTGAATATGGATGGGTATATGGATATTTTATTTATAGTTACACGCACGCACACACACACACATATATACATACATATATATATATATATATATACGCAGTATAGGGGACCATCTTTCAGGCTCTGATGAAGTAAGCTGTACCACCCTGGGCGAGAGGGAGTGCTGTATCTTCTTTTTCTCCCATAGCTCCCGAAAGCCAACCAAGGAAGATGCTTAGCCCAGCTTACAATACCCAACAATGCTCCACCCTCCCGAGCACTGTGACCTTATAAACAAGCTGGTCCCAAAAAGTGGCATTATATTTAGACCTAACGCTTGATGACAATTGAACAAATTTAGAAGGCTGTGTGAAGCCCCTTTATTTTCATTCTGTAAACGTGAAGGGCAGTGTTTTGTTTTCTGAATTAAAGGAGTGACCTGGCTGGTACCACAGCATTTCTCCGACATATGCAATCCTAAAAATGCTCAGTTACATCATTCCTTTCTGCCACAAACTACCATAGGCCTTTTAAAAATGCAAAATTGGTTTTAATTAACTGCACTATCAGAAGAAGGTTATTTTCCCACAGATATGATGTTGTGCTCATTAATTGGTTTTTTACTACTTCAGTGTCTGTGTACTGGATTTATTATTGGCATATATGATGTTCGTAATGTGTGAGTATATGTGCTTGTCTGGTCAAGTAGCGAGGTGAGGTGAGGATGGGCCCTTGGGGATAGCTATACATGAATAAAAATAAAATGAGAGGCCTATATCGTGGAGACAAAAACCCAAAGAGCTCAAATTTAAAAAATGGTAGTCATAGTTGTTCTTATCTTAATCTATGTTATTCACAATATATATAAATATATATTTCTCTTTCTCCAGTTTTTTTTTATTCGGAGAAAATGACAAATAAAGCGTGACAAATGTCTATTATGTGCCCAATGTGCCTTGATTAAACATGTTATTTTATTTTGTCTGGCCTTTTATTTTATTCTGATGTTATCGTGATAATAAATATAGGAGAAGAAACATTTTACAGAATACTAATGACATACTTGTGAACTACTGTATAGTGATAATTTTAAGTTTTCAGCTAAATAAAAGTGCAGTAACAACTCAGACATGTCAATTACCACAGAACAACAGAGGATAAAGGGAGATGGGGACAATCCTGATTTCTCACGGGATTTTTCTAATGCAATCTAAAGTAGACAATAGAGAAGATGGCAATTGAAAATTAAAAGGAAATCAAAACATGATACCAGATAATAAAATAATACATGCACATCTTAATACATACAGTAAGAAATTGATAGAAGCTAAAATAGATCATTATTCCTCTGAAGGTATTTTTGCATCAAGGTAAAAGAGAACAATGCAGGCAGAACTCAAATTGCGATGCTTCTGATTTGCAGTTCGAAATGCTACCATCTGTACATTTCTAAAACAACCTTAGACTGACACTAAGATTGCCCCTTAAATATGAAACATCATCATGGTTTCTCATTTTTTTATGACTAAATAAACTTTTCAAAAGCATATTCTGGACTCATAAGATCAAGGATTAAAACAACTGAACTTGTGAGAGCTAGCCAGTCCATTTGTAAGGCTCACTCATGACAGCTCAACTGATTTTGAGTAGTCTAAGGAAATGTAACTGCATGAATGAATATGCGGTTAAAGTGTAAATTCCTCTCCTAGGACATCTTAGCCAGGATGTGAAACAGGGCCAAGGCACTATAAGTGTAACGGTAATACTTGCTATACCACCACATCGCCCCATTGCAAGCAAAGTAATTAAATCATAATTAAAAGATACATATTTACAACAAGGATTTTAATCTTCTTCCTAGTATCAACCCTACATACAATAGAGTGCAGCCCCCAACTTGAGATGATGGTTATGAAATTTCCCATGGGATTGATTGGTGAAAAGTGAAATTGTCTTCATCTCTTCCTATGCATATACCTCTAAGAATGCTTTAATTTCTGCCAAAGTAGAAGGTGGAAAAAAGTGTTCCTACTTGAGAATTCTGGAAACAAAAAGAGGTACATTAAGGTTATACCCATAATGTTACTTACCGTTGTACCACCTATGTAGGTGTTATAATTTTGTAACTGTTCAAGTGAGTGTGCCTATTTTCTTCATTGTTTTTTGCATGTCTTTTCATTTAGCATCTAAGCTGAAAGGAAGGAAACAGCATAACAACATAAGAACGATTTTGTTGAGAACAAGCCAATCAGCCAAACATAATTGTCAACCCTTATTCACTTGACTTGCAAAATCCAGCTAAATTTTGGAGGTTGCAAAAGCACAACTGTATACCCCCAATTTGGACGTTTATTCCATTTATCTGTGGTTCTGTGACTGAAAAAGTGTTCAAATTTTAGCATCAGCTAGCATCCATTAAAAGGCCTACGTCCTTCTTCAAGAACTCATGATTAAATAACAGCTGTTTGCGTTCCTTTAATAATTTTGAATATGTTTATTTTGTAATATGTTTATTATGTCTTTTCATAACCATCTGCATTAACTGAAATAATTCTGCTCTTTCAGTTATTCTTTACTGTATATTTCATACCGTGAGATCTACAATCAATCTATTTGGACTTTCTGTGGTGCTGCTATATTGTTTATATTAAGTGTGTTGCAGTAGATTAAGTATAACATTTCATGATTTGTACTGAATACATTGCTCCATACTGTTATGGCATGCAGGGTGTAACGAGGATTACTGAAGGAAAAGAAGATCATCAAGAGATGATAACATGGGGCAAGAATTATACCTCAGGAAAGACCAGTTCAGAGTCAAAAAACGTGAGACACTCAAGTAACCAAAACGTGAGATGCGAATGAGAATCAGTGTTGGAAGAAGTGCAATAAACAGAGAATGAAACCTAGCAATTGGTTCTACTTGTTAAAGAAGCTGACTATAAGTAAATATGAAAATTCAAGACATTTATCCACTGAGTGATAATGTGCACTGGAATCATCACCATATTTATAGTATCACATCCTGTGATGTAATTGATATGACGGTCACAGTCATGTGATACAACCTAATGTGTTTCATAAAGAGAGAATGAAGAAAAAAAACATTTTGTCAAAATTAAATAATCAAGGGCAGCATGGTGGGACAGTGGAGGTGTTGCTGCCTCACAGTAAGGAGACCTGGGATCGCTTCCCGGGTCCTCCCTGCATGGAGTTTGCATGTTCTCCTCGTGTCTGCGTGGGTTTCCTCCCACTGTCCAAAGACATGCAGGTTAAGTGCATTGACAATCCTAAATTGTCCCTGGTGTGTAGGATATCGCGGGTTGGAAGATTGACTGACTGCAATAATCAAAAAACTTCAAAAACATGTTCCACACAGTGAAAGTACATAAAATAAAACAAAATACAGATATAAAACATGTTCATTGTTATACATATAACTTCTAAATAGCTTCTGCACACTGTCTGGATGTAACAAGTCCAGTACAACACTTTAATTCTTCTCGTTAGGCGTACTTTAAGCTTCACACACACACACACCCCATTATGTATTTATTGGCATCTGTACGTTGTCCACTGCTATAATGCCACTATTTTACTTATTTTATTTTATTTATCCATCCCATCCATCTGAAATTGCTTCATAAAGTTTAAGGAGCCTTGTGATGACAGAGCCTATTGCAGTATCGCATAGTACCAAAGTCACCATTGTATGTAGGGCTTTTCCACAGGGCTGTCTTAACATATGGGCACTGGCTTGGGGCATCAGGAGCATAGGGGTCCAAGATGTTTCTAATGCCTATATATGTTTCTGTTTTGCTATCAAAACGGGGCCCCAGTGCACAACTTTGCCCGGCGGTATACTGTATGATGCTGTTATGGCCGTCCAATGAGGAGAACACTTTGCACAGATTACTTGTTCACATATACTGAACAGCTACAGTAGGTATTATCCATTAATGAGATAGCAATGATTGATTCTTAACGTCTTTCACATTTTTATGAATTTCCACAGGATCATGCTGACTACTCCCCAGTGAAGTTACATTTCCTTCTGAAAGTGCATCTGTAAATAGCACTTTGGAACTCATTCACTGCAAATACAGCATGTAAGTGATACGTCTGAACACATTCATTTTGAAAACAATGAGACTTTCCTGATCCAATTCATTATAATAACTATTCATTCAAAATCTGTACTAACCCCTACTCTCTCTTCTGTTTCCTTTTCCGGTGTCCTGTTGGTGGTGGCGCACGCACCACCATCTACCCAAAGCACCATGATGTCCCAACAATGATGGATGGATTAAAAGCCAGAAGTCTGTATGACCATCAGCATCAAGTGACTCCGTGAAAAACCCGAACTACAAAGAGGACTATTTCATTTATGTTAGGTAGAATGCCCAGAGGGGACTGGGCGGTCTTGTGGCCTGGAACCCCTACAGATTTTATTTTTTTCTCCAGCCTTCTGGAGTTTTTTTTTGTTTTTTCTGTCCACCCTGGCCATCGGACCTTACTCCTTTCTATGTTAACTAATGTTGTCTTATTTTAATTTCTTACTTTGTCTTTTATTTTTCTTCTCTTCATTATGTAAAGCACTTTGAGCTACTTTTTGTATGAAAATGTGCTATATAAATAAATGTTGTTGTTGTTGAGTGAATAGGACACACATGTGAAGCATTGTCATGAATCAGAAGACTGTCTGTAAAGCGCCGCTGCAAGACAAACTTCTCTCAGAAAGTGAGAATAGAATTGTGAGGGAAGCATAAACATCTAGAATTAGAAGTGTCTTCAATGATTAATATATTTTTGCACAAATTTCTATTTGTGTCCCAGTCTTGTATAATTATTAAAAAGTTTAAAAGTCCATATTCATATTTTTTATTCCTCATACACGAATAGGCAATATATTTTCACTTTTTAAATAGATTACCAATGACCTTTAAAAATGCATTTGTGCAGAAGTAAAATAAATCATTTAATAAGCAAATACAATGCAGTTACATTTCTTAGCTTTATCATGTGTGTCACCACAGAGCTTAAAACACTTTCACTGACATGAGCTATCACCTGACAACCACTGAGCTCCTGATATGAGTCACACCTGCAGAGGCTTTGGAACATGGAACCCACAATCTGAGCCTCGGCAGAAATAAAAAGAAAGAAACCTTCATGGAGCTGCCTGTAAGCAGGACTCTCCGATGTCTGTTGTATCTGTGGGACGCACTGGGGTAAATGGTGCTTTCTGTCATAATGAGGTTGCCGAAAGAAAAACGGCAGAGAATCATAGATTTCATTTAACTGAAGTACATTGCTAGTATTTTAAACGGCGCCTCACTAAGATAGACATTAAGAAAAATATAATTTCTGCAATACAGATACGGCTTTTAGCAGCTAATAGTAATAAATAAAACAGAAGATCTGCCAGTTTTGTTTTCGTACTCTCTGTCGGCAGGGATCTTCTAAACATTGCACAAAAATGACATTTTTCAGATTAAAAAATAATAATTACTCTATTGGCAGTTACATTTCTGAGGAATGAGCTCTCTGTAAAAAAAACAAATGTTAAACGATAACTCCGGAAGGCAGAAAAGGAAAAGTCGAATGTATCCAATAAGTAAAGAGCAACTGCGCAAAGAACATAAACCCACAAAACTGACAGGTGCACAAGAGATACATAACCATAAATAACCTTTGCTGAATTCGGATTTTGAAAATGTTTTTTTCGTTTGTTGGAGAGTCGAACCGCCGGTGTCGTCTGCAGAGAAGCCACGCGTCCAGGTGACGCTGCGACTCCCGCAGCTCCCCCTGGCTCAGCCACCCCGCCACCTCACTTACTGTCCCCGGGATGATGCTGCGCTAGGAGGAGGGGGAGTATCCCAGCATGCCCTTCTACAGCCGAAGATGGATGCTGCAGTCTGGCGCTGCTTTAGTTCGTCGGGCTGACATTTCCAGTTGCCGTCGCGCCCAGCATCCCAGTGCTTTTTTTTTTTTTTTTTTCTTCTTCAAACTAAACCTTTGGTCGACTCATTGTGTTACAGTATTAGGACTCCTGCAGCTGCAGTCACCTTTCCCTCATATGAGGGTCCAGCCAGCCGCGCCTGTATAAGGGGGCAACAGCATGGACCCTCTGGGCAAACCCTACACGTCTATGAGTGTACCCAATCCTGATACCAACAGAGGAGAGGGTGACCTGGCAAAAAGAGACGGCGACATCGGCGCTGGCCAGAGAGACGCTGACGAGTCACTGGAGGAAAAGTTAAAGGGGATGACAATCAGAAAGCAGACTTCGTACAGGTAGGATTTGGACAGATTCTGTGCTTTCAGTCTTGTTCGTGGTAGCCTTATCGGGAAAAGGTGCGAGCTGGCAACACTCTGCTAAAATACTGCTTGAAAATTACGACAGAATAGGTGAAAGGGGGGCATATAAAAATCAAGACTGTTAAAAAATAAAACAAAGTGGAAATCGCCTTTCTATACTTGGAAGTGCCGCTGTTAATCCTCGTATCCTCTTTTGTGTAAGACACACGTTTCACGAGAAATTCAGACGTTGCCTGGCGATTCCTTTCTGATCGCTACTTTTTAATGACCTCGTGTGGGCACTTTTCATGGTAGAGAATTCATTTTTTTTAAACTGGCAACAGACGGGCAAGCTGTAAATGTCACTTAGCGCGTTACATGTCAAACATATTCTAACCAGAATGCTTGTTTAAATCAAATAACGTGGCGCATCGTGCGCAAAATCGTAGAGATAGATAGATAGATAGATAGATAGATAGATAGATAGATAGATAGATAGATAGATAGATAGATAGAATTTAAAATATTGCGATTTATTATCAACTGGTTTTTTTTCATTTAAAACAGTTATTTGCAATTTCATACATAGATTCGTTTATTTGATACAAGCTTAGTCATTAGGCAAACAATGACACCAATTATTGTATGAATATAAAATGAATTCTTTATTACACTAAATATACATGCCTAGAAAAAGTTTCAATGAGTGCTTTAAAAAGGAAGTTTTTTATATTTTATTTTATTTTATTTAATTTTCGGAGGAAACTCTTTTATATAAATGAAATTCATTGAATGCTCAGAGTTCAATACAATATTTTGCACTGGAACCTTTTTATTTGAGAAATTTGATACAGAGCACGGCCATCCATCTTCTGTCAATATTTATTTTACATGAAGATCTTGTGCATTTTCTTTGTTATGCTTAATTTTGTGGCACAGTGCCAGTGCTGCTGCCTCACAATTTCTGGAGACTGGGTTAGAAACCTGAATTTCAATTTTTATGTTATCCCTGTGTTTGTATGGATTTTTGCTTAGGTGCTCTGGTTTTCCATCCGTATTCCAAAGATCTCATTGTGAGGCTGATTAGTGAACTTTGGTTTTATATAGCACCTTTCAGTTACCTCTTCATCAAAGAACACATCTAAACTCAGTCAGAAAATACATTTGAAAGTAATCATATCTAGTATAAGATCATTTAATGCATGATACTAGGCCAGAGCAACTGGGGTGGCCATCCTGGGCTTCATTTCTAGGGGCCAACTGGGAAGTGCACCTCATCATTAAAATTCACTTTTGAAATTGCTATCTTTAACATACCTCAAGGGAAACTGCAACAATTTCCTCCCTTGACGCTGTCTTTATCACCAACACTTCATCAGGTAAGTTTGACGTTAGTGGTGTTTTCCCCCAACCGTCAGTCTTCTCTGTGTATTTGTGCTGCAAAAGCCTTGAGCTGAATCCAATTAAAATAGGCATCTATGCCTTGCATCTCATGCTGCTGTTAACTGTTTCTTTATGTTCTGATAAAGTGATTTCTGACAAGGTGAAGTTTGCTGCTTATATGTAATGTCTTTACTAACATGAGGTGTGATATTTAATGGACATGGCATATACATTATATATATATATCCATCCATCCATTTTCCAACCCGCTGAATCCAAACACAGGGTCACGGGGGTCTGCTGGAGCCAATCCCAGCCAACACAGGGCACAAGGTGGGAACCAATCCCCGGCAGGGTGCCAACCCACCGTAGTATATATATATATATATATATATATACAAACACACACACACACAGGGGGATCTACACCCTGGTTGAGTTTTCTCAATCCCTATGTGATACATTACATTCAAACAACTACTTACAAAGTCTGCTTTACGAGTGAATGTTGGTGTGTGATCCAGCTGTGTGTGATTATGTGTGCCTTACAGTAACTGGCGTCTTATCCAAGGTGCTCTTCTTCATTCTTGGGGCTGAAGTGCCAGTAATAGAGTCTCTTCCTGTGACCCTGAAGAAAGAAACACACTTACACAAGAAAGGTAAAATATATGTTTTCATTAGCAAACAATGTTTTAGTATGTGAACCTGAAATATTCCATCCTTCTTATAAAGTAGGTTTAGTCCATTGCAAGAATCCTATTCAGACAGCAATATGCTTAAGACCAGAACTGGAGACTCCCACACAGAGCCAGCTTAGAGTTGGCAATCAGCCTAATGTTCACATCTTTGGGAGGTGGCAATAAAATGGAGTATCCACACACAAAAAAATGTCTCATGCCAAAACACTAAACACTATGTGTGATCTTTTAGCATTACATTTTTTCATTTATCTTTTTTTCTCTATGTCAATAAACTCAACTTTTGAATGTACTTTATATTTTATAGTTTATATATGGTTATTTACAATATTGCCAAGATTATGTTCAAATTTGCACCAAAGTAAAATTCAGGTATGTATTGATAAAGTTCTGACGTGTGTGCTAGTGCCAGTTAAGCAAGCCTAGTCACTGTACTTGCATGCACATTCACTGACTTGGACTCACGTGTGGATGGCGATCAAGTCAAAGGTTGGTTCCTGCCTTGTGTACGGTAGAGTTAAACTCCAATGGTTAGATGAAACTGGAATAACCTTCCATTGGGAGCAACACTGGCCAAAAAACCTGAATGACTATGGCTTGTTCAGAACAACTCTACAGGGCCTTAAAAAAATGCCCTGCCAGGAACAGTCAAAGGCTTAAAGAGGCTCCTCCTTGGGTCATAGGCAAAGGCTCAAAAGCAGCTTCCCCATGCTGGAAGGGAATCAGGCCGCAGCTCTGGAGTAGCCCCTTGATGTGGACTTGGACAGAACAGATCTCTCCTAAGCCTGAATTTGACCAGGAAACTGGACCTTTCCAGGCTAGGGTGACTGAACCTGGGCAGTGGCTCAGGCTGAAGGCTCAGGCTGAGTGGTAAAGACTGGAAAAGTTGTCTCATTTTGGACAGTAGTGAAGACTGGAATTGGTGGCTTTTTTGGACAATCTCTTCTCCACCCAAGATAGGGTCTTTAGTTAGCAGGACTGGAAAGGCTTCCATTGGGCCTTCAAACATGGAAGCATGTGGAACAACAAGATCGTCCTTAGGCTGTAATGACTGGACTGCATGAGCACCCTCTGAACTCAGAGACTGGAGCTCATTTATTATCTGCCTTATTTTGTGAGCTATTCTGATTATTCGCTTTAGTTTTATTTTTCCTAGTAGTTTTCAACCTCTTACCTTAAATGTGTTTCTATGTTCTGAAAACATATTGAGCTTCATTGTTGAAATGTTTTTCATCTGTCTTATCATAAACCCCAAAACAAAATTTTACTCAATTAGTTCTAATTCTATGGTGCTGTGCTCAACTGAAGGTATTAATGGTTCCGTGATCACAGAAATGCATCGTACCTGCAACTGTAAGATATTAACGTGGTAATCATCAACTTACTTCTCATCCCGTTTCTCAACAACTTTTCCAATTCATCTAACAGATCAATTACCGCTTTGCATAACCTCTCTTCCTGCTTTACCAAAGTTACAGTCTTTAACAGTTTTAAAATTGTAGTAGACTAATCAGAAGGACGCCTCAGAACATAATTACAATTAAGTTTGGCTAGTTTGCATCTCAAAGTAGTCTTACGTGGATTGGGTTTCTATAGTTATGAGATCAGAGCATTATGATTATAGTTATGAGTTAGCAAATGAGGTAATTAGCTGGCTAATTTGAAGGGAATGAACTATTAAAATGGCAGAAGAAAGAGTTTTCTACTCAAGATATATAAATTATTAAAATACAAGGATTAAAGTAAGAAACATAAAGAGAAATAGTTAATCAAATCCAAATAAACCACAAATAATGCAAATAACAAAAAGCAAATATAATAAAAAATCTAATATATATTCAGAGGAAATCACAGAAAGATAATTTAACCCTAACACACTCAACAAGACACCAAGAGTAAAGTAATAGAAACCCATCACAAGGATGGATAGCTATGAATTACAGGTTGCAAATTATTAAAAGCTCTGATGGTTAGACAAAAAACAGGTTAATATTTAAAGGGAATGAAATGCTTAAGAAACAGTGAAGCAAACACTGAGTGCATATATAGGTTAAACAAACTGCTATAATACTAAAACCTGGAACAATTAACTTAACTGAAATGCAACATGACAACCAAACTAAATTTTACCACATCTGGGAACATAACGTAACATAATTGTAAACCTGCTTACTTCAATTCATATTTGTAGGGGTCTGGAACTGTCCCTGCAGCATTTTGAGCAAAGTAGGAAACACCCTGGAGAAGGTGCCAGGCTATTTTACGACTTATAATAAAAATTTCAGAAAATGAAAAGGGAAACATAAAATGATAAGGTCTCAAAATGTGATTACTTTGGATTAATGTCGAACATTCAAAAATAGCCAACAATCTGCCTATTATTTTATTTTGTATATTTAAACATTTGTTGTTTGTCCATGGTATTTAGCTGCAGTGAACATGTGTTTTTGCCCAGTATTTAAGATCAATGTGTAAAACATGTAGTTACTCAGCTTTTAGATGGACTGCACTAAATCTGCCCCTGTGCGGTCATGGGAGAGTCTATTATCGTACATCGTACCTTACCCTACCGTGGGAGAGTCTGTTACGGTACACTGGCATCTGGAAGGGTTTTCATTTAGTGTTGTTTTTGTAATACAGCAAGTAGCATATATATCAATAATGCAGAAACCTAGATAAAAAAAAAATCTTCAAATGTGGAGTGACAGGTAAATTCTCAAAACCTTTCAATCAGCTCACACATGCAGAGCCATTCATAGCTTTATACAAAACAAATAAGATTGCACTATTTCAACAAACTGAAAAAGACATGAGCATATTATAAAAATAAAAAGGAGTGAAAACAAAAAAGCAGTATTGGCAGAATAAACTTGGAAAGGACATGATATCAACCAGAGAGAATAATACATTACCAGTAATGGCGCACTGCACGATAACGTGTAGTGAATACACTTGACTTGAGCATTCATAGTTGTTTTGTCTTGGTAGAGTAATATATATTGCTCTACTTTCCCCTATTGTATTATTAATATGTAGCCTTTGTCAGAATGCCTAATCTCACAGACTTACCACTGTTTATAAGGTATTATAGTATATAACTTATCCCCACCTTTCCTTCTATATCTATAGGCAATTAGGTGTAGTAAAAAAGACAAGCAGGAGTTAAATTACACATAAAATAATGTATTATTGGTAATATTCATAAATAATAACAATATGCAAAGTACATTTGAATATTGGCAACCGTACAACCTGATTTGTAGTTGAAGACTTGTAGTTATTTAAAATGTCTCTAGTTAAGGCATCATTGTTGCTCAGCTTTCTTCAGAACAGGCCATATGCCTGTTTCAAAATGGCTACCGAGCTGTGGTCTCCATTGTGTTGTCCTTTCGTTTCATGGTGTGATGGTCTTCATCAGATGTTAGTAAGAGAGATTCTTCTTCATCATGTGTTGGTTAGTAAGAGAGAGAATGTGGTTGAGCAAGCAGATTTATAGATTCTCTGTCCAACCCCTAGATCCAATAGGACATCATGGTACTTAAAAGCTTCTGATCCAAGCCATTTCCAAACAGCCATACTTCAGACCAATGGGGGAATACAACATCTTAAAACCTGCCACCCCCCAAGACCATATGTTAAAGTAACCTGGCTTCCTTGCGGGGTTTGAAAGACTTTAGCAGAGAAACACTCGCCAAACTGGTTTAAAGCACACCCCCACAACTCTGTCGTAAAATTCAAAGAAACTCAGTTGTAAAGGGGGACAAACACGAATGCCTCTCACCAAAGTAACACTAAATTACATTGCTTTGCCTAAATTACAAATAAAGACATACAAAATATTTATCAAGTTATATGCAAAATCTCACAACAATAGTTTTCATCCTCTTTCTTTGTACGTTTAGCATTTGTTTGCTCAGAGGTTGATGCACTTGCTGCTTCCTGAGCAGCTCTTCTTTTCTCCACCTTAGTGGCCTGCTTCTTCTCTTCTTTTGTCGGCATCTGTTTGCGTTAAAACTGATTAAGTCAGTGTTTGTGTTGCAATTACTTAGTACGTTTTCTTTAATTCTTCACTTAAGCTGGCACTTAAGTCTTGAATCTGCCTCAAGAATGATTTAAGATATGAAGATATGAAGATGTAGGGGAAGTGATGGTGAAGGTGGTAGGGATGAGAATGGCGCCCGTATGCATGCGCCGCATGGCCGTCCTGCTGGCTGCTGCCGAGAGTTGATTCTTTGATAAAATAAAATAAAAATTAAAAGAGGAATAATCTTGGAAGTCAATCATCACCCCAAAATGGATAGTAGACGGCACGTAGTATATGTGTACCAAATTTCAGGTCAATAGGTCAAACGGTTTGCGAGCTACAGGTGATTTAAAATCCTGGACAGACAAATGGACAGCCACGGTAGCGTATTATATATAAAGATAGAAACAGGTAAACCATTTAAAACAAGAGAATGTGCATCAAGGCATAGTGGAGTCAATTTCAGAGCTGAAAAAACAGTTCTAGAAGCAAGAGAGAGAAGATGTGGCCCATCCGCTGTGATTGAAATGTTTTTAACTAATGAAGCTTCACCAACAGACCTGAAATGGCAGACAAGAAATTCACTCAGAGGTTTGAAGCCAATTTTTGGGACAGTGAAAAGACCAGTTTCAGAAACTCTTTGCTGTCTTCCAGGTTAATGTGGGCTAAGCAGCACAGGCAGGTTTTGATGACGTGTAGGAGCTGTGTTCAAAGTTAATCGTAAGCTTTTCTGCATCTACAGAAAATGAGTGTCTTTGAGTCAGTTGTAGTGAGTTTAGATGAGTGCATTTTAAAACTTGCCACCTTAGTTGATAAAGTTTTGCAAAGAACTTTAGCATTTTACAAGCAGTGAAGGGACAGGGTGTGGCATCATTATGCAAAGGGAGACCTAAGCTTTTACTGAAGTCAATATTATTTGAAAAGGTTACTGTTAAGTACAACAACACATTTTTTTATTGGTGATGATGGAATTATTTTACAAGATCAAAATTTTGAGGTTAATTCTTGCTTTAAATGGTATATTTGAAAAAAAGCACCCCCTAGTAGTATGACCTTCAGGGTATGTGTGCCTCAGTGATACATACAAAGAGCTGTACTGTCTGGGGATGTGAGGTCCTATTAGGGCTACCCATAACAAATTGATCCACTGGGAAGGGTCAGACAAAGAACAGTCCTTATTTAACCTTACTGAATATTCTAATTAAATCAATGAGAACCCATATCAGGAATACAGTGAGATGTTCTTGTAGACAGACCTGTGTGACTGAGTCACCCAAAAAGCCTAGTCGTGTTCAGCCTGAAAAAAAAACACTGTGTAGAGCCACCATGTGAGCCATAAAGGGTAGAAACATGCAAGCCATACACGGAGAATCAAACAGGCATAGGATTTAAATCCAGTGCATTTAATCTTTGAAGCAGTTGTGTTAACCATGAACACAACTGTGTATATTTTTTCACACTCAGAAAAGGTGGAATGAATCTAAAGCAGTGTGTCTTTATACTGTGACTATTTCCTGCTCAACTCTTTTTAGGTTGAGAAAAATGTTTATCTGATGCTGCAACCCCCATGAAGCCCTGTGGGAGTCCGAGGCACCGCTACCCAGGGAGGCTGTCATCTAGCATCCAGGGGGAGATATTGGGTTTCCCATGCTTGCTGCCCTAGAACATATGGTGCAGGGGCATCCCGGCCGGGCAAGGGCCCCGGCCATCCGTCACAATATATATATATATATATATATATATATATATATATATATATATTTATATATGGTTGAAAATAGTTTACTGTCAAATAAATGCAAAGAGTACACGACACGTGTTTCGCCCTCATTCTGGGCTCATCAGGTGTACACACTCCACTGCACTCCCTCTCGGGAATCGAACCTCGGACGTCAGCGCCAGAGGCGATGCCCCTAACGTTGCGCCACGGCGTGTGGTTCATTTATTTGACAGCATGTAGATCGGGGTAATTACATTCACGGCATTCGAAGTCTGTGTCACAATCTGATTGTATGGGTGGTTACCTACCAGGTAACGCTTGTGGTTGGCCAGCAATCTGCTAACATCCGCCACGGTGCCCTCAGTTTGTGAAGAGCAGATCATAGAATGGTTGAAAATAGTTTACTGTCAAATAAATGCAAAGAGTACACGACACGTGTTTCGCCCTCATTCTGGGCTCATCAGGTGTACACACTCCACTGCACTCCCTCTCGGGAATCGAACCTCGGACGTCAGCGCCAGAGGCGATGCCCCTAACGTTGCGCCACGGCGTGTGGTTCATTTATTTGACAGCATGTAGATCGGGGTAATTACATTCACGGCATTCGAAGTCTGTGTCACAATCTGATTGTATGGGTGGTTACCTACCAGGTAACGCTTGTGGTTGGCCAGCAATCTGCTAACATCCGCCACGGTGCCCTCAGTTTGTGAAGAGCAGATCATAGAATGGTTGAAAATAGTTTACTGTCAAATAAATGCAAAGAGTACACGACACGTGTTTCGCCCTCATTCTGGGCTCATCAGGTGTGCACACTCCACTGCACTCCCTCTCGGGAATCGAACCTCGGACGTCAGCGCCAGAGGCGATGCCCCTAACGTTGTGCCACGGCGTGTGGTTCGTTTATTTGACAGCATGTAGATCGGGGTAATTACATTCATGGCATTCGAAGTCTGTGTCACAATCTGATTGTATGGGTGGTTACCTACCAGGTAATGCTTATGGTTAGCCAGCAAGTCAGCTCGAAGTGATCACTCGAGTGAACGCAGCTTCACAAAAAAACAGATCCTTAACAAACTGTTATTGGTATATTTTTTCCGTCAATTTTAAAAGGTTTTCTTTTCTTCTTAATAAAAATTTAAAAGCAGTACTTCGCCGGTGCGAAGCGCGGGGATTTGAGCGACTGACACATACAGACATATTCATGAGTGCAGGTACTTCGGAAAGAAAGCACTGTGTAAACCTAAACTTTAAATTAAGTTCATAGACCTACAAAAGGTTGCCATTGATTTGAGGCAAGATCCTTAACAAATTGTTATTAGTATATTTTCCCTCAATTTTCATTATTAATATTATTATAATTATTATTATTTGACAGGGTCTCATATGTTTTCTGACTCTTACAGGGCCCGTTAAAGTTTGTTTTGACCAGCACTGCTCCATGCGACTAATTCTTATGCATTCTTCTGCATCCTTCCCATAATGGATCCAGCATGTGGCCATGGTAACTGTGAGGTCAGTTTCTGCTACTCCATACTAGCAGTTAAAGTATGCCTACCAGTAACCCACATCAGAGCCACAGAGCCTCAGTTACAAAGAGCTGTATAGTTTGTGACTATATGGCCAACTGTCTAGTCCAAAATAAAGCTGTAAATTGGTACATAACTGTATCGGAATATATTGTGAAAAGATATACACAACAATGTTAAAAAGTTGGGTTTCTAAAAAGTGACATAACAGCAGAAGAAAAGATAAAGGTTTAATGTTGTAGTCTGTCATAAGTAATTGGTAATTTGCCAATAGGGTCATTTCCACTGTAGAGGTAGTCCTTCAAATGGTGACCTGTTCTAGTCTGCATTGTCTGTATATACTGTTGAAACCAAAAGAGGTGGAGTCAAGTTGTCACCCAGAAGTGACGTTTTTAAAAGTTGCCCAGATTTTTTTTCCTTGAGACGGCAAGGTAAGCAAAGTTGGTGACACTGGCTGTGAGATTTTCCTCCTCCTGGTCCCTTGTGTCCTCACAGTGACACTCTCAAAACACTTATCAATCCCATGTATATGACCAAGTGTATCTGTTATTTCATGATAATGGAAAAAGACATTGCCTACAGAAATAAAATATATTATTTTATATAAATATCAGCTTACATAATGCAACAGAAGAAATTATCTTCTTGTGTAAAAAACATTTTTCAACTGCTATGGTCACAGTAATGGCTACGTTCTAAAGTATGAGTGCATCATATGATGATCCTTGGAGCTTCACATACACCATGAGGATGATGAGGTCAGCATTACACTCATAACCACACTATTTATACTTTAATCCCATTTGTAATTGTGCCAGTTGGAGTCATTAATTGTTCCTGTACTTTCTTCTACTTGTTCTACTTTAATGCAAAAGATTCTTTGCAGAATATGATAGCATTGTAGCGACTTCCGCGTTCAGCTCGAATAAAGACGAAGTAAAAAAAAAGACAGATGTAGTAAAGTCTCTCAAAAGTTTTACTTGAACAGTCAAGAAAAGAAACGCCGGCCTCAAAAACCCCAAACGCCAAAAAAAAAACCTTCTAGTACCCTCTCCAACCCCTCCTCCTATCCCGAGACCCCTTTACCGCATTAATCAATACCCTGCTGTCAGTCTTCTGTGCTGTACTCTGCCCTCCCTCAATCGGACCTAACAGTCACACACACAAAAAAAAAAGAAAAGGCTTCAACCTGGCTGGGAAGCTACAATATCACGAAACTCCACTTTATTTGACTTTGCTTTGGAGTATTGGAAAAAAACTGAAACTTGATGTCTTAAGAGAGTGGACTGAATGATGTGAATAATATCCCTGTGTAATCACCAGAAGAAGCCTGAAGCAAGAACAGAGAGGACTGCTGTTATCTTAGGAGATGTATTGTGCATGGATAATTAATGTGACAATCAAGGTCATTGAACAGCAGATGAGGCAGTCCAGTCAAGATACACTTCTTCTTATCAAGCCAATGCCATTGCTAAGAATTCATCAGAAATTCCATGTGTCATGTTAAGTTGTGCAACTGGACATAGGCTTGAATTAATACCTCTCATCTAATATCAATAACTTATTTATAGACACACAAAATGCTAAATATTTTGCAGTATAAAAATTGTATGCTGCAGGGGATAGTACAGTAGATGACAGACATTTTTGGCTGAGAGTGAACATCAACTTGAAATAATAACTACAAGCTGACTTATTTTTTCTCTTTGATTTCTTTCAAATGAAGCAAAACACTAATAATTTAGGAAAGACGATCCATTCCACTTCAAACCATAAACAATAATACTTTAGAACAGTGGAATAAAACACTGTCAAAGATTATAACAGTAGAGAATCAGGACCAAAATAATTTTTATCACATCATCCACTCAAGTCAAATTAGAAATTTGGCTGAAATAAAAACAATAAGAACATTGTTGAAAAAAATATATAAAATAATAAATGCATTTAACTCAGGCCTCATTTCACAATGTTTACCACAATTATGTTTATTTTGAACAAGCAAAATACCCGCGCTTCGCAGCGGAGAAGTAGTGTGTTAAAGAGGTTATGTAAACATATATATACATAAACATATAAACTTATACTGTATATACATATCTACATATACACATATCTACATATATACATATATCTATACTAATAAAAGGCAAAGCCCTCACTGACTGACTGACTGACTGACTCACTCATCACTAATTCTCCAACTTCCCGTGTAGGTAGAAGGCTGAAATTTGGTAGGCTCATTCCTTACAGCTTACTTACAAAAGTTAGGCAGGTTTCATTTCGAAATTCTACGCGTAATGGTCATAACTGGAACCTGTTTTTTGTCCATATACTCTAATGGAGGAGGTGGAGTCACGTATCGCATCATCATGTATTACGCCTCCTACGTAATCACGTGAAGTGAAAACAAGGAAGAGATTTACAGCACGAGTCAAACGCGGGAACGAAGGTAAATGACATTAATTGTTGAGTGTCTTTTAATACTGTGTAATTGTTGAGTGTCTTTTAATACTTTGTAAGCATACATATTAACAGATGTGCAATTAAACGTGTGCATTTACGGGGTGATTTCTCAGGCTTAAAGTTCGAAGTGATCACTCGAGTGAAGGCAGCTTCACAAAAAAAACAGATCCTTAACAAACTGTTATTGGTATATTTTCCCTCAATTTTAAAAGGTTTTCTTTTCTTCTTAATAAAAATTTAAAAGCAGAACTTCGCCGGTGCGAACCGCGGGGATTTGAGCGACTGACGCATACAGACATATTCATGAGTGCAGGTACTTCGGAAAGAAAGCACTGTGTAAACCTAAAGTTTAAATTAAGTTCATAGACCTACAAAAGGTTGCCAGTGATTTGAGGCAAGATTGCCTTTCTCCTGTACAACTATACGTTGCATTCTCAAGAGTGTGCTTGCACAGCTTGGTCATATTACAACCGGAGTGCTGAACTGACAACGTGATATACAAACAGAACAATCGTAAAAAACAGGATTAAATAAAAAGGCTGCTACCGTTGGCAAAGCAACGAAAAAGGAAGACCTTATATGATATTCGTTTATAAAACAGCGGAGAGGCTGTGTGAAGTTCAGTTTCACAAAAAACAGATCCTTAACAAATTGTTATTAGTATATTTTCACTCAATTTAAAAAGGTTTTCTTCTTAATAAAAATTTAAAAGCAGTACTTCGCCGCTGCAAAGCACGGGGATGTATATATATAGATAGATAGATAGATAGATAGATAGATAGATAGATAGATAGATAGATAGATAGATAGATAGATAGATAGATAGATAGATAGATAGATAGATAGATAGATAGATAGAGATTATATATATATATATATAGATAGTTAGATAGATAGATAGATAGATAGATAGATAGATAGATAGATAGATAGATAGATAGATAGATAGATAGATAGATAGATAGATAGATAGATAGATAGATAGAATCTTGCCTGAAATCAATTTCAACCTTTTGTAGGTCTATGAACTTAATTTAAACTTTAGGTTTACACGGTGCTTTTTTTCCGAAGTACCTGCACTCATGAATATGTCTGTATGCGTCAGTCGCTCAAATCCCCGCAGTTTGCACCGGCGAAGTTCTGCTTTTAAATTTTTATTAAGAAGAAAAGAAAACCTTTTAAAATTGAGGTAAAATATACCAATAACAGTTTGTTAAGGATCTGTTTTTTTTTGTGAAGCTGCCTTCACTCGAGTGATCACTTCGAGCTTTAAGCTTGAGAAATCACCCCGTAAATGCACACGTTTAATTGCACATCTATCTATCTATCTATCTATCTATCTATCTATCTATCTATCTATCTATCTATCTATCTATCTATCTATCTATCTATCTATCTATCTATCTATCTATCTATCTATCTATCTATCTATCTATCTATCTATCTATCTATCTATCTATCTATCTATCTATCTATCTATCTATCTATATATATATACATCCCCGTGTTTTGCAGCGGCGAAGTACTGCTTTAAATTTTTATTAAGAAGAAAACCTTTTTAAATTGAGTGAAAATATACTAATAACAATTTGTTAAGGATCTGTTTTTTTGTGAAACTGACTTCACACAGCCTCTCCGCTGTTTTATAAACGAACATCATATAAGGTCTTCCTTATTCATTGCTTTGCCAATGGTAGCAGCCTTTTTATTTAATCCTGTTTTTACGATTGTTCTGTTTGTATATCACGTTGTCAGTTCAGCACTCCGGTTGTAATATGACCAAGCTGTGCAAGCACACTCTTGAGAATGCAACGTATAGTTGTACAGGAGAAAAGCAATCTTGCCTCAAATCAATGGCAACCTTTTGTAGGTCTATGAACTTAATTTAAACTTTAGGTTTACACGGTGCTTTCTTTCCGAAGTACCTGCACTCATGAATATGTCTGTATGCGTCAGTCGCTCAAATCCCCGCAGGTTCGCACCGGCGAAGTTCTGCTTTTAAATTTTTATTAAGAAGAAAAGAAAACCTTTTAAAATTGAGGGAAAATATACCAATAACAGTTTGTTAAGGATCTGTTTTTTTGTGAAACTGACTTCACACAGCCTCTCCGCTGTTTTATAAACGAACGTCATATAAGGTCTTCCTTTTTCGTTGCTTTGCCAACGGTACCAGCCTTTTTATTTAATCCTGTTTTTACGATTGTTCTGTTTGTATATCACGTTGTCAGTTCAGCACTCCGGTTGTAATATGACCAAGCTGTGCAAGCACACTCTTGAGAATGCAACGTATAGTTGTACAGGAGAAAAGCAATCTTGCCTCAAATCAATGGCAACCTTTTGTAGGTCTATGAACTTAATTTAAACTTTAGGTTTACACAGTGCTTTCTTTCCGAAGTACCTGCACTCATGAATATGTCTGTATGCGTCAGTCGCTCAAATCCCCGCGGTTCGCAAAGGCGAAGTTGTGCTTTTAAATTTTTATTAAGAAGAAAGAAAACCTTTTAAAATTGAGGGAAAATATACCAATAACAGTTTGTTAAGGATCTGTTTTTTTTGTGAAGCTGCCTTCACTCGAGTGATCACTTCGAACTTTAAGCCTGAGAAATCACCCCGTAAATGCACACGTTTAATTGCACCTCTGTTAATATGTATGCTTACAAAGTATTAAAAGACACTCAACAATTACACAGTATTAAAAGACACTCAACAATTAATGTCATTTACCTTCGTTCCCGCGTTTGACTCGTGCTGTAAATCTCTTCCTTGTTTTCACTTCACGTGATTACGTAGGAGGCGTAATACGTGATGACGCGATACGTGACTCTGCCTCCTCCATTAGAGTATATGGACAAAAAACAGGTTCCAGTTATGACCATTACGCGTAGAATTTCGAAATGAAACCTGCCTAACTTTTGTAAGTAAGCTGTAAGGAATGAGCCTGCCAAATTTCAGCCTTCTACCTACACGGGAAGTTGGAGAATTAGTGATGAGTGAGTCAGTCAGTCAGTCAGTCAGTCAGTCAGTGAGTCAGTGAGTCAGTGAGGGCTTTGCCTTTTATTAGTATAGATAAACGTCTATACAGGTATATATAAAATTCTCTTCACATTTGAAACGGAAATTACGTATGACCACGCGATATGGAAATTACGTATAACCACAGAACACATTATAATACAGGAACCTGCACGACTACTTACTGTCCCTTAAGGTGAGTTTGGGTCACTAAAACCCCGCAACATTCAAGGTTGCTTTTGTGATCAATTGTTTTAAGAAGATGTAGAGTTTACATCTAAGAAGATGTACAGACCTCTTCATGTAAAGGGTTGGACTTGGGAATTGTTTGGACTTTCTGCCCGTTAAGCACAGAAGGGTAGCGTCCACATTTTTTTCTTAAATCACAGGCACATAGTACAAGGTTGTCAGGCAGAAATTTGAACGTTCACATAGAAAATGTAATTTCTATACCACAGTGGTCGTGTAGCGCCTTTCAAAAGGGATCTTCTACCGAGAGATGATCCAAATACATTTTAGCTGCTGTTAGTGCTACTTACCTGTTGTGTTATACCACCTTTAAAATGTAGTTTACCCGAAACCACTCCAGCAGTGCTCAATGTATCTTTACTTCTTAAAATATTAATGTTTTACTGTTTACTAACTTACAGACTACATTTTATTTTTTTCCCTTGCACTCAGTGAGTGAAGCCACTGGGTAATCAGCTAGTAATAAATATTTTTGAATAAAATGATTTGCAAAGGGGTGGCACGGTTGCGCAGTGGTAGCGCAGTGTGCGCCCTGCGGTGGGCTGGTGCCCTGCCCGGGGTTTGTTTCCTGCCTTGCACCCTGTGTTGGCTGGGATTGGCTCCAGCAGACCCCCGTACCCTGTAGTTAGGATATAGTGGGTTGGATAATGGCTGGCTGATTTGCAAAGTCTTTACAGGATTTGCAGTGCATCCGGAAAGTATTCACAGCGCATCACTTTTTCCACATTTTGTTATGTTACAGCTTATTCCAAAATGGATTAAATTCATTTTTTTCCTCAGAATTCTACACACCATAATGACAACGTGAAAAAAGTTTACTTGAGAGTTTTGCAAATTTATTAAAAATAAAAAAATTGAGAAAGCACATGTACATAAGTATTCACAGCCTTTGCCATGAAGCTCAAAATTGAGCTCAGGTGCATCCTGTTTCCCCTGATCATCCTTGAGATGTTTCTGTAGTTTAATTGGAGTCCACCTGTGGTAAATTCAGTTGATTGGACATGATTTGGAAAGGCACACACCTGTCTATATAAGGTCCCACAGTTGACAGTTCATGTCAGAGCACAAACCAAGCATGAAGTCAAAGGAATTGTCTGTAGACCTCCGAGACAGGATTGTCTCGAGGCACAAATCTGGGGAAGGTTACAGAAAAATTTCTGCTGCTTTGAAGGTCCCAATGAGCACAGTGGCCTCCATCATCCGTAAGTGGAAGAAGTTTGAAACCACCAGGACTCTTTCTAGAGCTGGCCAGCCATCTAAACTGAGCGATCGGGGGGAGAAGAGCCTTAGTCAGAGAGGTGACCAAGAACCCGATGGTCACTCTGTCAGAGCTCCAGAGGTCCTCTGTGGAGAGAGGAGAACCTTCCAGAAGGACAACCATCTCTGCAGCAATCCACCAATCAGGCCTGTATGATAGAGTGGCCAGACGGAAGCCACTCCTTAGTAAAAGGCACATGGCAGCCCGCCTGGAGTTTGCCAAAAGGCACCTGAAGGACTCTCAGACCATGATAAATAAAATTCTCAGGTCTGATGAAACAAGGATTGAACTCTTTGGTGTGAATGCTAGGTGTCACGTTTGGAGGAAACCAGGCACCGCTCATCACCAGGCCAATACCATCCTTACAGTGAAGCATGGTGGTGGCAGCATAATGCTGAGGGGATGTTGTTCAGTGGCAGGGACTGGGAGGCTAGTCAGGATAAAGGGAAAGATGACTGCAGAAATGTAAAGAGACATCCTGAATGAAAACCTGCTCCAGAGCGCTCTTGACCTCAGACTGGGGCGACGGTTCATCTTTCAGCAGGACAACGACCCTAGGCACACAGCCAAGATATCAAAGGAGTGGCTTCAGGACAACTCTGTGAATGTCCTTGAGTGGCCCAGCCAGAGCCCAGACTTGAATCCGATTGAACATCTCTGGAGAGATCTTAAAATGGCTGTGCACCGACGCTTCCCATCTAACCTGATGGAGCTTGAGAGGTGCTGCAAAGAGGAATGGACGAAACTGGCCAGGGATAGGTGTGCCAAACTTGTGGCATCATATTCAAAAAGACTTGAGGCTGTAATTGCTGCCAAAGGTGCATCGACAAAGTATTGAGCAAAGGCTGTGAATACTTATGTACATGTGATTTCTCAGTTTTTTTATTTTTAATAAATTTGCAAAAATCTCAAGTAAACTTTTTCACGTTGTCATTATGGGGTGTTGTGTGTAGAATTCTGAGGAAAAATGAATTTAATCCATTTTGGAATAAGGCTGTAACATAACAAATGTGGAAAAAGTGATGCGCTGTGAATACTTTCTGCATTGTATAATTGTATTTTATTTCATGAAATATCTTTTACAGTACATTTTAAACTTCCTAGATCAGTTTACATACTACTTATTTTCACAACACATGGAGAGATGGCTTAATTAACCTTGATCAAAAAAATAATAGGAGTTCTGCATACTGTAGTCAGAAAACTAAACATTTGAAATCTTCCAATTCATTAATTTTTGAGTCTGCTTTTTAGAATTCAGGTTTTCAGGGGACCAGATCCATCCTAGCAGCATGGAACATAGCACAAACATCAAACCTGGATGAAATGTCACATTATATCAGGTTTAGAAAAGCAGTATATTGACGCCCGACACGGCACAGAGAGACACTGAGGCACACGTAAAAACAAACACAAATTTATTATCAAAGCACAGATCAAAACAAAAACACACTCTTCACCACCACCCCTCCTGGCAAGCGTTGTCCTCCTCCTCCCGACTCCAACTCCCAATGGTGGCTGCTGGCTACCCTTTATAGCCCACCTGGAAGTGCTTCAGGTGATTGATGACCTAGATACTGCTGCCTTTCCGGATCGGGCTCAGGAAGCCATGCAGCTCTGCTCTGCCCCAACAGGGCTGAGCTCCGGAGTCCCATATCTGTGGCCCCGATGCAACCCAGGGGGGCTGCCACCAAACGTTCCAGGGGAAATAGTATGCCACCCACGGCTGTTCCACCGGACCAAGTATCGAAGGGGCATCCCGGCCGGGCATGGAATCTGGTCATCTGCCACACAGGGCATTCTATCCAATCATCCACACTACTACATTTTCACTGGCTAAGTAAAAGTCTCCAATTACCTTGTACATATTTTTGGATTGTGTAGAACAAAATAAAAACATACTAAAAAAATAAGTAGACAGTGACCTCCCTAGGAAAGTGAACCCAAGTCTATAAAGCTTTTAGCCAGAGCACAGACCACAGCAACAATTAACAATTCGTAAAGTAATTCATACAGGTAAATTTCTTTCTTTCTTCCATTGTCAGGGAACATGCTACTACTTGTAAAAATCTAACTTACAGATTGATATTTTACAGTTATTGAAACCTAATTTCTATGTATTTACATGTTATGAAAATAAATTCAAAACATGGCTGTTTAATATTTAATTAGTATTTATAAGAGCCAATCTTAGAAAGTTAACTCATATTAGTGTTTACTTAATTTGAGTAGAATATAATTTTCTTTCATAGCCATAGACAATGGTATAGCCTTTTACCCCCTGTACGTTAATATGAGATATAACTTTCCTGCTATAACTAAGAGACAGTGTGTTAATTGAGTCCGTTGTTGTTTAGAACAGGTCCCAGTGCTAGCAGGGACTGAAAGACCCATTTACAGCACGACAATGGGAGAGACATACAGTTTTTTGTTATGAGATGAATGTTTTGCCTTAGTAAGCATCTTAGAAACATTACAAAAGTGTAGGCAAGAACAGGCCATTCAGCCTAACAAAGCTCACCAGTCCTATCCACTTAATTCTTCCAAAATTACATCAAGTCTAGTTTTGAAGGTCCCTAAAGTCCTACTGTCTACCATAATAGTTGGTAGCTTATTCCATGTCTATGGTTCTCTGTGTAAAGAAAAACAAATGTTTGTGTGAACTTTACCTTTAACAAGGTTCCAACTTTGCCATGTGTTCTTGATGAAGTCATTTTAATTTTTAATTAACAGTCTCAATCCACCATATTACTTTCCTTCATTATTTTAACCACATTAATCACGTCTCCTCTTAATCTTCTTTTGCTTTTAATCTTTCCTCATAATTCATTCCCTGCATACCTGGAATTAGCCTAGTTGCTCTTCTTTGGATTTTTCTATTGCTGTTATGTCCTTTTTATAGCCTGGAGACTAAAACCATACACAATAGTCCTGATGAGACCTCACTATTGTTATAAACCTTAAGCATAGCCTTCTTGGACTTGTACTCTACACATCATGTTATATAACCCTATCATCTTTTAGCCTTATTAATGGCTTCTGAACACTGTCTGGCAGTTGATAGTGTTGAGTTCATTACGACACCTAAATCCTTCTCATAAAGTGTACTTTAAATTTTCAGGCCATTGTGTATTCAAACCTGACATTTTTACTTCCTACATGTAATACTGTACATTTACAGACATTAAATTGTATCTGCCACAAATCTGCCCGAACCTGTAGTCCCTCTATAATGATTTAACAGATTCTAGATTATCTATCAATCCACCTAGCCTGGTATCACCTGCAAACTTATCCAGCTTGATATTTATATTCCTATTCAAAAATTTTATTTTATTAAAAATAGCAGCAGCCCTAGCACTGAACCCAGTCGGACACCACTCTTAACATCAGCCAATTATGATATAGTTCCATGTACCATATCCATCTGCTTCCTGTGTCTGAGCCAATTTTGCACCCATCTGCACACAACACCCTGAATTCCCACATCTTTTAGTTTGATGCCCAACCTCTTATGTGGCACCTTATCAATTGCTTTCTGAAAGTCAAAAGAAATAATGTCATAGGCTCCACATCGATCATATCCTTTTGTTGCTTCCTCATAGAATTCCATCATGTTGGTAAAACATGACCTTCCACATCTAAACCCATGCTGACTGTTCACTAACATGTGTTGCTCAATGTGTTACTCAGTCTTCTTCTTAATAATTTCTTTCATGAATTTGTCTGTGATGCACATTAAGCTTATCCAGTGCACAGTAACTTCCTAAAAATAAATGTCACAGGTTTATGTATGTACTCACTAACTTCCTTAAGAACTTGAGGATAAATGTTATCTGGTTGCATTGGTTTGTTTGATTTCAGCCTATTTAATCTTAGAAGCACTACTCCCTCAACAATTTCCTAATCCCTCAGTACCTCCTTAGTATTCACTTTACTGTTGGCAGCTTATCAAAATGTGAGTTTAATACATTTGCTATTTCACTGTCTGCATTTTATAATTCCCATTTACTATTCCTGATTCACTTTACCACCTCCTTGGCTGTTTTTATACAACTAAAGTACTGAAAGAATCTCTTTGGCTCGCTTTTTTGCCTTATATGCAATATTCCTCTCTAATTGCCTTTTAGCTTCCCTCATATCCTTCTTATTGTTTGCCCTCATGCTCTCATATGCCCTATATAAAAGATTTGTAAAGCACTATATAATATAGGACGGCACGGTGGTGCAGTGGTAGTGCTGCTGCTGCCTCGCAGAAAGGAGACCTGGGCTCACATCCCAAGTTCTCCCTGTGTGGAGTTTGCATGTTCTCCCTGTGTCTTCATGGGTTTCCTCCAGGTACTCCAGTTTCCTTCTATAGTCCAAAACATGCAGGTTAGGTGAATTGATGATCCACAATTAGCTGTAGTGTGTTTTGCTGCAATGGACTGGCGCCCTGTCCTGCCTTGTCCCCTATGCTAGCAGGCATAGGCTCCAGCAGACCCCGTGACCCTGGTCAGGACCGACTATATAATATATACACATATTAATATGAAAAGTGCAAGATGGTGAATGGTGTCCAATCTTTGAACTTTGTTGGAAGTCTTACAGAATTTTGTTTTCTTAAGTAGTGTCATTGTTTTGTGGCTGTTATGTGTGTAGCTGCGTTTTCCCAAAGTTTCCAAAATTCTGCAGCTCTAACTCAACAAATGGGATTCAACAAGGGCCTGATGCGCAGAAATGATTCCACAGACAAAATATCTTCATTTTTTTAAAGTTTAGTTAAATTTCAAAGTAAAACAGTTCACACAAAAAAGAAAATTAAAATAGCAAAAAATGGGAAAAATTTATAAGAAAAATTCAGTTCTAAGCTTAATCTTGTTACATCTTAAATCGTTACTAATTACTTATAATTTCTGAACCATTTCAAAACGGTCAGAAAACTGTATGCTTATCCCATCTCTGAGTAGAAAATGGGTCTTTCAAGTCCCTGTTTACTGGGACCTGTTCTAAACACAACTAAATCTAATATCACACTGTTTCTCAGTTATAGCAAGGAGATTCTATCTCTTACTAACTTATAGGGGGAAAAGACTATACCATTGTCTATGACTATAGAAGAAATTATATTCTATTCAAATAAAGCAAACATTAATATGAGTTTAACTCAAAACTTTAACTTTCTAAGATTGGCTCTTACATTTCCGGCCCCTAACTGGCTATGCAGGAACGGAGTCAATTACTATACTTTACTTCAATATGAGCCAGTTAACTTTATATTAACTATTGTTTTCAAATCACTAGCAATAACACTGCAAACAAATATTTTAAAAATTTCTCATTTTAAACATTGGCTGTTTCTTGCAGCAGGCACAGTTTATTCACGGGTCTGTCCAGTGTGCTGGTTTTGGTTTGCACACAAACTCTCCTGAATGCACCTTTGGCATCTGGCATTGTCTTGAAGACTCGACCCATTACCCAGGAATTGCGAGGTGTTTTGCTTCTTCTGGCATTGCAGCTTTGCAGAGTCTTCCTCCAACTCTCAGTATTCCATCTTGGATGATTGGGTCAAGTTTATAGATTTGACTGTTCTTTTTAACACGTCTTTTTCTTTAAAGCCTTTAATTCTTCTGGAAATTCTTGATGTTGACTAAGGCAGATAAGCTCCGTTTCGGCTTTAGCTAAGTCATCTAGAGAAATTGGATTTGTTTTTAAAGTCAGTTTATACCTTTTCATGTGCTTTGCAGTGAGTGATTGTTGTTCCTCTAGATTACTTTTAGTCTGACTGACTTCTAGTTGGAATGTTTTTCTTTCATTTCTTAAGTTCAGCATTAAGTCTTTAAACTTGAGGAACCAAGCCATTGCTTTCTTCAAGCGATGCCAATCTGAAAAGTAAGTGATTAGTTTATGGATGGGCTCGGTTGCTTCCTCTATTTTTGTCATGTTAACTGCACAAGTTTTAACTTCTGGATCATCTTCAATGAGTGAATCGTTCAGTTGATCTGGTCTTGTTGGCCACTCCCGTTCGGGCTTCAATAAGAAACTTGGACCTTGTGACCATGTAGTGCTTTTGATAAAGTTTTCTATGCTTAGCCCTCTGGATGCTTGATCAGCCGGGTTAAGGGCAAATGTGACATACCTCCACCGTGAAGGCTGTGAATGATCTCTGATCACGGAGATTCTGTTGGCAACAAAGGTCTTGAACCGAGTGCTTTCATTTGAAATGTTTTTTAGCACCGTGGTGCTGTCAGTCCAAAACATAGATTCTTCTAAGGGCATTTGAAGCTCACCTTTAAGCATTTTGTCCATTTTAACTGCCACAACGGCTGTTGTCATCTCCAATCTTGGAATCGTGACCTGTTTCAATGGTGCAACTCTTGACTTGCCCATCAGGAATGAACAATGCTTTTTGTCCTCTTCGTTGGTTAAGACAAGGTAAGTGACAGTGCCATATCCATCTTCACTAGCATCTGCAAAAATGATGAATTTGTGCTGTCTTTATGGTTCCAAACCCTGTAGGTTTGAAGCATCTGTTCACTTCACTTTATAGTCTGTAAGTAACTGAAAATCATCCATCCATTTTTTCCATTTCTGAATGTGTTTGACTTCTACTTCTTCATCCCACCCAAATTTCTCTTTGCATAAGTCTCTTAAAATAAGTTTTGCTGGCAGTAAGGCGGGTGCTAGAAAACCAAGTGGATCATAAACTGAGCTAACAACAGACAGAATACCATGCCTTGTAGCGGGCTTGTTTTGTAACTTAATCTGAAATTTGAAACTGTCCGTTTCTGTGCACCACTGGACACCCAGGGCACGCTCTGTGGGAAGGAGACTGTGGCTCAAGTCTAAGTCCTTTTGTTCATGAGCTCTGTCTTCTTCTGGTATAGACAATAAAACTTCTCTGTTGTTACTCACTCACTTAGTCAAATGAAATCCCCCTTGCTTATTCTTCTGTTGTCACTGACCTTAAACAGTCATCCACGTAGAAGTTATTGAGAATGGTGTTAACAGCTTCCTCAGGAAATGTATCTCTGGCATCTTTGGCTGTTCTATGCAAAGCATAAGAAGCACAACTGGGTGAAGAAGTAGCACCAAAAAGATGTACTGTCATTTTGAATTCTTCAAGGTCTTTACTTAGATTACCTTCAGGCCACCATAAAAAATGTAAAAGATCAGTGTCTTTATCTGGTACTTTAACTTGGTAGAACATTGACTTAATGTCTGCCATTAATGCTACTGGCTCCTTTCTGAATCTTGTAAGGACGCCAATGAGTGTGTTAGTTAGGTCAGGGCCTTTTAATAATTGCTCATTAAGTGAGATTCCCTGGTAGGTGGCTGTGCAGTCAAAGACCACTCAAATCTTATTTTTCTTTGGATGATACACACTGTGATGTGGGATGTACCACACTCTGCCTTCATTGCAATTTAGGCTTTCTTTGGGTACCTTGACATCGTAACCCTTGTCTATAATATCTTTCATGAAGGCTTTATAGTCTCCGTGGAAACCTGAATTTTTGCTCAGTTTTCTTTTGAGTCCAATAGCACACTGTTCAGCAATACAGCAGTTATTCTGCATTTTAAATGTTTCATCCTTCAAAGGCAAATTTAAACAATAGTGGCCATCTACCAGTCTCGCAGATTCTGAGGCTATGCGCATGAACTTGATGTCCTCCTGCGACATTTCTTCTTTTTATTCACAACTGCGCTCTGGAAAATCTGTGTTATACTGTTGCAGCAACATATCCTCAATCTCTGTTATTGACACACGACTGATTGAATGTTTGGGCATCTTACCACTTTGTTTTGTGAGGTCATCAATCTCTTTGTATGGTCCACCAACCACCCATCCAAGTGCAGTCTTCATAGCATAGGGTCCACCTCCTTGGCTAGGTATGGTTCGTAACTCCTTGAAGATTTCTGGGTAGTTGATTCCTATTAAAAGATCAACTTCAGAATCAATATGAGTTAGATGTACCTCTTTAAGATATGCCCACTTATCGATATCTTCTTGTAGTGGAATATTTTCTCTGTCCACTGGAATGGAGACCTGTGTAAAGACCTTTGGCAAATCAATATATTCACCATCATTGAGACCACAGACTTGTAAATCTGATAAGACAGAACTTTGTGTTAGCACTTTTGAATCATCATCATAGTTATTCATAGTTTTGATAAATACTTGAGTTCTTCTCCCTTGAAAGTTTAATTGTCTCTGGAGCCTTTCAGTGCAAATTGTTACTGTACTGCCTTGGTGTATAAAGGCGTATGTTTCTACATACCTTTCACTCTTCTTAGATTTTACCTTAACAGGAACTGCTTGCAATGCATACTCTTCTCCGGCCCCAGTAAAGTTACAAGTTCCAGTCTCAGTTTCCCTTTCAGTAGATGTCGCCACACTAGCTGTAGATTTAGATGTTGCTCCGGAATCTTTTTTGATATGCAGGATGTCTGGATGCTGAAAAGAACATGTCTGACATTTCATTCTTTCTTTACAGTTCTTACCCAGGTGCCCCTGTTTGAGACAGCGAAAACATAAACCTTTAGATTTTAAAAAGTCAATTCTTCCTTTGTGCGGCAATTCATTGCAGAATACGCAAGGATTTTTAAATGCACATGTGTCATTAACAGACTTTTTGATAGAGATTTCCTGAGTTCCCTTTTCGGCAGTATCAGTTATACTTGTAGTGTAGATACTTCCTGATTTCTGACCATACTTAAGAGGGGACCTAACATTGTCAGTCTTTTCCTTTTTCTCTTTGCTGCCGTAAATATGATGCATAAATATTTTAGCCTGTTTATGTAAAAAGACAGTTAAATCGCGAATTTCTATCTCTCTTTTTTCTTCTTCTTCAATTTCATAAGCTATGTCCCCCCACTTATTTTGTAGAGAATATGTACGGATATTTTCATTGCTATTAAATGCTGCTTGATTTTTAGCTTTAGTCATGGAGTCCATACAGTTATCGAGAAAGGTTGCATAGTCTCTCAAGGCCTCCCCATCCTTTTGTTTTATTTGAGGCCACTTCAATGCTTTACTTATGTATGCATCTACTACAAACGCTTGGTTGCCATAGTAACTTTCAAGCTGCTTTCTATCCTTTTTATAACCTTCATCTGGTGGCAATAGCGTACAACCATTTATCATTTCTTGAGCTGATCCTCTTGTATATTGAATCAAATAATCTAATTTATCTTGTGGGTCTGCTAGTACGTCACCTATAGCGTGATCGAAGGCTCTGATAAATTTCACATAAGTCATTGGGTCACCTGAAAATAAAGGGACCTGCCTGTGTGGTACTTCAAGACGCTGAGCTGGAGGTGGTGGAGTAGTATCTATGTTTTGTTGGGTTAACGATTTAGCCATTTCAATGATTGCTTTCTGATATTCTGCTTGATTTTTTTGGCTTTCAGCTTGATTCTGTATGAGCATGTCAACAAGATCTTGTTTGAAAGTCTGCGAACGGGCCCCTGAGATAATTACTGGTCGTTCCTGCCTTTCCGACTTGAATTCATCCAACCTTCGTAGGATTCTATCGAGTGTCGATTGTTCAACCAACACTGCCGAAGAAGGTGATGATGCTGCAGTGCTTTTCTGGGCTAAAGAGTCACATTTAATATCCAAAGTGCGCTTTAACTGCGGAGAAGCCTTTCGCACCTTTGACTTTGAGCGATTCCGTTTTTGTAATTGCATCTCTTCGAATTGATTAACCAGCTGTTCATCGGATGTGTGTGTTAACAGTCTATTTGCATCTTTCAGCCATAGCTTTGTAACATTAATAAATTCGTTCCAATTCTTAGAGCTTTCAGCGAATGTCGTTTTCTGTTTCTTAATTGCGCTTGCGCTTTCTTTACTTAGCTCAGATAGTAATCCTTGATTGAACTCCTCTATCTCACTGTGTGTCTCGCAAAAATTTTCAAGTCTTTCTGCTACTTCTGAATGATTTTCTGGAGTATCTTTAAGACTTTCTATTTCTGCTATAAGCACAGAAAATTTATCTTTCCTCTTACTTATGTGACCTTTAAGATCTCCGATTACATTCTCTGGCTTCGAGTCTATACTCAAATCACTACTAACTTCACTTGAGTTATGCTTAGACGTTGCCATGACGACAGCTCAAAAGACTGACAGCTGGTTCTCCTGACGACAACAAACGTCACAATCGGCACGTTCCAACAATGCAGATACTTCCTTATAGCGAGGCTTCAAAAACTCAGGCAAAAGCAAAAGCGATCATCCACAAAGTCTTTTATAATATCACAGTCTCTTAAAATCTTCTCAAGTTCATGTGCGGCGACCTTGATTTCATTATGATAACGCAGAGATAGAAGGTAAGAGCACAGTACCTTAGGATGACTCAGTTCTTTCTCTTTCGTTGACGAGTTCAGGAGCAGAAGCGTCCTCTGTCCTCAGATGGTAGATTCCAGTTTCAAGGCCTTAAGATGGCAAGTTTTCTGACAAAAATGTAAATGCGTTTTCCCAACGTTTGCAGAGTTCAGCAGCTCTAACTCAAAAAATGGGGTTCAACAAAGGCCTGATGCGCAGAAATGATTCCACAGACAAAATATCTTCGTTTTTTAAAAGTTTAGTTAAATTTCAAAGTAAAACAGTTCACACAAAAAAGAAAATTAAAATAGCAAAAAATGGGAAAAATGTATAATAAGAAAAATTCAGTTCTAAGCTTAATCTTGTTACATCTTAAATCGTTACTAATTACTTATAATTTCTGAACCATTTCAATACGTTTCTGAACCATTTCAAAGCAGTCAGAAAACTGTATGCTTATCCCATCTCTGAGTAGAAAATGGGTCTTTCAAGTCCCTGTTTACTGGGACCTGTTCTAAACACAACTACATCTAATATCACACTGTTTCTCAGTTACTAGGGGGCTCCGCCCCCTGCTCGCTTCGCTCGCCAACCCCTGTTGGGAAATGACAAAGAGCGTGATGTATGAATGAGATATAGCATAGTGTGAAGGTGTAGATGATGCATATAGAATGCAAACAATAAAGTGTGTGGCACAGAGTAAAGGTTTATTGGAAAATTTCTTTGTACACAACATTAGTAGTAAAGATGGTGTCTTGTTCTTGAATGAGTTTTCCTTGGCATGGAGCACTTATAACCTTAACTTTAACGTCAGATGAACGTCGAACTCGTGAGAAGGTCACATAAAGTTGTCCATGTCCAAAAACGGGTTCAGAGAGGTAGATGCCAATCTTGTCCATGGTTTGTCCTTGTGATTTGTTGATGGTCGTGGCAAATGCAGGTTTAATGGGGAACTGTCGCCGTTTAAGTGTAAATGGTAATTCCAGGTCAGAACTTGTAAGGTCAATTCTAGGAATCAGAACAGTATTATTAGCATGTGATCCTGTAAGAACTGTCGCTTGAATAACATTGTGTGTCATGGTGATGACGATTAAACGTGTGCCATTGCATAAACCCTGTTTAGTGTTAAGGTTTCTTAATAGCATGATTATTGTTCCGTTTTTAAGGCTAAGATTGTGTTGTGGTAATCCGGCTGGGTTAATAGTGTTCAAATATTCTAAGGGGAAATTAAGATGGTCATTGTCGTCATCTGAGTCAACTTTGTCAGAGCTTAGAAAGAGTTGTGCCTCTCCAGGAAGTAATGCAATGACTTGGTTATTTATGTGAGCATACTTTATCAAGACTAAAGCAATTGTAGTTGCTGCTACACCTTCTGCTGTTGCTTTTGTATTGGCCTCCTTTTCAACCTCATGTAGCATTTTTATAGACTTAGCTAATGGGTGATTGTTTATGATATGAGTGACGTTTCTCATTATAAGCTCCGTGCATTGTTTGTTTTCAGGAAGGTTCATGCGTTGATAGATTGCGTCATCTGGATCTAAGATGTAGATTTGTGCATATTTGCGTTCTTGATTTGTTTGAGGGTGCACTGTTCCAATGCGATGTAATATTTGTGCACATACGCGAAAGCAGTATGGGCCATTGCCTTTTGGTGGCCTGATATTTACTGCGGTAGATGCAAAAGCAGATGAACTATTGTAGGATCTAATGCAGTTCATAAAGTTTTTACTTTCAGGTATATCGTCAGTTAGAAGCTTCTGTAGATATTCAGGATATGAATGTAAAGGAGGCAGTCTAATTTGACCCTTTTGACAACAACGTGTAAATTCAATACTTGTATTGCCAGTTGTTTCTTCAGGGAAGTTAAGTGAATGACAATGATTGCAAATGACATTCATTAATCCCAATGAATTTTCCTGAATAGTGGACTCATTATTGAAGGCGTTGTCAGATAACTGGCGCAAGCGTTTAGCAGGTGTCTGTCGTTGATGTCCTTGACGTGTATCTTTTGTCTGTGCCGTTTGAGAGGCGCGTCGTTGTATGTCCAGTATTTGGGACGTGCTGTTTTGGAGCTGTAATCGTTTGCCTGTGCTGTGTGAGAAGCCCGTTGTAGTTTAAGGCGTGCATTGTTTGTATTGAGCCTTGCCCGTTTTTGTATGTCGGTCAGTGGAGCTTTCTCTTTTTGGAGCCTTGCCTGCTTGTTTTCTGGCATTTCAGATGCGCGTTGTAGACGTCTGCGTTTATTTATTTTGTCCCTTCACTGCCGTTTTTGTATGTCTGAGACGCGAGGTGTTTCGTTTTGAACCCATGCCTGTTTCGATGCAGCACTTTGAGACGCGCGCTGCATGCGTCTAAGTTCATTGTGTCTGTACATCTGGGGTAGTTTCTGTAATGGTGTTAGTTGAGCTTTGCGTTTTTGGAGCCGAGATATTTTTTCTTCCGGAGTTTTAGAAGCGCGTTGTAGGCGCTGACGTCTATTGTTTTTTTTCATGCGGGTTCGTGTGTTTGGTCCCGTTACCCGAGCCGTATCGTTTTGTACCCGTGATCTTGAATTCATGACTTGTTTGTTCTTCACCGTTAGAAATATGGATAAGTAATAAGGAGGATCGCACTCACTGTTAATATGGAGCCTTTTCTGTGGTTGAACGGTTAATAGTGCATCATTGTAATGAGATCCACCTATGCTGCATAGTGTGAACGTGTTGAGATGACGTATGTGTAAGACGGATGGTTCTTTCAGAAATGGGGCTTTGTGTGTCATTTCTTATTTATGTTAGTGTGGTCGTGGGTCTGAATCCTCCTTTTTGTGTACGTTTCGTGTGTTATGTCCGTAGTCTGTCCCGTTTCGTGTCCAATGGGCTTTGTGTGGCACTCGCGGCTTCTTTTTTTTTGTGTGCTAGGGGCTTGTTGCCTGACTTTTTATTTCTGTTAGTGGAGGGGGTGTTTGTGTGTCGTGGGTCTGAATCGTCTTTTTTGTGTGCGAACTGTTTCGTGTGCTATGTGGCGCTTGCGTCTGACTCCTTTGTTTTTGGTGTTCTAGGGGCGCGTCACGTCATTTCTTATTTCAGTTACTGGAGGGGGGCTTTGTGTGTCGTGGGTCTCAATCCTCTTCTTGGTGTGTGTCCCGTTTCGTGTGCAATGGGCTTCGTGCGGCGCTGTGTGCGGCGCCGGCGTCTGACTCCTTTTTTCTGTGTGCTATGGGTGCGGCGCCTCATTTCTTATTTTACGTTGCATTCCATCCGGTTTCCGTTGCTTGGGGGGGGGGGGTTGGATTTGTGGGGCGCCTGCGCAGTACGTCTTTTGCTTCCATGGCCCATGTCCCTGCGTCCATCCAGTTTGCCATTCTCGTTTAGTAATATGGATAGCAAGAAGATTCTATCTCTTATTAACCTATAGGGGGAAAAGACTATACCATTGTCTATGACTATAGAAGAAATTATATTCTATTCAAATAAAGCAAACATTAATATGAGTTTAACTCAAAACTTTAACTTTCTAAGATTGGCTCTTACAATGTGTATTGATGGAGTCCTGTTGAATGGTGTCATTTCATTTAAGTCTTCTGAAAGCTAATTCACATTTGCTTGTATTCATTATTTCACCCTCTCATGATATGCATCTTGGATTATTGTTCCTCATGGTGTCAGTGCCTGCAGTAACAACAACAACAACAACATTTATTTACATAGCACATTTTCATACAAAAAGTAGGTCAAAGTGCTTTACATAATGAAGAAAATACCTTACTTCAAACTTTACACCTGCTATAATATCAGAAGTTACTGTATCTTCTGTCCTGCAGAGTCAGCTTCTCTGTAGTGCAACAGACATCAACTCATAAGCCCATTCTCCCCACAGAACCCAGAGGGCACTATATTGTTGCCAGGATATTCTTTAATTCTTACTTTTATTTGCCTGAGTGCGTAGTTTGGGAGGATAAACCACTCTAGAAAGAGTCTAGATGCTTTTGCATTCGTGTTTTTACTCACCGATGGACTTAACTTTGCCCTTCCAAACACTCAAGTATTCAAATTTTTTCACAGAATTCTATCACAGATTTGTGCCACTTTTTTGATGTTACAGTTACAGCTCTGTCAGTAATGGGACTGACAAGTGTGCAGTATTTCTTCTCAAGTCACCTTAGCCAAATGATATGACCACAGAGTGACTCATTCAAGCTTGAGAGTAGTTTCACATGGGAACTAACATTGGGAAAAAGTGCTTAATAACACACACACTTTTCATTTTCTTTTTAATTTCATGTACAGTATGTTTCAGTGTCTATGGAATTTCCACTCTGTTTTCAAAACAGATAACTGTTTGTGTAGATCACAAAAATATGATTGTTGAGTTTATAGTATAACAAAATTAATTGCGCAAATTAAGCAAAGGGTGAATGCTTTCTGAATGCACTGTTCTTGGTTACATAAAGTGGAATTTTCCATTCTTGAAGCATTTAATTACGTTTTCATGAAAATTATACCCTATCAGAATAAAAAGGGTCTGAGAAAATGACCTTATATGTTTCTGTTACATTAACATAGCAAAGAAATAGAAGTGCACAAACCTAGTTTTTGTTGGAAACCCACTTTCCAGTCAATCATTCATTTGTTCATTTTCTTAACCTGACAATTCTAATTCAGGATCAACAGTGAGATAAATGATGTCATGACAGCACCAGGTGCAAGGCAGGAAACAAAATAGATTGAATAGCAATACAGTGCAAGGCACTCTCACAAACTGACTACCGATTGTAGAATCGCTTATGAACATAAGTTACATGGCTTTGGTATACTGAGGGAAACAGCTGTACTGGGTGACATTCCACATGAAGGTTGACAGAATGGGCACATTCTGCTAAGGGCACTGCAATATCTTAAGCAGCAAGCTAAAAGTAATAACTTGTAAGTTATTGCATTTGTAACATATCATTATACAATATTTTTTTTTGCAGCTGAGAATCTCAAAGGGCTGAAATCTCTGCTGGCGGTACTGGGCACAAAACAGGAATTAATCCTGTTCAATCCCTTTTAGGGCCTACTCACATCCACACTCATATTCAATCCAGTTCAGAATCTCTAGTCAATGTCTTTGGCTTGTGGGAGGATTTATTCACTGTCCATGAACTTACTTTGATATCTACAAACTGAATGACAGGTTAACATATCTGTATTGGCCATTTCTTTGTTGATGATTTCCTTACAACAAAAGGAAAATTTCAGTGCTGCCGGCCCCATTTACTGTAAATGCTGCTACTGCCTCATTTTCAGTACAGGCTGAACACAATTTCATTCGACTAGCTATTATGTTTAATGTTAGTCATAGCAATCAGCTCTGTGAAAGCACTGGGTGCAGAAAATTTAATAAAGAAAAGGTAAATCGTTGTCAACAGAAACTTAACTTCTCTTTTTCTCTCTCTCACCCTTTCTCCTTCTTTTGGCATTGCAAACATTCATTTAGGGATCACATCTACCTCTATTAAGAGAAAAGTTAAATTATTTTTTTTTTTTACATTTGGAACCATTATAACTTTTACCAATGCTCTTGTCAATATCCCTAACTGTTTTTTATCTGTTGTTTCAATTTGTAGTAAGTGGTATGTTTCTTTCAAAATGTTCTAAAAAACTCTTTCATTTACCATGCAAGAAAGATTTTATATAATGTTGATACTACATTTAATGTTTTCAAATGTCATTTGTTTAAAAAGTGCAGACCTACTTATTGGCAGCAAAAGTCTATCATATCTTCTTCAAATGTTTTTGCTCATATTCACTGGAGGTGCTGCATAACAGCTTTCTTTCTTACTGTTTTTCAATGAGGAAATTACAAGAAAATCAGTTTAGTCATTTACAGGACTGCACACTTACAGAGAAAGGTGCATACTGATAAATATAGACATTATAAAATATACCAACATTTTCAGCCAAAATCATTTGTGAGAAAGATTGTGTTGATCCATAATTTTAGGGAAGTGCGTTTACATCAAAGAAGCAAGACGGAGGCTGGCAGACCATTTCAGGATGTACTTTAGAGAAGTCTGGAGTTCATCATAAAATTATGCAGTAGTATACCTACCCAACCTGCGACTACACAGGCTTTTCTTTCTGTGTCTGGCCAATATATTCAATCACAACAAAACTATTCCTTTTCTGAAAAAAGTGGTTCACATTGCCGCCAGTTCAAGTTAATGATCGTATGTTTTTCATCAACTTTTTTTTGCCAAAGTTAACATGGCTTTATCTTACTCTCATGCCTCTTTCTGTCTGAATTACTGTAGATTTGTGTCTTCACTTTAGCCCTTTTTTGGTTTTGCTTGTGCTTTCATGACACTGCTAGGTTCTCTTCAATTCTTTCGTAAAAAGAGATACCCAACATAAAAGGAATAGGTTCCTTGCCTCATTTTGTAGTTTTTCATTTGGAAGGTACACTGACTGTGCTGGGTGAAAGCAGTTTGAATTGTACTTGGAATCAAGGGACAGATTGTTGAATGGATTACTAGCCAGGGTTGAAACCATAAAGTAAGAATGAGAATAAATCTGAGATATGAGACAGGATTTGTAGTATAGAAACAGAACAAGGTCAGGTCAAATAAGAGCACTATACAGAGGCCAAAACAACAGAAGTAATACACATTCGATAACTCACACTAGTTTTTTTTTAGATTGAATTCATAAACAGGAAAAAACAGAAAGTCATCTTTATGTGAATGAACAATATTAATTTTTAACATTGTCAAAAAAGCCAGATCATGACAGATGGAAAAACATTCCTCATTCTTCATTGAGAAACATATATAAAATGTAATGTATTCCACCCATGAAAGTTCCTTAGATACTAATTTTGTTCTGGACCTACATTTTTACCATCTTTAGAACGAAAAAGTGTGGAATTTAACAAGGAATATAACAGATAACCATTGCTGCTGATGTTCCATTAATGTCTACCAGTACGTAAATTTTTCTCACAAGTCCACAATGAGTTTCCTTGTCATTAGAACATTAGAACAATCTAGATGAGAACAAAACTATTCAACCCAACAAAACTTGCTAGTCCTAGTTACTTAATTTTTCCAAAATAACATCGTCTACTTTTCAAGGACCCTTAAATCCTACTGCCTGCCACACTAATGATAACTTATTACAAGCATCTATGGGTCTCTGGATGAAGAAAAACTTCCTAATGTTTGTGTGGAATTTGCCCTTAACAAGTTTCCAGATGTGTACTTGTGTTCTTTATGACCTCGATTTACAGTAACAGTCTCTATATCCACTGTACTGCTAATTTCCTTAATATATTTAAGCACTTCAGTAATGTCTTCCCTTAATCTCCATTTGCTTAAATTGTATAGGCTCAGCTCTTTTAATCTTTCTTCATAATTCATCCCCTGTAGCTCTGGAAACAGCCTAGTTGAACTTCTCCAGACTATTTTCTATCGCTGCTGCCTTTTGTGTGGCCTGGAGACCAAAATTACACATGGTACTTGAGGTGAAATCTAACCAGTGCTTTATAAAGCTTGAGCATAAACTCCTTGAACTTGTACACTACAAAATTGTGATAAATAACCTAACATTGTGTTAGCTTTCTTAATGGCTTCTTAAAACTGTCTGGCAGTTGATAGTTACAAGTCCACTCCAACTGGAAAATCCTTCTCATTAGGTGTACTTTCAATTTTCAGGCCACTCATTGTGTATTCAAACCTAACAGTTTTACTTTCTACATGTAACACTTTGCATGTACTTACATTAAATTTAATCTGCCACAAATCTGCACAAGGCTGTATGCTATCCAAGTCTCCCTGTAATGATCCAATGGATTCTAGATTATCTGACAATCCATCAAGCTTGGTATAAGGCTTGTTACTTATATTCCTATCCAAATCATTTTTGTATATTAAAAGTTGCGGTGGCCCTAGCACTGACTCCTGGAAAACACCACTGTTAACATCACCCAGTTCTGATAAGGCTTCTCACACCATAACCCTCTTCCTTCCTGTGTCTGAGCCAATTCTGCACACATCTACACACCACACCCTGAACTCCCACGTCTTTAGTTTGATGCCCAACCTCTGATGTGACACCTTATGAAATGCTATCTGAAAGTTACATTCAGAAACAACATGCTTTCTGAAAGTCATGATATTCATGCCAGGTTTTTGATGTAAAAAAGTAGGATACCACCCCCCCCCCCCCCCTCTTATTTCTTTATAGATGTCAGCTGAAGGCCAGCAATTGTGATGCCTTATCTGCTCAAAAGGTCTTTCTCACTCCCTAAGAGGACTGCATTCCTAAAAATAAAAGTGCAGGAGTGGATTTTCAGAGCAATGCCATAGAGGAAACATTTTTGTTTCCCAAAAGAACCATTCACATAAACATTCCAGAAAGAACCTCTACTTATTTAGATGTTTAACAGGCTCCATAAATAACTATGGATGATAGCATAACTGCCAAATACTAGTGAGTTCCTGCTTTTAAATGGGCTCTTGTTGCATATAGTAACAGAGGCTAAGTTCAAATTTTCTTGATCTGTTGTGTCCTGCTAGGTAGCATTCTATACATTAAAGATTTCTGCTTTGTCCAAATATTAGGAACAAAGTCTAAAAAAAACAATTTCTTATGCAAAGAACTCTTCCCAGAATGAAACTTTTTCAAGCAGTGGTTCTACTAGTAATGACAGAACCCAGTAATAAATGATGTGAGGTAAAAAAAAAAAACAACAACAACAAGGGAGAAAAATGAAAAATGCTGTCCTTAAGTTTGGATGCACCCTGTACGGTTTAAAGTTAAACAGTTCAAGGGTGAATCTACTAAAAAATGACCATGCAGTTTAATTTATCCATCCATAAATCCATTTTCTGAAGCCACTTGTTCCAGTACAGAATAGGCAGGATGTGACAGGAACCAGCTTTGGATGAAATGCCAGTCATCTTAGGGCAGACACACATTTAACACCCACATGAACTGTTAAGCTTGGATTGAAAAAATAAAGAAAAAAGTTAAGGTGCCAAGCTTAATTGCAAAAAGAGTTTGAAATACAACATGAAAATGAGAACATGCTGTAGAAACGTTTAGACACAAGAGGGGGCATTCATTGTGTAGCTGCAACTTGCATAACTAGTAGTTAATTGAGCCAATTATCTCACTCAGGCATTTCTTAAGATGGCAGGATGTCTATTTGAACAACATTACAGGACTACTTGTTCCTTTCAGTCATCTTTGTGTAAATGCCAGTTTTAATTATTTACCAGTAAAGGTGCCAATGGCTCAAAATTAGTGATATAATAGCTTTTGAATCTGAGAAATCATTCAGACTAAATACTATATACTACAGTGATCAGTCTTGATCATTTTTCAGTGCTGACTTGCACTTACTTTGTTAACCCTTTTGCAGTAGACGTGTAGATAAAGTAAAGTATATGGGCAAAGGCTGCAAATAATCATATAGATCTGTTAGTACCATATGCATCACACATAAAATCTATTTACAGATAATATAAGAGACCTGCTTGAAAGCATGGTTTGTATTTTTCAAACAACTCAAGAAACTTTAATTGATATTTTATAACCATTAAATAACAAAATATATGTCATCAGAAAAATTGATACACTGAACCAAACTTGTACTTTGTTGTTCAAAACCAAGCCTAAAAGCACATCCCTAACAGGTGTGGCTGCCTGAAGTCAATGATCCTTCTAAACACCTAGAATTATAACATTTTATTTCAAAACTGCAGTCTGTTCAAAGGTAAAGAGTTGGCCTGTCTTATGATATGTTATGATTGTTCTCCATGCTGTCAGTGTGGTACCCCAGTGTCACAAGCCTAGAATATCTGAATTTATTAGGGTTTGTGCTCTTATAGTTATCTACATTTATATCATTTCATTTGTAGTAAATGCCTGTACTCCTGGATAAATACATAAATAACAACATCTTTATACAAGCTAATAATGTAACTAGAAACAGCTTCACAACTGTCCTTAAATTGCTGTTTTCGAGTCCTATCTGGTAAAAAAGGAATTACCCTAATTCAAATACCTAAACCTGTTTATTTGTTTATCATATGCTTTCTAAGGATTAATAAGCCGCCCTATAGTATATGCCATATACCCTAAATTATATGCCATATATGCTGTCTTATGTGAGTCAATTTTTGCTTGAAAGTTTGTTAAATTCTGTAGTTCCCCAGAAATTACATTTTTCAAGAAAGTTGATTGTCTAATCAAAGCTAGTTCTTACTTTCCTAAAATCAAGGTTCTCAAAACTTTGCTTAAGAGAAATGTATTCTTGATGTAGAAAAAGATTAGGTATATAAGCATTACTTCATGTATAAAAGTAATTGACCTTATAAATTCAACAATCAGTGAGACATTCAATAGCAGCTATGAGAGCTGTTATCATCATTTTGCTTAGAGGCATTTCTGATCATTTTAAGTGTTTCAAATGCGTCCACATTTTATGTCTGTCCTACATCAACAGCTCACATCAGGACTTGCCAAATATTTCCTTTGGGTTGTGATGTTCACTTTGACTCGGGATTTTCAAAACAAGGTATTTCTTACTCATAATCCATTCTTTGTTCGATTTGCCAACATTTTTAGCATCATCGTCATGCTGGATGATTCCTTTTCCGCTCAGGGACATTTATTGGATGGAGGGGCTGATATTCTCCACTGAAATATCTTTCTGTAGCTCTCAATTTATAGTTCCCTCATTAACAGCAAGGTTTACAGGGGGAGAAGCAATCACACCCCTCAACACTCTTGCTGCCAAGCTTGACTGTGGGTATAAGGTTGTTCTGATAGTAGACACTATTACATTTTTGCCAAATATAGATTTTCTATGTTGTGGCTGAAAATATCAATTTAGACTCAATTTTCAGAGAGTATTATTCCTAAAATCTGTGGAATTATTAAGATGTAAGCAAAATTTTGTTCTACTGGCCTCTACTGAATGCCATTGCAATAAATCTTGTGTCATATTTTTGAGGTTCAGAATAAACACAAACATCGTCATAAGAAAACGGCGATGTCATTTACACACCATGTCTGACATTTCTTCTTACTTTGTACAGTCAGCATCTAGGTAAAGTCCTCATGAGCTTAAGATTTCTCTCATTGTGGCCCACTTGTCTTGTGTTAGTTTTAATACCTTCTCCAAAATGATGAGCACTTGCAAAACTCTTGTTTTGCTTCATCTAGATTACAGCATGGTATATTACACACACCTACATCGAGAAGACCATTTTTACCAAGTGTGTTGCCTTTATATAGCTGAGCGTCTCTCAGATTTTGTCCAGGTAGTTTGCTGATTAATTTCTTAACTTTGTTTGTAGTTATTGTAGCACTGAATTATATTTGCACCTTTGACTGACCTTTAGGATTTAGTATCTCCATGTTTCCTTCTGATTATTCTCTTAATACTACTGTGAACCCTTGACCAAAACACCAGCTGCTTGTCTGAACTTTCATATACTAATATTTTAAATACTGATTTTTGGCATTATGCATTATTACTTCTTTCACTTGCATTGCTGTGTTAATCTCCTACTATACCTGGCCCCTTACATTTAACAGGTTCATTCTGCATTACTGTGTTCATCACAAGTAAATCATTTCCTGCATCTGCTTTTCATTTTGTCCTTCCGGTCTGCTCTCTGTAGGTTCCTGTCTTGTTTTTCTGGAGCAGTGCATCTGCTGAGTATTCTGCCAGGTTGACAGATGGCATCCATTTATCCTGAGTGTTTTCAGATTTCACCACAGAGCCAGTGGTTTCACAAGGCTATGCAAATGTGAATGGCAAAGAATGTATATCTGTTTGAGAAGTGAGGTAAAAAAGGAGATTTTTTAGGATTTAATTTCATATTATCACAATTCACAATAGAAACGTCTAGCAAATGAATTGGTTGCAACTGCCATAAATTACATTCGTTATAAAAGTGGAAGTATTGTTTATAGTTTGGATTGATTTGCTAATTCTCGGATCACATATGTATTAAAAACCCTAAGTGAACTGCACAACACTGAAATGTCTGTCAGAATTCTGTGGCACTGCTTTTTGTTCACCTACATTATATCCCGATTCCAGCTGGCATTATAGAAAGTCAGATTTTTACCTAGAAGCAATAAGATCAAAGCAGCAAAACAGATTAGACATGATGCCAATCCATTGCAGGCTGCACACCCACTCACGCTGAAGCAAATTAGAGACATCTATCAACATATTTGCATGGCTTTGGACTGCAGGGAGAAAGCAAAAAATACGTACAACATATAAATCTTACGCTCATGATTCTGAAACCCAAAAATGAACTTCAGATTCAAAAATTTTGGTTGTTATGCTCTTTATGGTTTTAAGATCTTAAAGATCAAATCATAGAAAGTTTAAAAATAATTCAATAATGAAGTAAATACAGCATTTCTGAATATTAATATTTAAGATAAAACATTAAATCATAAGTAGCACACATGATACCCCATTAGTTCAGACAGCCATATGAAAAAAGCCCATTATGTCATCTTTAAATACATATTCACATATGTAAAGAAAAAACAAAACAGAAGCAGAGGCTTGGCAGGCTATTTTAGAAGGGAGTTAATGAACTCAATGCAAGTTCTTAAAAAGTGTTACATCATTCCTTGTATTGATAGTTTTCATTTTTTAAGTAATATAAGACATCACTTTTTTTGAGTTACAGAAGTTCGATTAGGATTCATCTAATTTAAACAAGATGAGAACTGACTTGTGAGCAATGTGAACGTTGTGAACATGATCTTATGTCATGGTATTACTTCAAATAAAGCCATTAGGGAATTCATATGAACATTCCAGAAAGAACCTTTACTTATTTAGATGTTTAAGAGGTTCCATAAATAACTATGGATGAGAGCATATCTATCTATCTGACAAATAAGGAAATATTTTGCCCTAAAATCATTTCAGTTGGGGAAATCCACAAACATATGACTTAGTGAGGCAAGTTCTTATTAACCTTGCAATTGTGATCCTGTCCCGGGTAGAATTGAAATAATTTTAATCTTGAAAAATTTTAAGCCAGTATTGGTATATTGTGCATATTTATACCAGCCTGCAATGCAAAATCTCCCATTGAAAAGCACTGGTAAATTTACAAACTCATCTGCCTTAAAACAGAGAAACATTTTGCGTAACATCAACTATAAATTAGTTTACTATTTCCATTTTACCTCGATAGTGGTTATTTCAACATGTATATTGTTTATATTTTCTTTTACTTGTTCAATAGCTGCCACTAATGGCAAAACAATGAAACACCCGGAGTCGTGCATGCTAAATAAGTACACCTCACTGCAGGACACAGGATGGGGCAGGGTCAGATGTAGGCACAATTGGAAGGCCGAGTATACTACTAGATAAGAATCAAATGATGTTAGATGTGTATTAATTTATTCAATTCACAAATCCTGACATTTATTATTCACTCAACAAGTTAAGTACAATCTCTTACTTCACCAGAATGCAGGGACAGCTCTCTTTATATGCTCAAAGACTAACTTCTGCTTCTGCTCCATCCTGCGTTCATCTCTGTGGTTGCGTGGCATCTTTTATGAAACTCAGTCAAAACAGCTCACTTCTTCTGCTCCTTCAGATCAAAGCAGGTAAGTGACACAATGTTCATGTACAACAAAGTAAAGAATAAATGCAACTTACCTTATGCAGAAATGTATAAAAGATGATTTGATGACACTTTATGCTACGGTCATTAAACGTGCACTCAGCATTTCTATTACGCTAAAAACAACCTCAGGGCTGCATTATGTAAAGATTGCAACGTTTCATTATTTCACGAACACCGTCATGTATCGTCAAAATGCCACTATCATTCACTATAATGTTCAGAAGCAGATAGATAGTTCTAGCTTGACGCTTCAACACAGGTCCTCAATCTCCATTTGAAAATAGATAATGTTTTGAGAAATTTGAACTATAATTAGCCATAGAACTTCCTTATGCAACAACTAACAATAGCATTAGAGCCTTGTCATCACTTGAGACTGCTGTATATGAAAGCAATTTTAGCCAAATGCTTCTATAAAATTGTATTAAAAATATGTTTTGTGCACATCTCTATTACATTTAATTATCAATGTTATTTTTTAATATTACACACTGTTACAAAAATATGTAATAAGCAAATTTTTTAGCAAAATATTTGATGAAATGACTAGAAAATTAATAAATACTCCAACTTTCAAACCTGCTGACCAATCCTATGAATGCACCTAAATGTTACACATTCATTTTTGTATTTGTTATAATTAAAACTATATATACGGTGAGTAACTACCTAATGGAACATACAGTTTGATTACCTTTTTTGATATAGCTTATGTTTTATCTCTCCAATTCAAAAATAGAATCCAAAAGGATGTTTTAAATACAAAATGTAAAGAGACTTCAAGTACATATTTACACACAAGCAATGTACTGTATATAATGAACCATTGCTTTTGTTAACCACATTGTTTTCTTAAGAGGCCACATTCTGCTTTTCAATAAAATACTCGTTTATTTAGAACAATTACATTTTGCTTCTTTCCTGTACAATAAATACACTCTGTATCTTTTGATTAAAAAATATTTAATAATTCACAGATTATTATAATTATAGTTGTTTAAAGTATATAGGTGTGCTTTTACTCTATTTTTTCACTGCCTCCTCTTTAGCTGAATTGTAAGTTAAAGGATTATTTTCTGATTAAAGCTTCTGTTAAAGTAATGATTTTTTTTTGTTGCTTGGCCAAAAGAACAAATACAATTGTTCTTTGCTAGAGTAAATGAATACAGTGCTCTTGATTGAAGTTGAAGCTTCTTAATTAATTTTCATCTTAACAAAAACAAAGGTCTCCTTTTTGATTAGAAATGAAAGATACACAGGGTAGAAATATCTGCATGATGGAGTGTGGAGCAGCAGTGAAATTCTTTCACACTTGATGTATCCCATCCACATGCAATTTCTCAGTGGAGGGTTATTCCATTATCAGCATTAAATTCACACTCTGCAGACTCACCAGATAAGTACATATATTTAGAATGTTTTTGGTAAGTTTTGGATGCATAATAAAGGTGGCATGATACCAAAATTGTTTGAAATGCAGTGGTTTAGCAAAGGAAAACACCTTCTGACCACCCAGGAAATCTTAGAAAAATATAGCATCAGCAAGTGCCCTTCTCTACAAACATGAAATAAGCATGTTCTACCGAAAAAAAAAAAAATATACTGTATATATAATAATAATAGATTCAGTATACCCACAAAATATTTTGAAGGTTATTAAATTTATTTAAGTAAGCAGATAGCAGCAACACTAAAACTGTACAATCACTTCTGATAATTTGTAAAACATGTTTACTGTATAAGACAGCATATAATGGAGAAATGAAAAGTTTAATGAATAGAAAATTTGTAGAAAGTTTTTGTAAACTACAATAAGAGAAACATTTTTAAATGCTGACACATTTTATTTGTCTTAAATAAATTCACAGTTCACAATATTTAAAGAATATGAAATTCATCCTGTGCACTGTTTACATCTTGAAGATATAAATTGTGTTAGGGTGGCACAGTGGTAGTTCTGCTGACTCGCAGTAAGGAGACCCGGGTTTGCTGCCTGGGTCCGCCCTGCGTGGAGTTTGCATGTTCTCCACGTGTCTGTGTGGGTTTCCTCCAGGTGCTCCGGTTTCATCCCACAGTCCAAAGACATGCAGGTTAGGTGGATTGGCGATCCTAAATTGTCTCTAGTGTGTACTTGGTGTGTGTGTGTGTGCCCTGTGGTGGGCTGGCGCCCTGCCCAGGATTTGTTCCTGCCTTGTGCCTTGTGCTGGCTGGGATTGGCTCCAGCAGACCCCCTTGACCCTGTGTTAGGATATAGCGGGTTGGACTATGACATGACATGACAAATTGTGTTATCTATTGTCTTGTACAGTGGAGTGCTTGACTCCATTTTCTGTGCATTTTTAAATCCCACTGATTGAATATAACTGGTGGAGGTAGGAATAAGAAATCAAAAACTATGGACTCCCTTCTTTACTCCACCCTACCAGGAAATTAAACTCTAAAAATAATTCATATGAGTATATCCTAATAAAGAAATCATCATCATCTAGCCCCTCTAATAATATTTCAATAATAATTTTCAACTCATAAAACCAATATTGATTTTCAACTCAAACTCAAACACTTTCATGTCTCATTTGCCATATCAGTACAGTAATGAGGCCAAAACATCCTCTAAATCAAAACTAAAATTAAACCCGACTATACTTATGTGCTAGTGAGTCTGTCGCTAATTCACAGATGACATGCTTGTGAAACGGAGTCTCAGATTTGACAGATGGAATGCTATTCTCACAGCAGACAATAAGACTGCATTGAAGAAATAGTGACAGAAATGAATGTAAGTGTATCTGAAATGAATTGCTTTGGACCAACCATTTCATTTAATGAATGCAAATCAAATCTATATATGAAATTGAAAGACTGTTGACATAAAAACCGGGGTGGATAGCAATGTATTGTACTGATATATTCACTAGATGTTTGAATTCTGCGTCTTGACATTGACATCTATAAGTTCTGTGGTCATTTAGTGTGTTTATGTATTTCCCAGCTCATATCAAAAAAATTTCTCCCTTTGATTTTGCCCAATGTAGGTTTGAATGACTTTTGTCAGTATATAGTGATCCTGTAATTTTATGTGCACTATTATTGTGAACCTCCTCTGTAGTGATTTTCATTTTCTGCACAATTACTGTGAAGCATTTCTGTGGCTTTGCAACTTATTGACCAAGTTTACTGTCACATGAACAGAGTACAGTAAACTTCTTACTTTCATAGCTGACCAAATCTCTAGTGCCATGCTCAGCATTTATTACTAGTCAAATATAGACCTTAATTTGGTCTTTCCTGGTTCAATGCCCTGAGATGGAATGCATGTGTTTCTGTGCCATTTCTCGTAATGCCCTTATGTGCAGGAGTAATAGATAAAACATTCAAGGTTATCATCAAAATAATTAATACTGCCCACAACCAGTCAGTCAGAAACAGCCTGCTTATCAGCTTTTGTGTCAGAGCCAAAAGTTGCCATTATAGTTGCTGAAAATTTATTTAGCAGAAGTATAGAAGATTTTATAAATTTTAAACACAACTTTCCATGGTGTATTCTTGTAAAATATTCACACTATTTCAAAATACAGCTCATTATTTAACACTGTTGTGCCATATAAGCTGATCATGAAGATGTTAGACATGGGACATACTGTCACCCACTGCAAATGCATTTTGAATTAACACACCAAGCATTTATAGATTGGCAGCATCACTTCCTCCACGCTGACCCTCAGCACAGGCTTTCCAAGGTCAGTGTGCTCAGATCCCCTTCTTTTCCCCCTGCTTTTTGTTCAGGTATAACTGTGTAGCCAAACACAACTCCTTCATTAAATTTTCTGATGACATCACCATTATGGACCTGATCACTAACAATGATTAACAATTTTGAAGGGAAGATATTTACCTTCCTACAAAGTAGTGGCAGAACAATACTCTCCCTTAATCCCAGCAAAACAAAGAAGCTGGTCAAATAGTGCAGATCCTATACAGAGAGTCAGCAGCTCAAAATATCTTGGCGTAGTCATCATTGTTCATCTCAAGCGGGCACAACACAACCTTATCTATTTTTAGGATGGCTTTCCAATGCTTTTACCTCCTTTGATGTCTGAGGGTAGCCTGGATTTCTCCTTCCATGCTACATGTACACAGTGAAATCTATACTCAGTAGTTGTATAACATCCAGTTACAGCACTTGTAAAACAATGCAGAGGTATGTAAACTTGGCACAGAAAATTACTGGAGCATAGCTCCCTTCTCTTCAGAATATATATTACATGTCACCTTATAAAATCAGACAGTATTATTAAAGATCTCTGCCATCTCACAGTCACTTTTCTTTCTCTCTTCCATCCTTTGAAACAATACAGGATTATTATTATTACTCACACAAGCAAATTCAGAGAGAGCTTTCATCCACAATTCCAACATCATTGCAAAATGCTTTGATCTGGTCTGGCGACTCTAGCCTAGTCGTGTCGGAGCTTTGATTTCCCAATGTGCCTGTCAATTTATCATTATTTTCACTCATGTATTACCCATCACATGAAAGTATTAGTCATTATCATTAGAGCTATAAATGTTGTTCACATGGTTCAAGCAGGTACAAGAAAGTCACTACCACGCTGATGTTGCCAGTGTATACCGTAGGACAACAGAATAGGCACATAAGACCAATTTTATTATTTTTAGACACTTGTTTAGTATTTATTTTTATTATCATTCTTTATTTTGTGACCATTCTTCTACATGGTTTGCTTATTTTTACATTTTCTTTCCTAACCCTAACATCCAGACATGCACACAGATACTTGTCATTTTATCATGGAGGATTCCCGTATTGTTGTATATATTGTCTATGGTTGGCATTGTATTACAGCGAGTAGGTTCGAGGTGACATGCAAGCAAGAGTTTAATTGTAGCATTTACAATACATTTGAACTTAAATTTGAATTGAAAATATCTATATTAATGGAATATTCCACCAAATCACTTCTGATCTATCCATTTATGTCAAAAGTAGAGATTCCTAAACCAAAAGAACAGCCAGGTTACATGTGTTAACAAAGTGAGTGTTTGACTTGGTATCTGGGACTGAGTTAATCTGTTCACTTTAAGGATACTGACAATATTACTAAGTAAAGTTATTGTGGAATGTAGAAATTGTTTATTGACTGTGATTTACTCAACTGTCCAAGTCCACATTTCATATTATTGTGGCACAAGTACAGTAAATGTTTAAAATGTTCTGTTATCAAGGTTGGATTTTAAGCAAAACTGAAGCTCTTCATAGAATGTGTTTTCCTGGATATGCCACCATGTCATAAGTAGGACATACTGTACTCACATACTCAACCACACTAATTCACAAAGGTAATTTTAATTTTACTGTTTACAAGAGCAAAAGAGTGTTTGACCAGTGAGAAGAAGCCATTCATTCCATCAAGTCTGTTGGATTAGCCACTTGCCAAATTGTCCTAATATCGCATCTGGATAATTTTTAAAAGTTCAAGATTTCCACTTCAAGTACATGACTTGGTACTGTGTTTCACATTTCCATGACTCTCTGTATTGCAGAAATTAGAGGGGCTTCTTTCATAAGTGTACTGCCTCTTAATTCCCACAGGTAAATGCTGTTTATGTGATTAACCACTTAATTGGAAAGATCCATCCGTCCATTATCCAACTCGCTATATCCTAACACAGGGTCATGGGGGTCTGCTGGAGACAATCCCAGCCAGCACAGGGCACAAGGCAGGAAACAAACCCCGGGCAGGGTGCCAGCCCACCGCAGGACACACACACACACCCACACACCAAGCACACACTAAGGACAATTTAGGATCGCCAATGCACCTCACCTGCATGTCTTTGGACTGTGGGAGGAAACCCACGCAGCCACGGGGAGAACATGCAAACTCCGAACCCAGGTCTCCTAACTGCGAGGCAGCTGTGCTACCCACTGCACCAGCGTGCCACCCTAATTGGAAAGATGCCTTTTAAAAAGTTTCCCTTTTTTAAGCTCCTTATTGCTTTCAAAACTAATAGTGTTTAAGTCCCTGATACTGTCTGAGTACATTTCTTTAGACTGAAAGAAAATCAAAGCTCTGATGGAAATCCCCATGAGTATGAGTGCAATGTGTTTAGAAAGCTAGGCACTCACCCAATAAATGTCCCAAAAAGGTTCAGACAAAATGTATTTTTGTTGATCTGATGCAAACAACATTTTCTATTCATTTTATTTGAATAAATTCAAGACCATTAAGGGTCGTAGTTTCTTTTACCTTATCACCCTGAATTTTTGAAATGTAACAGCCAAATGTACCTTAATAAAAGGATAATCGTCTGCATATCTGTCTGTCCATCCAGTTCCTATGTCATTCCAATAGATGGCACATCACAAACATTAACACTGCTTTTTAAGAATCTCATACCAAATGTAATATAACAGAGCTTTGTCATTCCAATAGATGGAATATCACAAACATTTGTACTAATGCATTTTATTGCACGCCGATATGCCATCTGTTGGAATGACAAATACAATACATTTTATTCCTATACGTATTACAGAATACTTTCCAATAGATTGTGCACTGCAGACATTAACAATGTGGTCTAAATTAATTACTAAGTTTTCAACCCTTCCTAAGTAGGAAGTACAGCTAGTCTTTTATATTCTTCAATATATACTGTAAGTGTCTTATGATGCCTTAAAATCTTCACATATTGTTCCAAAAAAAGTTTTCAATTTCCATCCATCCATCCATCCATTATCCAACCCGCTATATCCAAACTACAGGGTCACGGGGGTCTGCTGGAGCCAATCCCAGCCAACACAGGGCACAAGGCAGTTTTCAATTTGATTATCCAAATATATATTTGGAAAAACACTCCTGTATTAGCTGTTGAGTTGGATAAGACATCAATTCTGTCTGTTTTATTTCTCTCCTAAAAAGAGGGCCCTAGAGTTGACAGCATTAAACAAGATTATCTGTTTGACTTTCTGCCAATAAAACATCTCTGTTCTAGACATTTTTCAGCCTAACATTATACTAACTGCAATATACAGTAATGCTGTGTTGTTCTACCAAAAAGGATATAAAACATACTCATGCCATTTCTTATTAATGCAGCCCTGAACTTTTTGGCTAGAAGTCTGGCGTTTCATTTTGAAATTCAATTTGTAAATGCTTTTTGCCTGTTCCCTCAAATGTAATTAATATCATGTATTTCATTCTTCTGATGTGATTTTTGGCTTATTTTTCTTGTTCAGATAAAATGTTTCCTACTTACATTACCATATGCGGATCAGTCTGCTCGACTTTGGCTCATTTTTGTTTTAATGAATTATAAATCTTTTCCAAACCATTCATCTGTCCATTTTCATAGCCTACTTTTTCTCTGTCACAGGGTCCCAAACCTCAGCCTGTGCTATTAGCATAACAATCAAGGATATTACCAACCTCTAACAAGACACCAATCCATCTCACACATCTACATCCACTCAAGCTGTCCTAATTTACATCCCAACAGCTAGTCTAACATGGTGTAACCATCCAGCAGTAGGCGTAGGAGCGATGGGCTTGAAAAAGAGCTCATGCAGACATCTTCATCAGGGAAGAATCATGACTATCTTTGTGGGGATTTAGAAGTTCTTCTTTGTTCAAACATATGGTTGCAGCTTGTGAGTGTGTCTTCAAAACTTGAACGTTGTGGTTCACATCATAGGCAAGGCACTAATGGCAACCTCCAAAGTGCAAATTCTGAGAACGAGAGTCTTGGGTTGTAGCAATACTTTCAGAGACTTCATTTAATCATGGAGTGAATCATGAGACTCCACAAAGACAGTGATCAGTCCGTAAATGCAGCAGAAATACCTAGAGCTGAGAGCTGAGAGCTGTGCAGTTGTGTTTATTGTTGTTTCACAGTCAAATGTTCCTAACTTGTTTTGTCATTCTGAACTTTTATTATTAGTTATCAGCCATGCATCTAACTCCTGTTCATGCCGTCTAATGTTCTTTTTTTCAACATTTCCATCTTTACCTTAAGTTCTGCCCATGGATTCTTATTAGGACATTCTGTGCTATGGACCTGAGTTAATTTTGCCAGTGTAGGACCTGCTCCACATGTCTGGTAGATTTTGACCAGGTACTTCTGTTTCCTCTTAACTCTCAACTGTGTTGTTCTGTGTACGAGTGTGCCCTACAATGGTTTGCTGACTGGTCCTTTGTAATACTGTACTGTATATAAGAACATTTATACAATTTAGCCTATGAGGTTGCTGAAAGTTATAAAAAACAATTATTTATAGTGAAGTTGTTTAGCTTGAACATGCACTGTGACTATCAGAGTGGCTTTGTGACTGTGAAACTGCAATGCTATAAATGCTGTAAACCTCCCTTACAGGCCCTATTTTATATGATCATGAGTGAGCCTTTTAGACTATGTTGTGCCATGTTTTGAACTGTAACAATGTCTTAAACAGTAATCTCCATGTGAATTGTGTGTGCCCAATTGCAGGGACAAAAATACTAAAAGGAATACAAAGTGAAATACACATTCATGTATAGACACTGGATAGACACTGGATTTCATTATTCACTGGGTATATTTCTGGTAGACAAAACATTTGCCACACTGTGTCAAATTGGCTTATTTATAACAATTAATTAATTTATTATCCTAGTGCAGGCACTGTATGTGTAGTTCACATGTTCTCCTGATGTGGCAGTGAGTTTTTCCTTCCATGTCCAAAACAAGTCTAAGTTACATTAACTGTTGATTCTAAATATGCTCATTATGTGTGAATGTTCTCGTGTGTGCAGGATCGGCACCTTGTCCAGCGTTGGTTCTTGTCTTCTGTTCAGGACTGTAGGAATAGCCTTATGCGTTTAAGACCCTGCAAATGGATTAAATCGGCTTTATAAAAAATGGGGTTACATTGGCTAAAACATAGCTGATCAATGTCAGTCATGGCGGGCCACAGTGGCTCCAGATTTTTGTTCCAACCCGATTGCTTAATTAGAAACCAATCCTTGTCAATAACAGGTCTTATTGAATCTCATGACTTATTAGTGTTTTAACTCGCCAATATTAGGTCATTTGTAAAGTATAGATTTTTTTTCTGGTCTAATGATATCATCCAAATGATCTGAAGCTTAAAACAGATGAGTACTTTTCAGTTCTTCACTTTTTTCTCTTCAGTTTCCTTTTGAATATTTTATTAAACCAAATAGTGCACAATGAATTCACACAGGTGTAAATGGAAACGCACTATATGGAAAACTGCAGGTTACTTTGTCATTTTCTTCTTCTTGCTAATAAGGAGCAATTAAAGATAGTGAATGCAGCTGTTTAAAACTGAAATAATCAGTTAAAGGTGGGAACTGTTAAAAAGCGAGGCAACCAGTGGCATAGGGAAAGGTGGGCCAGGCTGGACCTAGGCCCACCCTGATTGGCCATAGGCACAGCCAATTAGTTCATTGTACATGAAATTTTCTGTTAAACTAAATTGATTGGGTATTTGTTTTTTATCTTTCCTTCAGCTTTGAAGTGGTATATTAAATCCAATTAGTTTACTGAATTTTCAATAAATTAATAAAAAAAAATGGGGCAGTGTTACAGAGTATGGGTAACCTGATTGTTAGTAGTCGTTAGACAGTTAACAGAACCTTAAGCTGCTTTCAACAAACACCAAGAGAGTTTCGTATTTTGAGGGATTATTTCTGACATGGCCAAACAAACAGAAATATTAAGGTTTTTCAAAAGCCTCATTTAGCTATATGGAAGAAATATCCAGGATGCAGAATACACAGTGTTTGGGAAAAAATTTACAGAAAAAGGGAAACAACACATCAAAAATTGTCATCTCTTTTGGAGGTGCTTGAAAACTGCCCTGCGGACATTTTCCCTAATGTTAATTCTTTGTGTGATTAATGGTTGCACTTCCAAGTACAACTTGCAGTGCTGACAGAGTTTTTTCATCGATAAATCGGATCAAAACATGTTTGCGATCATCAATGTCATCAGTTCGTCTCAGCAACTTGACCATCTCGTCATTTGAACACAATCTTGCTGAAAATCTAGATTGTGACAAAATCATCAACCAGTTCTGCATCTGATATAAAACTAGACATTTAAGGACTGATTTTATCTGTGTGTGTGTGCCTGCTGTGGCACAACAACGTTTGATTGCCTTGATCATTTTTGCTCAGGTTTTGCATGGTCCTAATAATTCAGTTATGTGAATGTACCACATTATGAATAGATGTATTTTTTGGACAAGTGCCCTTATATATCTTACTAAAAACTAGAAACACCCATTTTAACATAGGCCCACCCTAAAATTTATTCCTGGCTCTGCCCCTGGAGACAACTAAAATGAATCAAAACATATCACTTGAGCAATAAGTACTTCATCATGACTTCTCATGAAGCAATTGCTTTGGAAGAAAATCCTGCAGCCATTGTGGCCCTACAGGACCGATGTTGCTCACCACTAATTTAGAGTCTTAATCTTAAACAGAAAATCAATTAAATGAAGTTAATTAGCTGCAAAAAAGGTCACTAATTAAGAATATGGTTAGAATAAAAACCTGTAGCCAATGTGGTCCTCCAGGATCAGAATTGGGCACTCCTGGCCCTGAAATGATTTAATTTTTTTACAAATTTTGTTTTTAGTGAGAGTTCATTATGTAGTTCCTATTTATAGTACCTGAGTAGTCCCTGATTTTAGCATATTAATGTTACTTTTCTCATGATATCAAATCAATTTAAGCAGCGTCAAAAGGCAATTGATGGAATAAGACACTGAAGATGTTGGTAAAGAAAAAAAGTCTGTTGGTTAATCTGCTGCAGAACTGTCTAATGTGAGATTTTTCATGAACTGCTTGATTGCCATGGTAACAGAAGTTAAGGCAGCATGATGGTGGGGATACCTCTGCGGAGTGGATAACTACAGTGTGTAATAGACAAGATCCATGCCGAGTTTATTATCCATTTCTGAACATACATTTTCTATTACAAGATTGCATGGCTTTAGAACCTATTATGGTATTAGAGGGTTGTGTGGGGTCAGAGCCTATCAAGGTGTTTCAGAGTCATGTGGGGTCCATGCCCATGATGGTATTAGGGGATCATATGGAGTCTGAGCCTAATCATTGCATTATCAGAGCCTCAAAAAATGCAATCCTAGATGGGACTTCAGTCTATTAAAGGTTTCTGTCTTACACTCAAAAAGGCCCAATTTAGAGTTGCCAGTCAACTGAATAAAATTACACATCTTTGGGATATGGAGGAAACCATAACCTTCAGTATGTGTGCGCAGTGCAAGGTGAAAACTCCACTGTGAGACAAAATTGCTGGGCATTTTTCTACAACAGTGTCACCCTGCTTGGTATGTTTATTATGTTTAGTATTAAAACTTTTAGATTTTAGCTTATAAAGGTAGTGGAATATTTTATTTTCAGTTCTCTGATTCTGAAATGGCATTGCATGAGGTTCCAAGGTCCCTTTTTATTTTGTTAAACTAAATTCAGTGCCTCTGAAACAAATGCAACCAGAAGAACTGTCTATTTTAGTAGAAGCACATATTCTTGATATACAGACCCATCTCATTAATGTCAGTATTCTTCCAAACCTGTCATTATTCCTTTATTGTCTGTCATTTAATTTATTTTGTGGTCCACTGCTCCCTGATTATATGACTTTTTCCATCTAACCTTTTCCATCATTTCCCCTGGTGAAACAATTAAACATTTTGCCATTTTAAAGTGTTTCCCACCAACCTTTTTCTAGTAAATAGGATTGTTGTCTGTAAGGATGGAAACATCAGCTAAAGATTTCTGCCACATTTTTAGACTGATACATTTTTTTTGTTCCTGCAAAATCCAGTGGGAATGGACAGAATGGTTTTCTGTTGGATACTTGAACAGCTTTAAAAATTTTCTTCAATTCCTTTATCCCGACTCTGTGTTATACAGTGATCCCTCGCTATATCGCGCTTCGCCTTTCGCGGCTTCACTCCATCGCGGATTTTATATGTAAGCATATTTAAATATATATCGCGGATTTTTCGCTGCTTCGCGGGTTTCTGCGGACAATAGGTCTTTTAATTTCTGGTACATGCTTCCTCAGTTGGTTTGCCCAGTTGATTTCATACAAGGGACGCTATTGGCAGATGGCTGAAAAGCTATCCAGCTAACTTCTCTCTCTCTCTCTCTCTCTCTCTCTCTCTCTCTCTCTCTCTTGCGCTGACGTAGGGGGGTGTGAGCAGGGGGGCTGTGTGCAGCTGCTTCCTGAAGGACAGGCTGCACGGAGCTTCGCATACTTAAAAGCTCAAAGGGCACGTATTGATTTTTTTTATCTGTCTCTCGCTATCTCTCTCTCTCTCTCTCTTCCTGCTCCTGACAGAGGGGGTGTGAGCTGCCGCCTTCAACAGCTTTGTACCGGCGGTGCTTCGCATACTTAAAAGCCGTATTGATTTTTTTTTTGACTGCTTGCTTTGCACTCCTTTGAAAAGGAAGATATGTTTGCATTCTTTTAATTGTGAGACAGAACTGTCATCTCTGTCTTGTCATGGAGCACAGTTTAAACTTTTGAAAAAGAGACAAATGTTTGTTTGCAGTGTTTGAATAACGTTCCTGTCTCTCTACAACCTCCTGTGTTTCTGCGCAAATCTGTGACCCAAGCATGACATTCTAAAAATAACCATATAAACGTATGGTTTCTACTTCGCGGATTTTCCTACTTCGCGGGTGGCTCTGGAACGCAACCCCCGCGATGGAGGAGGGATTACTGTAATCTAATAATTGTGCATTTTAAGGATTATTGTTATAGTTGCAATATAGACTCACTGGACCAGTTATTAGGAACACCTGTAGCACTGTTTATCAATAAAATTATCTAATCAGCCAATTATATGCAGATACAGGTCAGGAGCTTCAATTGATGTTTATGTCAAACACCAGAATGGGGAAAAGATGTTATTTTATCGATTCTCACTGTGAGATGGTTGTTGATGCCAGACGGGCTGGTCTGAGTATTTCTGTAACTGCTGATTTCCTGAGATTTTTATTCACAGCAGTCTCTAGAGTTTACTCAGAATGGTGCCGAATACAAAAACATCTACTAAACAACAGTTCTATTGATGGATATGCCTTGCTGATGGGAGAGGTCAAAGTAGAATGACAAGACTGGTTCAAAGTAACAGAAAGGCAATAGTAACTCAGATAACCGTCCTGTACAACTGTGATGAGCAGAAAAGCATCTCAGAATGCACAATACTTTGAACCTTGAGGCAGATGAGCTACAACAGCAAAAGAACACGTCAGGTTTCACTCCTGCCAGCCAAAAACAGAAAACTGGGCACACTCTCACCAAAACTGTACAGTTGAAGACTGGAAAGCGTAGCCTAGTGTGATGAATCTCGATTTCTGTTGAGGCACTCAGATGGTAGGGTGAGAATTTGGCACCAAAAGCATAATTCCACACACCCAATCTGACTTGTGTCAACAGTCCAGCCTGGTGGTATTGGTTTAATGGTGTGGGCAATATTTTCATGGCACACTTTGGTCCCATTAATAGGCTTGATTCCATGGCCTATTTGTACGTTGGTTACTTTAGGGCATCCTCCTTCCTCCAACAAAACTCTGTCATTTCTCATTCACTATCTATAGCATGGAGAGGTTTCACAGAAACTTTGAAATTTAATTGGCTATGTAAAATTTATTTTTGCTCATGTAAAAATGTTTGACAAGGCACAGCTTGTGCAGATGAGAGCACAGAGTATACTGTATATATACACTGAAAATATAATATCCCTTTGACCCAGAACTAAATTACATACATACCATTACATTGTAGATCACCTTGTTTTTGGATGTGGCAAATATATAATTATAATTTATACAGCTGCACATATAATAGAATTTATCAACATTTTACCTTATGTCTTTGCTCAATATCAGTAAATGATTAAACAGCTAGACTGTTATGTCATATCCAAGGTGCTTAATGTCTGATGCTGTCAGGATAAGCCCTGGCTTCCCAACATAATCAAATGAGTTTCATAGTGGACAAATAGTAAGATAGGCAGATAGATATTTTGAGCACTTTAAAGTACAAAATATGATGTGTTAATTGTATTGATTTCGAAATAGTCTTTGGTATGACCAGCTACCTTTCAAAATAAGCAATTGGACCTGCTGGTTAGATCAGCTGTTTGTTTGGGTTAATACTGCTTATCAGCAGAAATCTTTTGTGTATTAGTTAGATTCTCTCAGAGAGAGGTTAAATAAGTTCTTTTACAGATAATAAGTACTCAGTCACCAGTTTACATGTAAACACGCACATATTAAATTCTCTGAATGACTCAGGGATCACAGTAAGACCACCTGCAGCAAGTACACTTAGTGCAGATCTTTTCTTGTCTGGTTTACTCATCTTTCTGAATACCATAGCTCTGGCAGTTTGTTATTTGATGTCCTTGCTGTTGTGACTTTGTACAGTTAGTCATTGTTCTTGCTAATTATCTCTTTGGTTTTCAGACTTTTAAAGACCCGCTGTTCACATTCTAGTTAGACTGAGTCTTAATTTGGATATTCTTAGCACCAGTTTCCTGAGATACATGCTGATTAGGCACTCCCTCCTTTACTGAATCTGACACAGAGGTCAGTTTGATATCCTTTGCCCTAACTGATGATATTTGTGATGCCACAGAGTGCAGATTCTTTCAACATGGTTCTGCAATATGTTTGCCTAATCATTGAACTGCCTGATATTTCAACTCTTTATAAGCAGGAGATACTATTACCTTCTGTCAAGAATTGCCTGTTGACATTTTATTCAAAAAGATCTAATAGGATTCCAGTTAACCTTGATCATTTGTGATCTTGAATGTTTATAATAATTGTATTTTTTCTTGCTGATTAATACTCTTGTTATACTGTATAGTTTATCTAATCTAAATCGAGCTTGCTGGTTGCTAATTGGTCCAATTTTAACGTGTCCTTTCATGAAACATTCAGGTTAGAAATTATTCAGTAATTAAAATATTACGATTAGAAAAATTATTAATATTATTGAAATAATTATGCAAATAATAATTATTGCTTCACAGGTACAATCAAAAAGAATGTATTGGGTAAAAAGTCATTTATGAATGACAAAGTAGTCTGGCTTTTCAGCACACAGACAAAGTAGTGCATATTGGGACACTACATCATACAGGCGTCTTCCCCATTGGCTGGTTTATACACTTGCCTTTTCTCTCACAGCAATGGCCTCTGCATGTAGAGCACTCGCCCAAACTCACCTCCAGACTCCACACTCAAATGGAAAATAGTGCTGAGGTGGATTTATACCACAGCCAAGGGCCACATCCAGGACAATCCTCTGAACTATGCTTGGGATCAGTAATGTCCCTTGTAAATCCTGAGGATATCTACCAGTATCTCTATTTTTCAAATCCTACTGTCCCTGCATCTGTGTCTAAAGGGCAACTCACCAGTGATCAGATTTATAAAACTTGCGAACACATAAAAAGAGGCTTGAAATGTGCTGAAGCAACTTTCCATGCAAATGTCAGCATTTATAAAAGAAACCTTGATTTGAGAAACTTCACATATTTACAGCAACTCTGACCAATCTGTATGCAACATTTTGGAGAATCTGGGAAATGATGACGGCCTTGTTAAAGTTTGGAAATGCAGCCAAACTAGGTACACTGCTCAAAATGAAATCTAAATGAAAAGTATTTACATCATGACATGAAATCTTGTTTTCCTAATTACAAGAATTATTTACTTATCAAAAAATTAGCATTTACGATTATTTAAGGAACTTTAAGAAATCTTATCCAATCAATTTAGCTTACCCCATCGGCAGACTGTTTTACTAAAAAAAAAAGCGAAACAATTCCCATTTAAATTTTTTTTTGTCTAGTTTTTGCATATGCACTTTTTTCATTGTACTGTAAATGGCGACTCTCACACATCATAATTCACATCACTGAGCCGTTTTTACAATGTGCGTTACCAAGACAAACATATTAAACCTCAAACATGATAATTAACATGTACAAACTCTGTTTTAGTTTGCTTTAAAGTGGACCAATGCTGAGTATTTGCACTCAAGAACTTTTTTGTTTTTTTATCAATTAATATGGGCCACCTGTTGTCACTTCTCAGGGAACTGGCTGACAAGTCAAGTGTCTCAGCCAAGCTTCACTCCGTCATGCCCATTACCCTGAAAGTTTTTAATTTACTGGCAAGGTGCTAAATTGATTTTTCATATGGTTTGGGTGTACATACATAAAAAAAAAACATGTTTTTGCGAACATAAAAAGGTAATTTGCAGCAATGTGTGGTTTTTCTATTGTAATCAGAGCAATTTACTGCACTCATTGGAATAAGGGCACCTAGCGAGAATGAAGCTTCTTTTGTTAACCGCAAGCAGTTACAGTCCATTAACAGACACAAGTCATCTGTGATGCCAAGACGAGACTGACAAACATTGCGACTCAGTGACGTAACCCATGATTAATTTTTTTTCATGCAAAGTAACTTTGGCAGACATGATGGTATCGTACATGGTTGCTAAGGTAACTGGCTGAGCACACAGTTTTTCATGTGGCCTGTACTCTTCATTGTATCAGCAATTGAGTCACTACATGTATTGGGTAAAAGCGGGCACCCACTCAGGCGCTTTCTCCGACCCCCAGAGCGCAGAGGAAATGTTCTGTAATGCCGCACATGGTCTTGCAAGCTCAGTTGAAGAGCAAAGACAGATACTGTTGGGTTCAGGTGTTGGGGTCTTGATGCGTCAGGATGGGCGCTGCTCTATCAGCCAATGAAGTTCTGCTGCATTGTGATTGCATATATATGAGGCTGATTAGCATGCTCCATATATGGTGGTTTCAGGGTGGCAACTAGGCAGGTTTTGAGGCACATTCACATACGCACATTTACAAGATGTTTGAAATTTATAAATGTAAACTGTGTAGAAATTTGCATACACCAGGTTTTAAAAATATTTTTTTTGCTATATGCATTTTCCTGGTTTTTGGTATATGGAACTTTCATGCTCAAATCCATGCAATGAGACCTCAGGTGCTGGTTCTCAGACGAGGACCATGAGCCTTCTGGCAGCCAAGAGGCGTTGTATCGCTAATGTTGCTTTCCTGTTTTCCTTTTCTGTGAGAGCAGAGAGCTGTTAATCCTTGGAAGTTATTGTGTAATTTATCTTGTAGTTTCCAGTAAAAGCATTGCACTACTCTGCCCAGAGCAACTATTTCTGTTACCTTTTCCAGTGATCTCCCCACACATATAAGAATGTTGTCTACTTAGTGTATAGCTGTTTACCCACACTGACACTTAGAGGACATGTTGTTTCAGTGTGGATTTTTCTTTTCCATATCTGCCCCCAGAACAGAATGCTTCAACGATAACATAAAAAATATTTATAAAGGAGAGGTAAATAGTGCAAGAACTTAAAGCAACAACAACAACAACAGCAACATTTATTTATATAGCACATTTTCATACAAAAAAGTAGCTCAAAGTGCTTTACATAATGAAGAAAATAAAATAAAAGAAAAAAAAGAAAATAAATTAAAATAAGACAACATTAGTTAACATAGAAAAAGAGTAAGGTCCGATGGCCAGGGGGGGACAGAAAAAACAAAAAAAAAAACTCCAGACAGCTGGAGAAAAAAATAAAATCTGCAGGGGTTCCAGGCCACGACACCACCCAGTCCCCTCTGGGCAATGCAGATAAATGAACAGACAGAAAAGATGCTCTGGCTATAACAAAGCCCACTATAGCCCACAAACCAGTTGCATAGGTGAAGTGGCTTGTCCATTAATCAACAATCAAAACAAGTATTGTCCCACAAGCACAAAAATAAAGTTTCTTCATCACTTGCACAATGTAAGCTACCCTACTTTCTTGACAGACTTGGCCCTTGCATGACTCTCCTCTTGAATCTGAGCTTAATGGCTGTTTGGCCAGGATGGCTTTATGTCTTGTAAGCACAACTGACATTAGGAGCATTCGCCCTTGGCCAGACCTCCAGAACTCCCACTTGTGGGCCTAGGTCTCATTGTATACCTGAACCCTTTTCTGTTAACTTATTGCAGATGGAGTATGTATATCTGGAACACTCAAACTGGACAGTCAGAGCCTCCTTTAATTGATACCCATATGTGTTAGACTGCTTGTGGGTCTTGTACTCCAGAGGCAGGCTTTCCCCATGGAGCCATTGACCCATCTTATTTAAACTGCAGGTCTTCCTTTAAAAACATATGAGACAGAATAACCCCTGGAGTTATCTTCCCTATTGTTCAGGATTCTGCATCCTTTAAAAGGGTATGCATTATAGTTACTAATTTTTTCCCCAATTTTATACCTGGCATATTTATGGGCCACCTGTGTGTCACAATAAGCACACCAAAAGAAGCATTGCCCTAAATGTGTTCAAATTAACACATAACCATGTGCAGTAGACTCCCTTTCAAGTAATTCCTAAAAGCTTTACATAACATTGAACCAGTTTCCATTAGCAATAAGGATTCTACCTTGACCAAAATCCATAATGTTTCTTTTAATTTAAATCTGAATGCGAAACTGCATGAAGGCCAAACAGCTATAATGTGTGATGGATAAAATAAATCATTATCCTTTTTACATGTATTATTGAGCATAATTAAAACAAATTTCCCATTTAGCTGTTATTTATAGAAGATTAATTATGAGAAAAAAATCACAATTTTAAAAGTTAATGCTACTAAGTTCACAGGTATGACACATCCAGTACTTCAGTTTTCTAAAAGCATAAACAGAGTGCAGTTATAGCATTGCAAAACTGTGTGTGTGTATATATATATATATACATATATATATATAATAATATAATATGTATGTATAAAAAGCTAAAGTTATGCAAATAAAATGCCCCAGAGCTGTATTAAATATTTCAGCATATCTGACAGTTGACCCATAATGTATTGCCACAGCATGGAGAAAACCAGGAATAGAACATGTGGGTGGTGGTTAACAATTGTTTTTATGTCCTATTACTTGGCAATAACTTTTGTTCTGTAACTCAAATGCTAATGCTGATGTTTCTTCTGAATCTGCATGATCTGTAAAGCACCTTAAAGTAAACACAATGACCGGAGAAATATGATAACATTGTATAATTGGTTAACCTGTCTGTGTGGAGTTTGCATGCTCTCCTCTTGCCTCCATTGATTTTTTTCTTTCCACATTCAAAAGATGTGCAGGTTAGATCAGTTGGCAACTCTAAAGTGGCTCATTGTGAATGAAGTTGGTTGTGTTTATGAGTGTGCCTCACAACTGACTGACCCTCCCATCTGGGGTTTGTATCCAACCTTGTGCCCAGTACTGGGGGGATTTGATTAGTTTCATAAGGATGAAGGGGTGCAATAATTTTGTTCAGAAAAAGTATGGAAATAATGGAGAAAACATAAATGTTTAGCATGATGTATAGCTCCATAATAGTACCACTAATCAATTTTTTTAATTGGCAAAATGGAAATGAAAATATTGTGTTATATACAAATTACGTGTTTTATGTTGCAGAATATGTCAAGTTTATTTCCAAAGGTTTAAATTATCTTTCTGTCACATCCATCAATCTGTCTGCCTGTGCATATAATTCTGTAACCAATGAGTCAGTATTGACTATTCTTTATATGTTTGATCAAAGAAAGTGCTTGATTTTTTTTTATAATTAAATGAATTGCTGCAGAATGAGATAGTGTTACCTATTACCTCTCAGCTCCTACATCTTGAAGACAAATCAGAACCCAGTAAATCCAGATTTTGTACATTTATTATGACTATGTGTTTTTTATTCCTCTGGTTTTCTAATTTCAAATTGGATTGGCACTCTGGGCATGGGTGTGTGTGTGTGTTTTCCCTGCAATGGACTGGCACTCTGTCCAGGTTTTGTTCCTGCTTTGTGCTCTATGCTATCTGGGATGGGCTCCAGCACCCGCTGCAACAATGTTCAGGACTAAGCGGGTTAGAAAATGGCTGACCCTGTCATTTTATTACTTCTACTCTGGCCGTCAAATGGATTCAGCACATTCAGACAATGAGTGGATGGATGGATGATTGTACAACTATAGCTGTGAATTAATGATTTGTACACATTTTAGTTTCCGAATTTAAATTTCACAAATTTTTATTAGGTTTGTTTATTTATTTATGTATATTATCCTCAGTCATAGGAACATGCTGAATCACAGCTAACAATTTGGATATTTCCTAAGGCTACTTCATATTAAATTCTGTCTTGACTTTAAGAAAAAAAATGCAGCACTAGGTGTGTTGCTGAACTGTAATGTACAGTATACATTTTAATGAGAGATAAGTCAATAAAATATATAAGAAAGCAAAGGTATATTCTTTAAACATATGTGACTTCAAAAGCACAACAGTTAATAAAGTACAGTTGGGCATTCTGTGTATATCTCATATTGCTTGTATCATCAAGGAATGCTGGATTTAAGCAAATAATAGAGAAGCCTGCTTGTGCATAAATCAAATAAACAGAAGCTATTTGTTTTTGGCAAAATAAATGAGCAGGATTCACATCTTTGATAAACATTGACTTGTTTTAAAATCCCCAGAAGAAAGAGACAAGAAATCAAGAAACTTATTTTTAGCAAGAGCTTAGATTAGAAGTATGAATTGGCAGCTAATTAAAAGCTCATGTGTTGTAGCGGCTAGCAGCCACGATAGACCACCGGTTTAACCTGTGCAGGCAGTTGTTACATGAAGTCTCTTTAGATTTATAGCTCCAACTTGTTTAGAGCTAGAGACAAACAAAAGAGCTCTCTTTCTAATTACTAAAGACATAGGTTATTCTGTAGTAACAAAAGCTTTGTGTACAATGTTTAAGAAAGACATTTGTTTATTTGGGTGTGTTTTGGTAAGATCACCCATTATATATAAGTACTATAACACAGAACTTCAGAGATGAAAGGATAAGTTTCGTATTTTTCAAGTTCTTGCCTTTCATAATGGAGGTGAAGGATACCATGGTCCAAATTGGAAAACAAAAACCATAAAACTTACTGAATATATCCACTATAAAAGCAGTAAAGGTTTGTATTATTGGTTTTGTATTTAACACTCAATTTGTATTAAATTCTAGCTATTATTAGTAGTAGTAGTTTGCCACTTAAATTAAAAAAGTATGCACTGAACAAAATTGAAAACTTGGAGATTTCAGATTTTTTTTTTTTATCTCTAAAACCTTTAATCAAGTCTCAACAGTCATGCAGGTTACGTTTGTAGATGCCATTGTTTCTAGCTTCAACCAATGCAAAAAGTCAACTTCAGAAATATCGACTGTTTAGCTCGATCTGGAAAAAGACTAGATCTTCTCACTGAACAAAGCTGGCTATGCTGAATAATCTTTCATTTCCTACACTTATAGCCGATGTTCCCGAATTGGCTTTGGCTGCTCTGAAGAGCAAAGGAAATCTGAATTGACTGTCATTTAACCAAGACAGAGGATTATTGTTGTGCTGCAAACAGCTCTCCAAAATGTAGATTGCATATTATTGTAAGCATTTGAACTTCCAGTTGAGTCTTTTTTACAGAATACTTGAAGGAAAAATCTAATTGGGTAGGGTGATTGGGTTCTCCTGGATTCTACTAGAACCAATATGTAATAGAGATATCCTAGCAGGCAATGAGTGAAGGGGGTGTTTGTGTACGTGGACATCAATGGATGGGGGGGTGTCATGATTTACAACTGTTTTTGCATTTTCTTTTTATGTTTTCAAATCTTCTACTATAATGATGGCCACACAGCTCTCTAATAATCAGTGAATCCTCTCCTTTGTCCTGAATTTGAATCTCAAGCCTAGTGGTTGTTTTTGTCAAGTTTGCACATTATCCGTATATCTATGTATATTTTTCTTCCACATTTTGAAAGATGTGCATGTTAGTTTCATTGACTCCTGTGTCATTACATGCATAAGTGATGGATTTGTTCATACCTGATTCCTGCTTGTGCCCAGTGCTGCCAGGACAGGCTCCAGCACTCTGTGACTAGGAACTGGATTAGGCAGGTTTGGGAATAGTATATCATGTTATGCTCTAATGATGACATTAAAATGCACACCAATGTCTTTCACCCACATTATCATTGCGCATATCACTTCACAGAAGTAGGACAAAGTCTCATGCAGCCTCTCAGATCTTATTAGCTATGCTATTAGTGGACCAAAAATATCACTTTACAAATGCAAACCAATGTCCACAAACTTGAGCTCAAAACCAGGTTGAAATGTTTCTGACAATATCACAGTCAGCTATGGAGACAGAACCTCTGCGTTGTTCCCAGTTGTTTCTGGGTTTCGTCAGGGGTGTGTTCTTGCTCTTACTTACCATGTTTTCATGGACTGTGTGTTTGGCAAGGTCATGGGGTCCAGGGGCTTTGGGGCATCTGTTGGTGAAGAAAGATTCATGGATTTTGACTTTGCCAACCATGCTGTGATCTTCGCGGAGTCAATGGAGGCTCTGATTGGGGCTCTCAAGGGACTAAGCAAGGAGTCTGAGTGTCTGGGTTTGCGAGCGTCCTGGATAAAAACCAAGATCCAGGCCTTTAATGACCTCTTGGGCACAGCCATCAGTAGTGTGTCTGTCTGTGGAGAGAGTGTTGACCTTGTCGAGAGGTTTACTTACCTCGGCAGCGACATTCATGTCTCTGGTGACTCTTCCTGTGAAGTCAGTAGATGTATTGGCAGAGCATGAGGGGTAATGAGGTCGCTGGAAAGGGGTGTGTGGCTCTCCTGATATCTATGCAAAAGGATAAAGGTCCAAATCTTTAGAGTCCTGGTGCTTCCTGTCTTGCTATATGGTTGTGAGACATGGACGCTATCCAGTGACCTGTGATGAAGGCTGGACTCCTTTGGTATCGTTGGTTTGACTTTGTGTCACATGAGCAGTTGTTCATGGAGTCTCGAATGAGGCACATTAACTGCATTGTGAGGGAGTGTCAGTTACAGCACTACGGCCATGTGGCGTGATTGTCTGAGGGTTATCTGGCTTACAGGATCCTCATTGTTGGGGACCCGAGTGGCTGGACCAGGCCAAGGGATGCCCATGTAGCACCTGGCTGCACCTGGCTGCGGCCGATAGAGGGTCATTTCCAGAGGGTGGGACTGGACCATGTGTCTCCCTGGAGGGTTGCCAACCAGGATCCTGAGCTGTTTTGTCATGTGGTTGCTGCAGCAACACACTGTACCAGTGCATGCTCCCCAACCTGACCTGACCTGACCTGCAGTTGTTCTTTGTCTGAGGCCTGTATTTTTCATTTTTTCACAGGGTGCACTCATTGCTACGATAACCATCCTGCCAGTGTTCATGTTGATGTACTATATAGCTGTGTGCGTTTCTATCACAAGACACTGGATCAGTCAGATACTATGTTCATGTTCACAGCGTAATGTATACTTACTGTAAGTCAATTAAACAAGAAATTAGCCGTGGCTGAAATATGAGACAAATAAAGCTTTTTTAAGAGTAATTCAAGGCATGTATATTAGAACAGATTTATAATACTGCTCCGGAAAATACAAAACATCTGGTCACCCTGTAATTAGGTAGTGTGTTTACTTACAGCTTTAAATAGCCATTGATACATTTCCTTGACAATTACATCTAAAATGTTAACTTCACTCTACCTCTCCATTCCTTTAAAACATTATCACTGGATAACAAAAATACTACTGAATGTTCTGTAATATACAGTAAAGCATGTTCTTTCTTCTGCCCATAATGTTGACTTGATTTTATTTTGCAACAGTATTCAAACAAAATTTTTTAAATATTATAATTTATATGCACACACAACTTAAATTATAACCTGTCAAAAATGTTGGTTTCTTTTTGGATTTAACTGGTAAAAATAATAAAAGTTAGGCTTTTGGTTTGACTTTCTAATAAAATAGTTTGGTGAAAACTTTCTTTTTCACTATTATACTAAACATGTAAGTGAAATTAACTGATATTTTCTCGATATTCAACATATATACTGATAGGCACAATAGATTGTGATTACTTAACTTAAATACATAATTTCCATATTCCACATTAATCTGTGCTATCTTACAGTTTTGTTAACTACCTTCTGATCTATCTGTACATTTCTGTTCCATTTCTAAAAATATCAGTTGTGCAGCTACAGTAAAGGTGGAGCAAAATTGTGGCCTATTCTTATTTTAACATGTGGTTCTGTGTGTTTCAAAGTCAGCATTAAAACAAGCTATAACTTAATTCAGGATGTTCCAGTGCCTGCAATAGGTTATACTTGACTTTCTACTGTAGCTGATCTGAATTTAGCATCTAACTGACTCTGCTGCATTTAGGTAAAAGCAGCTTTACTTAAATTACATTTGTATTGAGTATATCTGTAAGTGGTAAAATACGCTAGGGTGACAGTGTTTTTTCTTAAAGCACTGGGAATGAAGCACAAGTAAGTAGATGCCCTCTGGAAGGATAGATTGTGTTTAAATTCAAATGTAATAAACATTAAAAATAAATAACAAGTTAGGAAAAAAATTGGCACATTGAAGAACACATAAGAATTATGACAAGTTAAAAGCAAGAGAGTAGAAGTAGCCAATGATGTCAGCACATTTTAGTTGTCTTAAATGTATCAAAGCCTCTGTGATACAAAAAGAGACGTTATTACCTAACCACTGTGGAATATGGCCGGCCGTTCATCCCGGCCAATACCCCCAAGCCGCCAGGTGGAGCCCCGCCTGCAACATAGAGGTGCCCCGAGTTCCAGCAGGGAATCATGGACAGTGGAGTTTTTCATCACAGCCCTGCTGGATACCATGGGAACCTCCAGGGGACGCTGCAGGAAGGCCCAGTCTTTTGTTTCACCTATAACCCGGAAGTGCATCTTAGTCACGGCGACAGAGCAAATGATACACTTCCGGGTTGAAGAAAACGAGCTTTTATGAAGATCTATAAAAGGACTGTAGGAAATCCCAGATGTTGAGCTGAGCTGGGTGGAAGGGTGGCAACGCGTCTGGGAGTGGAGGATTGAGTATTGTTTATTGATTTATTGAGTATTCTGGAGAGGAGGGTGCTTTGTGCACTTATTTATAATAATAAATATTATTATTGGACTTTTATCTGGTGTCTGACGTCTGGTCTGAGGGTTCAAGGGGTCATGGGGAACCTTTAAACTGTCACACCACCTTAAAAAAAGAAGTGCTTTTCAGAAAAGATAACAATGTGTATTTTATTTATTTCATTTCACCAAAATGTTTGAATGACAACACTTGTCTCATGACAATGGACTGAGGCTTGCACTAAACTTTTTCTGAGTCGTTTTTACAAAGTCTCATTTGTTAGAGTTGCAGTTTATTTTTTAATGTTCAAAGACACTTATTCCTACAGCAACTGCATATGTAATCATTTTGATTTGATTTTTTCTCTTGCATGCTTTGTCATTTGCCTTGTGATGGTGTGTAGTGATGAGTGAGATAACTGACACTGAAACTGAACTCACAGTAAAACCTGAGGTTTCCCTGAACAAAAATAATTCACAAAATAAATGGTCTTTTGCAACCAGTGAAATTAATGCCATTACCACATACATTTTCATCTTATCTGCAACCTTTGTCTTGATGTGCAAAACCATGGCACAGTTTATTCTGATGCAAAACATGGAAAAAGGGGATGCAGAGAGAGAGCAGAAATCCACTGGCCTAGATGGAAGGATCCTGGCTTGTGGTGTGAATGTGAAGGCAGGTAGCACTGATGAAAGTGCATGGAGCTGGGGAAGTGGCAGCAGCATTGGATGCCATAAAGAAAGAGGACAATGGTTTCAGCTGAGGAATGTTCCCAGCTTTCCACTCCAAAAAGCTTTCACTTTTTTCAATCAAAAAAATGAAATTTTACAGGAAAACGCACAAAACTCTATACAAAACAAAACTGCTGTTTCACTCATCATTAATGGTGTGCTTTGTGAACGGTGCATTAAGAGTAACTGTAATTGAGTGTTTCCTAAACGATGGTCACATAAAGTGTGTGAGATTGATAGAAATGTAATTGTCTCCAGGGGACATTTGGCTTTATTTGGCTTTTCAAAAAAACTTTTTAGATAGATAGATAGATAGATAGATAGATAGATAGATAGATAGATAGATAGATAGATAGATAGATAGATAGATAGATAGATAGATAGATAGACATAATCTGAACACACACCAGAATAACTAAAAAAGGAAGAAAATTAAAAAGAAAGAAAAACTTCTGACTTAGTACTCACTGTCCCAGTAAAGCACTATATAGGCATATTGCTGTTGGTATAAAAGAGACACAGTGGCAGTTCTTGGCATACTTTTGCTGAATAATTTGTTGGCTGAAAGTCCTCAGTGCTAGTGTGTCAGAGAGAGGATGTGCTGCATTGTTCATAATGGCATGCAGTTTTGTTTTCATTCTGTCCTTCACTCCGACCTCGGTTCCAGACTGCATTCTATAACTGAGCTTGCCTCTTTAATTAGTCTGTTGATTCCAGAGAGGGCCTCTCTTGAAGTGATATTACCAGCTTAGCACACCACAGTGTAAAAAATCATACTGGCCATCACAGAGTTGTAGAAGTGGAGCTGTATAGTCACACTCATTAGCTTTCATTCAGGTATTTCTAATAAAAGAAAAACAAAAGTGTGTGTCTTTGGTAAGGATACCTGTTGAATCTAAATTGTCTTAGAGTAATTGTGGATGCTTGTATTTTAAGGTAGCCCTTTGATGAACCAATATTCTAATGGTTTTCACCCAGGAGAAGCTCCAGCTGCCTGTGCTGGATAAATCAGGTTCAGAAAACAGACTGATAGGTGGCTGATGGGGAGTCATAGTAACAGAGTGAGATGCATCACATTTTAGAAGTGCCAGTTTTGCAAGATCACTTTCAAAGACCTAGGAAATGCAATGAAACACTTTAGACTCTTTCTGCTGAACACCATGCTTATTAAGATTACCAGATACACATAGAAAATGTCTAGATGAACCACTTTAATAACATGCAAATAAGTAGTTTTAATTGTACTTAATCACTTCTTATAGTTTTTGGTTGTTGTTTGTAAACATTTTCCTTTATTTGGCCTTATTTTATTGTGAAAGTCATAAGAATAAGAGAAACCATTTCCTTGCTTTGTTTTAACCGGCATTGAAAACAAATGTTAGATTTGAATTGCTGGTGGTGGAGGAAGTGTACCCCATTGCTTATGTCTTCACAGACTGAACTGATGTGTGTTTAAGCTGTGATTTTGAAAATTTGCTTAAGCCCCCCTTTTATGATACAGGTAAAAGTTGTACCTTCGAGAATTATATGCATTGTCTTTGTGAGTCACAAAGCTTAAAAATCCACTCAAGCTTTTATGCATAAATAGTGCCAGTCATTCAGTGAAACAATAAATCGAGTGAAATCATGCCTGTAATTTTAACAGGTAATTCAGTAGAACAATTGTCAGGTGAGTATAAAAGTAGAGTAAAAATCTATGAATCCATTCAAATAAAAATAACATGACATCATTGTTACAATAGGAGCCACTTGGTTCTGCCTGCAATTTTTAGTGTTCAAGATTTTTAGTACTCCATGTAAGTCTGGGTTGCACTTGTCTGTCTTAAGTACAGAGCTATTATTTCTTTTTCTATCTTGCAAATGCACTGCAGTGGCTGTACACTTGTTAGTCCTCCTACTCAGCTGTAGATAGGTCTCCATTTTGGGCATCAGCTCCCACTGCGGGCAAAAAGCACAGTGGTCACTAAATTGGAATGTAAATGGTAATTTCTGGAACCGAGTTGCTCTTTCATTGCCATTTACATTTGGACATGTTCAGCACAAATTGAGATTTCAGGGTATTTTATTTAAAAAGTATATAAAAAAGTCACCTTCTATAAAGTTGATTGGAGACTGCGGTATCATTTAACATCAATCTTAAACACATATACTGTACAGTATAAATGTATTGTGTTTGAATAATTTAACATAATATATGTAATTAACAAAAAAATGTGTTTTTACATTTAAAAGTATTAAATCTTGTTTCTTTCACTTCTTCATTTTGAGGATACTATTATACAGTTTATAAAACAGCAAGCAACTGTTCACGGGCAGAAGTGTGTAAAGCAATATTTACTCAGAAACTTTCAATCTGGCTGCTTATAAGAAAAAAAACTAATGCTACATTTTTATTTCAGTCTCCCAAAGTAATTGTTGCAGCAGAGATTCTTGTGTGTAATTCCCTTTGATTACTGGATGAATACTATTGGCTTATTTTGGATATTTCATGCACTATGAGTGGAGACTGTAGTGCCTAGAAATAGAGAAGGACAGACAGTGAAAGAGCAAAGGAGCTCCCTTCAAATAAAAAAAATGTTTTTATCAATTATTCTACAAAACTGTTTGACAAAAGATATTTAAAAAGGCAAAAACCATAACTCCAATCATAACATAGTCATGCTTTAATAAAGGTAGCGAAAGATAAAATATCTGGACTGCGTCACAAGTCGATTTTCACTAATGGTCTACTCAAACTGCTGAGACAGTATATCAAAAAGGGATGAGTGAGACTTACGAAGTGCGGCACTAGGCTGTACTACTGTTGTACCTTAAGATTAACACACACACACTCAGAGATCCTATTGACACAACTACCTTTGAGTGATGCCTAACTGCCAGCCCCTCTGTAGTATTCCACATACTGTAGTATATAAAAAAACCCCCACACACACACACACACACAGGTCATACTATTATGTATAAGTGACTCCTAAATGCCAGTCACCCAATAATATACCACATAGGATCCTAATCACATAAGTATGTAACTGTTATGCTTCATGCCTCTCACTCCTTAGTACTCCACATAGGGACTCACCGTCACTGGCACTAACAAAGGTACTGGTGTCCCAAAGAAATACAACAGCTCATTCACCTTTTGGTTATATGCTGTTTTCCAACCAGTGGTGTTTCAGTTCTACCACATCTGTTCTTTCTATTGAAATGTGTCCTTTCAGCCTTGACAAACCCTGCAGAATGACCAAACTAGCAGTCTCCCCTGTGTCAGGTGCCCTAATATTTACTTCATTGCTTCAATCACTCTAGATACAATGGATAGAAAGGTAAGAGCAAAGTGGTATTTATTAAGGTAAAATAGAAAATAAAATAGATAGCTGTCTGGATATGAATTGTCTTAGAAATAACTTACTGAAATTCAGGAATTTTAAGGTTGTACGTTTTCCTGTGTGACTTTTTAATTCAGCAATCAATATGTAAAAGCTATGTTCTTTGACGTCCAGATGAAATAATGACTCTCCCTTTCTGATGTGTCTTAGTCTCTGACATTGCTTCCTATCACTGTATTCTCTAGTCCATCAGATGGGCCATTATTTATACTGTAATCCATGGCTCCAGGACATAAAACATTACACACATGTGACTGGCTAGCTGTCCTTGTGATCCTCTTTGATCCTCAGCATATTCATACTGTTTTCCATTCCTTTGTACCATTAAGTTGTAAACTGGCTGAAACAAATGTGCTAAACTTTTAAATTACTGGTATGAGAGGATGCTTTCAATGTGAATTGCACCTACAGTTAATTAGCCTTAAGGATCTTATAATTTTCTTTTTAAATGTGTTCCTTTATAAATAATCCTGGTGCATTTGATCAAAATGAAAACTTAATATAAGCAGTCTACAGTTTCAGAATATGATGATTTCATACTCCAGGACAGGCAGTTAATGTTTTTCTATTCAGGTATGCTATGATGGAGCTACTATTTACAACACACATTGCAGTTTTGTTAGGGATTTGTAGCACTAATATGCTTATTAACTTTGCAACTCTGACATTTGTATCTCACTCAAATTAATTACATTGTTTTGCTACAAAGATTATTATGCTCATTGGTCTGTTTAGACTAGAGACTAACTATTGGTTTGTTAAAAAATATGTACTGAACTTATTTTCTATTTCTTATAAAGAAAACAGTGGAAGATTTATTTATTTTTTGAATACAACAATATTTTAACATTTCTGCAGTTTTACTTCATTATAAAAATAAATCAGCAACTACTTACCTTTGTTATTCAACAATGCTGTCTGTCAGATTAACAGGGTCAATGAAAATATGCTATTATTAATTCACAACTCAGCTGATTAATTTCTCTGGTTTTCAGGAACAGGCTTGTATTCAACTACAGGCATTTTAGAGACTTGTTCTGTTTTCATATTGATTAGAGTAACTTCTCAGAATCAGGAAGCATGCTGAAAATGAAATTCAGTTAATTTGATATCTGTTATTTCAGGAAAATGTACTAATATAATAAAGGTTAATGCCTGTATTCAATGTCTGTCTGATTTATTGTAAATGTCTTTAAGACCAACTTAAATGAGCTACTGTTGAAACTGAGTGTAACTTAGGCACAAAACTGTATTTACCAGTACAATGTGTGTATACTGCATATGTAAGAGAGGCACGTTGATGATTTAGCTTTCATGTTAATTTTACTTTTAACCAGTCATACTTTGTCTTAGTTGCTGACAGCTCTAGCTAATCATGGCTGAAACACAGAGTTCAGCTCAGTCAGGAATTGCATGTTAATTCAAAGTATCTCTAAAAAGTGCATTTATGATTGGAGCCCAAATGCAATGTGAACAGAATCTACACTGATTTTCCTCTGTGAATCCTGCAGGTAATAATAATAATAATAAATTTTATTTAGGGTGCCGCAGTGGTAGTGCTGCTGCCTCACAGTAAGGAGACTAGGGTTTGCATCCCAGGTCCTTCCTGTGTGGAATTTACATATTCTCCCTGTGTCTGTGTAGGCTTCCTCTGGGTGCACTAGTTTGCTCCCACAGTCCAAAGACATGCAGGTTAAGCAGATTGCCAATACTAAATTGATCTTACTGAATGATTAGGGTTGTGTGCGTTTGTGTGTGTGTGTTTGCCGTGTTGGACTGGCACCTGGTCCAGGGTTTGTTCCTGCCTTGCACCCAGTGCTAGGTGGAATTGACTTCAGCACTCTCCTGTGACCCTATTCAGGACTAAGCAGATTGGAAAATGACTGACTGATGACATTTTACTTATATAGCACCTCTAAAAAACAGAAAAAACATAAAGACTTTTTTCCAGACATAATGAGTAAAGTCAAATCCCAGTTAACTTTTAAAGTAACTTTTAAAGTTTTGGGATTGTGTTTGGGTTAAAATCTAGTTTTTCTGTACCACCCAGCATTAATTTAAGTAACTAGACTAGAAAGAATCATAAAAGCTTGAGTAAAAATGCAAGGTGCTATGACACATGCATTGGATTACATGAGGGAGTTGCCTTGGATGTTGTGTTTAGATATGTTGTTGTGCAAATAACCGGTCTATGTCAAGTATTCTGATTCAAAACATTTAATCATACAATTAAGAGAATTCACTCGCACTCCATATGCACAAAGCATACAATTATTCAACTCAAAATTATATATCGAGCATGATCTGTCTCGCTTGAAATTGTCCAAAATGTTTCCAGGGCAAGATCGAACCTGTGAACGCTGCAATCAAGTTCCAGCCTCACTGGGTCACATGTTTTGGGCCTGTGCCAAATTAACATCATTTTGGAAAAAAGTGTTTAAGTGACTTTCGGACAGCCTTGGGGTCACAATCCCTCCTAACCCATTAACAGGTGTGTTTGGTGTTCTTCCAGATGGGTTTAAAGTGGAGAAGGACAAACAAACTGTGATTGCCTTCTCTACACTATTGGCACATAGACTTATTTTGCTAAACTGGAAGAATCCTAACTCTCCTATTTTAAGTCAGTGGGTAACTGATGTTTTATATTATTTGAAATTGGAAAAAATCAAATTCTCACTTAGAGGATCTGTGCAGAACTTTTTCAAAACCTGGCAGGATCTAATCAATAACATTTTAGAATAAGCTCTTAAAGCACCGAGGAAGTAGATTCTCTTCCCATTTCTTTTTCTTCTTCATTTATCTGTATCCGCCTATTAAACTCATCAATTTATTTATTTTTACTAGCTCTTAGTTTTACTCCATTGGCCATTTCTCCATTTCTCAGGAGTGGGGGTTGATTTGTTTTCAATCCTATTTTTTGTAAAAATTGATCTATTTGTATGGAATGATTACAATAAAATCAATAAAATGTAAAACAATAAAATAAAATCATGCAATTAAATTCTTCTTTGCATTTGAATTTATCAATGAAAATTAGTCATTTTATTTTTGAAGTATTTTTAAGGCAGACGTTGGCCTAGTTTTTTGATTGAGGTCATTTCTAAATATAATTCTTTTTTATATGCCACCTAATTGCAGCAGACTACATTTTTTATAGCTTTACTTTTTAGTTCCCTTAATTGACTACTATAGACTGAGAAGTATCAGGGATTCTGGTGTAGTTATTATTACCATTCAGATGCACATGACTGTCAGAGTTCAGATTAGGTAACATTTCAACATTTCAAGTTCGCAAACTGAATTGTCTTTAAAAATTAGCTATCTTGCACCCCACAAGGTATCTCACTGCCAGCCACAATTACTGCTACTTGGACACAGAAATTTGTGCATCAGATTTTCTTTGTTTTTCTCTAGAGATAGGTTGCTGGGGCTCCCTCACAGGATATCTGTCTCTGTCTATCTTTCCCGGGCTAAGGGGTGAGAGATCCAGAGGCCTTTCGCACCTGCTGATGAGGCTTTAACAGGTTCAGTTAACATTTTGTAGGCCTGTAAGCCCCTGTCGTCATATGGTTCTCAGCCCTGACCCTGCTTAAGCCTTCAATGAAACCCCTTTAGGTTGATACACTCCAGCCAACACTCCAACTTGGGAGATCAGAAACATGAAACAATCTACGGAAGGTAAAAAAAAAGTTAATGTTTTGCCTTATATTTTAAGTCATAAAGCAATACTGTATGCTAAGATATTTCCTACCTAGTGTATAACAACTTTAATGTATTTCAAATTTAAGTGACATAGAAAAAGCATGGTCTTACAATAATTCAGTAGCACTGACATAGATTCTGCCCTTCTTGTCTGCCTTCAGAATGAAATTCCTGTCTTAATCAATCTTCAACTCTAGTTTGTGATGAATTTTCAACAGAAGTTTCTGATTTTTGTTTAAAGGGGCATTCTTTTATGGGGGATTCTTCAACCATTTTCAGTACATCTTTAATCTAAGTATATGCTGTATAACATATAAAATATATAAAAAGTAATTTTATGTGATTAACCTTTTTTAATTGTATTCCCTGGATTCCTGTCCTAATTTTAGAGACAATTAGCCAAAAGCCTCAAACATACTTTACAGCTATTATAAAAAGCATGCCTACAGTATTTATTGTTTCATTAAATATTATTTGGTAGAGAGCTTTGTTTATGACATCTTAGTTTAAAAGTTAATTTAACCTACATCCTACAAAAGAGAAACTTATGCCTGTGGTGATTTATTAGTGAAGGTTTCCCCTAATTTTGTTAGCCCAGCTATTTGCAGACTGTCTAACTGAACTGTCAAAATTTCATGTTGCCTTTGATTTTTAGGCACTGAGTATCTGAACAGAACTGATTCTTAGGCTAAGCTTTTGTTAGTCAGCCAAGGTGTCCATTTTCTTAACACCTTGCTAAATGTCTTTATTGTCTACCTGTATGCTTTTCTTCATCAAATCAGATGTTCGTTGAGACTTTAATGCATGGCCATGCAAGATAAGATGAGGGAAGTTCTTTATGTTGTCACTTACAGCATTATAACACACTTGATGTCATGTCCGAGAAAGCCACAAATAAGAATGGACAGGACTTTCCTATGATGAACTTGATTGAAAACCAAGAGATAACAAAGATCAGACAGATCTCAGTGGTGACATTAGTGTGCCATACTCGAGCAACATTGGTTGTAGCATGGACAGTTGTTAAGTTAGTCAGGGAAAAACATGAAAAGATGCAAAGGATGCCCACTCTTCTTTATCAAACTGGCTGCTCGTCTTCCTTGCCATACTGACCACCCCAAGTTTCCCACCAGCACAAATTTTAATGACGCTGACTAGGAGATGCCTGTTTACATAAGAAACAAATACTAAGAAATCTTTTCACACAGTAATAAACTCAAAAACAAAATATATACTCTTAAACACAAAACAGATTTCTTCAAATCACATGACTACAGTATAGTCATAATCATAGACAGAAAAGAATTGCAAAAAGTAGTTCACCAAGAGAATCCTTTAAAATAACCAGAGCCAAAATAGTAAAATGTAAACCAAGTAATTATAAAGAGCAATAGTCAAAACCAGAGTATCAAATAATACACTGTCTATGAGTACTCATTCACTGGCTGAATCTTTATCTCGGACAGACCATCTCGTATTAGTGTGTATTGGGAAGGCAGACCTGAGTAACCACGCAAAATCCCATTTTCATATGATGCAGATATAATCTAAACAAAAAATTCAAAATATTTTTGCAGAAGTAAATAAAATTCAAATTCATATGTGAAGATAAAGCTCCAAAAATAAACTTTAAAAAAACAGAATGTTCTTGTATTCAAAGCAGAAAAATCTTTACAAACTGACAAAATGGGGTTCCGAGTTCTTAACAAACAGACCTGGCAAACTCCCTCAGCTGCTTAAATCTTTGTACAAAAACACAAAAGCAGATCCACCCTTCCATGGCTACAACAGAATCTACATTGCTTCACCCTCTACTTGTCTGTGTCTCCTAGATGTTTGCTGCTGATGCTATCTGTTCCATCTCCATTTGTGAACGTTGGTCACCCTTAAAGTTCCTAGAACACATAGCTTTAGGCCTGATGTTAAAACCTCAAAGCTAGTCATCATCCATTAGTCGAAAACAGCAGTTCTCAAACTGGGGTCCAGTTTCGGTGGGACCGTGAGAAATGATTGCATATTTATACTATTTATATTTTTATAATTATTAACCTTTACCATCCGAGGGGAAGTAAGTGACTGAGCTCCGTCGTTACCCCCACCACCTAGACCCGACCACTAATCTGCTGTTCCATTATTCGCTGCCACTGCATTGTTTTCCCACCATTATGGCTTGGCACAAACCAGCCCTTATTATTTTTATCATAATCAAAAATTATCGATTCTTTCATAGAATCAAAACACTCGCAAACAGTTTTCGTATATTTTAGAAGCAAATAAGAGCGCTAAAGGTGGATACAGATAATCAACAAACATTAAAATTTTAACTTAAATTTAATAACTAAGATGTACGTAATATTTTCTGAATAAATAATTGTTTGTCAAAAATGTTGTTTTCACAGCAGCCTGTACCTATGCAGTGCCGCGCAGTGGGTATGTGGCACCCTTGTGCAAAGTATTTGGCGCCCCCAATTTTCTTGAAATAATATTGATTTTTTAATTTTTAATATAAGGGTCCGCGAGCCATCAAACAATTTTTAAAGGGACCGTCACACAAGACGTTTGAGAGCCGCTGGTCTAAAGGATAGCATTCTGGTAGAATATCTCTATCTTGTAAATTAATGAACAGAGCACTGATTAAGGTCAGTTTTAAAAATTGCCAAACAATCCAGTGACGCTTCACCTATTATGTTCAGATCAGTGTCACAGTTCCACCTGATCACATACCCTAAGCAACTCCTTCACTTGTCTTGCAACTGTTGAAATCTTCTCATAAAGGCCCTTTCACTTTGAATCTGTTAGATTTTTACAGTCCAAATTATAGGATCTAATTTCTGTTACACTAATTAATCACTTCACATATGAGTCTTTTTTTTTATATTTCCAGAATCAATTTTTATCACTGAAGCTGAAGTTGTAGTAAAAATTAATTTATCATACTTTATTTGAAAATGAAAAAATGGTACTCTGCGCCTTTCTTAAAAGCACCTACTGCCTAATATCTGATGGATAGCTTAAAGCGTTTTTATTAAAGCTAGAACCTAGCATTAAAAGGAATAAGATTAATGACAATTGGCCTTGAATGGTGAACAGCAATTCACCTCAATCATAGAATAAGTGTCTGTTCGGTTGTTATGTCTCTATCATTCCAACAGATGGCACATCACAAACATTAACACTGCTTTTAATAAATCCCATACTAAATGGTAGAGACATATGCATTGGTGCACTGCAAATGGTAATACTGAGGTCTAATTTTAATTCTTAGACCTGTCTTAGACAGGTACCACAGTTAGTGAATTTCTATTTTGATCATGTATTGTCCAATGAAATAAACTCAAGGTTTACAAATACCACCAGTGCCTAACTTTCTCAGTTTACCCCACAGAAGAGCTGTGCATTGGTTTGGAGGCATTCATTCAATTTTTATATAATTCATTTATTTTCCTTGGAAACTGGAGCATCAGAGACTCATTCATAAGACTTGTCAACCCTTTCTGCCTTGGCTCCTTAACCTTGAAAATTTTAGCACAGAAGTTTTTTAATGAAATGAAAAACAGAATTCATGTGGGCAGAAGATCAATTTGATTAGTCAACAGTCTGCTGTCAATGCAAAAAAAAAAAAAGGAAAAATATCAAACCAGCTCCAAATAGCAAAAATGATAACTCGTTTGATTTGGTTTTGTTATGAAAGACATAATTAGAAATACTGTAACTTCATATTTATTTTTATTTAGCGTAATTGTTTTGGACAAAAAAGATGAAATGGTCTTAATGCTAAAGTAATTTGACACAATCATACTGAGTCTCTGAATTGTCTTCTGTTACATTATATAAACTCAAAAACAGGCAGGTATTCCAAGTTGCAATTCACTGTGACACTCTCATCCAATGAGACCAAGTCAGCCAGCTTTATTGCACACAGCCTTAACATCAGCAGTATCCTGTCACTCGTTCAGGTTTTCCTATAAGAGTTGACAACAAAATAGTCAAAAAGTCTGATTCTGGAGTTATCCTGTGTTTGGAGATAAGGATGACTTGCCTTTCAAGCTAATACCTTTTTGCCTCTTTCTGTGGTGACTCTAGCATTTATCAAGCTTAACATGATTTTTCAGTTTTTTGGTTTTTTATCATTACTTGTTCTGCATACTGTATATATGTATATATTACACCTGTTTTTAACATAATATAACATTCTCACTTCCACCTAATCAAATTGAGGGTGGGTTGAAGTGTTTCACAGTAGTCATTGGCACAAGGCAGGACACAAACTTGGACAGGGTGCCAATCCATTGCAGGGCCCACTTAGGCCAACACACAACCTGGGCCATTTTAGAGTTGCCAGTTAACCTAACCTGCATATCCTTGGGGATGTAGGAAGTGTAACCAGAGGATTGCGAAATGTGAATCTATTAGAGATGCTTGGTGCTGTGTAAGGAGGCCATCACAAATCAGCAGCTAGATCATCTAGCTAAATGAAGCTCTTTATTCTCTGTGGTAAAACTTGTTGCCTTTAATTTCCTTTATACTGAGTTCTTGTCACTGCCTCTCAGGGAGAATGATGAAGGGAAAATTGGAGCAGCATCTTGAGAATTCCTTAGCAGAGCCAGAAGAAAAAACAGGAATACTTGGAGGAAAACCCTCACAAACGTGGGGAGAATGTGCAGTCTGTTTACAGATAAAGTCCAGATGCAGGATTTAAACCTATGACACTGGATCTGTGAGGCAGCAGCACTGCTCACTCTTCAACTGTGATACTCTACTTGTTTTAAATCTATTTATTTATTTATTTTTACCTGTTATAGCTGTATTTGATGATACACTTTGTGCTGCAATGTTCTGCCACATACTATATTGTTGCTTCATGTTTCTGTATTAATAATGTTTTTTTACGTACTGTAAGGTATAATGACAATAAATGTGATTCTATTGGGCTGAACAAATCCAGGACTGTCTTTACAATTTAAACTCATAGGGTCATTATTGTCATGTGTACTCCTAGCATTTATTATTTATTAACAGTTTTAGGTAACATTCAGGTTAAAATTACAGTATGTACAGTGGTATGGTAACTAGCACTGTGGCTTCAGAGATGATTCCTTTCCCTATCGTGTAATTTGCATGGCCTTCCTCTGCATTTCTGATTTTCTCAGACTTCTTTAGTTCCTCAAAAATATCAAACATCATAGCAAAGTGCTTGATACGCATTTCTAATTTAGCTTTGTAAGTGTGTATGAACTTGAGCATGAGTACTCTCTCAGATGGACTTGTGTCACCACCCAATTTGCTTCCTGTATTTCACATGATGCTGCTGGGACACACTTTGTCACCACAAACGTGAACTTAATAACATGAGTTGTAAACATAAAATTGCATTTGCTTTATTTTTAATTTTATGATAAAAGTAAAATCTGTCCTTTTAAAAAGGTACAGTGCATTTTTCTGTTTTGATGGCATGCTATAAATCTGCAGTTTCTAACTACTCCATTAACTATTGGCCAAAAGACTTATTTTTATCAGCTGAATTCTTAAGTTGCCTTGCCAAAAAATTTCAGCTATAGTGGAAGGAAAGTGTGTTCTTTCTGTCCCCTGAAAAATTAACGAAACACAAATCATAGATCCATAATGGCGTGTCTGCCTGCTTTGTGACAACAGCTGAGTCTCAGTTCTTCAAGGGCACAAATGCGGTTGGCAGTCTGGAAAGGCTGTGTCAATCCAGATTTGTTCATCTTGTGCACCCTGGGAATGGCCCTCCAACTTGGCATTCCTGAAGTGTATATACCTTCTGCAGAATTCATTTTATTTTTTACAGCCCAGCAGGTACTTCATAATTACTAGGAAAAATTGAGCATGGTGGAAGAGAAATGAAATGCAATCCTCTGCCAGTTAAAAGCACATCCCCATATGTCATTGTTTGCTTACTTATACTGTTGCTATTTCTATTTTTAAAGCAATAATTTTGAAAACTGCCTGTGAATTATGCTATCTTGCCCTGTCACTGTAATGCTAACTACCCTAATCCTTGTTTCAAAATGTCTGCTTCAATAATTAATTACACTAAAAATGGAGACGCACATAGGAATTATAAAAACAGACTGAGTCACAGCCGGTGTTTCTCAGGATTTTACAAGGTGTTGATTGAAAGCAGAGGACACTTGTAGTGCACTGAGATTTGATGTGTCTTCATTAGTAAGAGTTGTCTTTCTTAGGAGTGAATTGGTCCAGAATTCCCATAAGCATTTAAACAACTTTCAGTACAGTACAAAACCAGTAAACCATGATGCCGATGTATTTTCTATTGACGCAATGCTTCTTTGGTCTTTACCTGTCTTTTTAAAGGTCTGTTCACTGTTCACTAATATGTTGCTTGGTTTCCTGCATTGACCATAAAAAATAAATCTTTGTTCCATTTCTAATATTGATCTCTCTCTTGATTGCACTGGGTTTTACAATGCTTTATTTGGGTACACAATGTTCTTCCAGAGCTCCAGTTCATTTAATTCATGTAAGCACCAATAAACATTTATCTATATTTATAGTGCTTGATATGCAATCATCTCCAACATTTTAGTCAGTCGCTCAGTAATTCTCAAACCAGTTTAATACAATTCAGGATTGGAAGGGTGAGGCACCAGTCCACTCACACACACACACACACACACACACACTCTCTCACAGTGAGGTCAGTTTAGAGGGGTCTTTGGGGATGTCAGAGGAGAACTAGTGTGTCTGGAGAAAAACCCACAGAGCCTTTGGGACAATTTGCATACTCAACTCAAACAAACTAACATTTAAGCATTCCTCGAAATACCTCAATTCACATATAAATCCAACAGATACAAGACAAGTCCTCTACGTGGGTTAAGGTCAAGCAACCTCTTCTTGCTATCATTTGTATTAATGTCAATGATTTAGATACTGTATATCATGTACACATTTTTAACATTCAGCTGACATGAAAACAGAAGAAACAGTACATGGTATGGAGCCAGAAAAAACAATTCATGATGACCTGGGGTCTTGTTTATAAAACATTGCATAGATTGAAGTGTGAAAATATACATATGTCAAAAACCAGGAAAATGTGTACACCAAAAAATAATCAGATTTATAAAACCCGGTGTATGCACATTTCTATGCAATTTACTTTTATAAATGATGGTCACCATGTTACTGTGCATATGTAAAACACACTGATTGCCACCCTGAAACCACCGCACATGGATCATACTAATCAGCTTCGTACATGTGCAATCACAATTCTGCAGACTTTCACTGGCTGGTAGAGCAGCCACCTTCCTGACACAACATGCTGTGCTCCACAACTGTGCGCAACAATGGCTTGCATGGCAATGCAGTGCCTCTCCTCTTTGTTTTTTTTTTTTTTTTTGGGGGGGGGGTGGTGAGAAAGGCAAAAATGTGCTAGTAAATGAGCTGGTACCCATTATTACCTGGTACATGTAATGACATGATTGGTGTTTCTGTGAATAGTATACGCCATATGAAAAACCAAGAGTTCAGCCAGTTACCTTACCTTAAGTCAGCTACCATATACAGCACCATCAGCAAGTCATCTTCCAAAGTTACTTTGCCTCAAAAACAATGAATCAAGGGTTGTCCCAGGCCACTATGCCACAACACTTGCCAGTCTCATCTTGGCATCACAGATAACTTGTGCATTAGTGGAATGTATATATTGACAAAAACATGTGATGTTTTATGTATATATACCAACACCATACAATAACTTGATGTAGCTCCTCATTGGTCGGTTAATGACTTCCAGCACAGCAGGCATGATGGAGTGAAGCTTGATGAGATATTTATGACCTATTAACCAATTCCCTTGGAAATGACAACAGATAGGCAATATAAACTGACAAAAACTTTAAAAAGTTTTTCAGTGCCAATATGCAGAATTGGCCCTCATTAAAGGGAACTAAAAACAGTCTGTACATAATATTCAACAATTTTAAGGTTTAATATGTTTGTCACATCAATGTCATTCTAATAACTGTGCAGTGATCTGATTTATTATCCGTGTGAGTGTCATTTAGCTAGTTTGGCTGCATTTCCCTACTTTGTTGAAGGTGTCATCATTTCCCAATTTCTCTAAAATGTTGCATGCACATTGGTAAGAGTCCTGTCAAGTTTTCTTTTATAAATCCTGACGTTTATGTGGAAAGCTACGTACACACATCTCAAACCTCTTTTTGTGCACGCCCCTGGACATTCTAAAACAATTCTGCCACCCCTCCTGTTCCTCACCTCCCGTTCAGGACACCTGTTTAGTCTATTTTAGGATATTGATTTTTAAGGATTTGATATCTCAGTCCTTACTTGGGATTTCTCTTTTTCCAATCCAGAAAACATGCACTCAGTGCTCTGCATATACTCAGTTCACTCCTGACTCCAAACTTCCTGATACAATGACTTACAGGAGCTTTAAAGCTTTTTTCCAGGACCACTTCCAAGTCTCAGCACTGAACCATGTAGCATTCCTGGAGCCATCCCACAGAGCTTCCCTGGTGGCCCATGGTATCTCTAATGTCATGAACATCCCTTTTTACCTTATACACATTAGGACGCTTGCAGAGGCCTCAGTAATCTTATAAATAGTAAGGGCTGTTTCATAAGGTAACACCTCCCCAATTTCTTTAACAGATTTAGGGAACTGTTAGTTTATTATCTGTTGTCCCCATTTTCCTTTTATTATAAAATCTTCTTCATAGTTGTTACGTATCAGGACTCTTACATTTTTTATGATCCTGTCTAGCTGCTGTCATTCTCACAATTAGGCTTAAAGGATAAGTTCAGTATATTTCAAATCAAAGTTACTTCCTCACATGCATGATATACTGTATATGCATTTGCTACGCTAAATTTCATAAATTAAAAAAAAAATCTTGCCTGCACTGCCTACATTGGTTACTATGGTGCTCAGAGGAAAAGCTTAAAACCTTTCCAAATATGTCCGTTTTTCAGGCCAAGAAAGATGTCAAGTATTGATCTGCACCTTCCATGTTTCTGATGCATGTTTGACAATAAAAGGTATCTGGAAATGCTCATTTTATCGCATAATCCTGGTACCATTTTTTCTCGTGGTTAGGATACCTTTTCTATTCGCTTGTGCAAATTCTCATGTAAATACCCATGTAAATCAAAACAAAGCAACCACATGGCACAAAAAATTTACTGTGATTTGGCCAGTGAAAAGGAAACCATCCCCCAGACGGGATGAAATGTTGTTGCACAGGAAAACTAAGTGTTAAGCTGTCACACTTAGCTAGAATTTTTATAAAATGGCTGAATTTCATAATGTCATAATGTTTATGGGTTGTATTATTCAAAAATCTGTATAAACTATTTTATGAGTTGTATCAACTAAGTTAACAATGTGTGTGTAATCGCAAGATGTGAATCAGCACACCGCAATTGTCATGGCTTAAAAATTGTATTTGGTTAGTTTTTAAGCCTTTTCTCCATACCCAATAGCATCCAATGTAAAGCTCCAATGTGGCCAAAATATTTTCTTTTTAATTTATTGAAAGTGCTTAAATTTAGAACACAATTTTTACAATGGCAAATGCATATATGCAAGGTTTTTGAAGAAATAACTTTGACTTGAAAAATACTGAATTTATCCTTCAGCTTAACTTAAACTCAATATACTGTATATCAAAGGGGTTCTTCAGAGCACTGCTACGGATGAACCAAAAGACCTATCCACATGAAGGTTCCAGGAAGAACCTTTAGTTATTTACATCTGTAAGAGGGTTCCCACAGTAAATAACCATGAATAGATGGTAACAGATTTGTGAAATGCCAGTAAGTTATGATTTTAAAAGGGGTGTTGCTGCATACAATGTATACAATGCATTTAAGGCTAAATCCCAGTTTTCTTAATCTGGCATTATCCTGCTAGGTAGCCTACCATACATTAAAGATTTGTTGTTTTTTTTCTAAATATTAAGAAGTTTTTCAGAGTACAAAGAACACATATCATATGCAAAAAAAAAAACCTTCACAGAATTAATGGTGCCAGGTCAAGCAATGGCTCTACAAGAAATGACACCACCTAGAAAAGAACCTTAAAATGCCATTAAAGAACCATTATTTTTAAGAGTTTATAGGGTCATTAATATGACATGTACAAAGTACAGTGAAATTCATACTTGTATTATAAGGTCAAGGTTGTTTGCAGACCATACTCATTAACAGTGTGTTGGTGTTATAGACTTGCCAATTCACCCAACTTCAGATGAACATGAAAATTTTACCTTTTTTGAATTTTTCAGCATATTTGAACAGGCAAACATTAAATCTTGATGCAAACAGTAACTACAGACAAAGCTGATATGCTTGAACAAATGACACATGAAATTGACTTGGCGTATACACGCACATAATCTAAATTAACAAAAATGCAGATTTGTTCAGTGGAAAGAGTAAGTACACCCCAACATTTATTGCCATTTTAAATTTATATTCCACATTACTTGACATCTTATTTAAAACTGCAGATATCTGTGGTCTGGTGTTTTCTTTGCTATTGATGTGTGTGCTGCCCCCCTGACAAGATCAAAAAAACTGTCTAAGGTCCTCAGAAAGAGGGTTTTGGGTGCCAATAATTCTGGCAAGGGATTGAAAAAGGTTACCAAATTATAAGAAATCAATCATTCCACTGTGAGGAAAATTAGCAACAAGTTTTGCAGATTTCAAATGACTTCTAATTTGTCTGAGACTGGCTAGCACAACAATTTGATACAGGCAAATCTCAAAAAAAAAAAACTATAAACCTCTTACAACTGAAGGAATTTTGCATGAATGAGTGGTTAACATTTCACTGATTTGATGAAAGAGACTGGTGGGCAGTTATGCAAAATGCCTACAAAAAGTCATTTCCACTAAAGGGGAAATACCAGCATCTGAAGCCAAGGGTCTGCTTACTTTTTCCCCATTAGACCATGCCATCTATTGATATTTTGTTTTATAAATGACTTTCCTTATGTTTTATTCAAATATGTACCACTTTTATCTCTAGGCACTGTTTTCATCAGTTTTCTGGTTCATAATGTTTTCCTATTCAAATATGCTGTGCAAGTCAGCAAATTCCATGGGGTGTACTTACTTTTTCAAATATCTGTATTTTATAGGTATTATATAAAAGATATTGAGGTTTATTTTTTTGCTATCTGAAAAGTATGTATTATTGTTGTGATGGTAGATTTTACATATAACGATAAATGTTGTGTATGTCTTTATTTCTAATTTGGGCAAAGCAATGTAATTTATTGTTAACCCACCCTTAGGAATGGGTCTGTTTGAATTTTACGACAGGATTTGGGGGATGTGTCTTAAACCAGTTTGGCAGTGTTTCTTTGCTAAAGTCATTTCTAACCCCTGCAAGTTGGCTAAGGTGTACTTTAACATATGGTTTGGGGGCAGGTGTTAAGATGTTCTATTCCCCCATTGGTCTGAAGTATGGCTGTTTGGAATTGGCTTGTCTCAGAGGCCGTTAAGTACCATGATGTCCTATTGGTGTAGGGGTTGGACAGAACATCTATAAATGTATGTGTTTAACCTCACACTCTCTCTCTTACCAACCAACATATGATGAGGAAGCATCTCTCTTGCTAACCTGTGATGATGAAGAGAACACAATGAACAGCACAGCTCAGCAGCCATTTTGAACAGACATGTGGCTGAAAGCTGAGCACCAATGATGCCTTAACTAGAGATATTTAAGTAACCACAAGTCTGTGTGCCGCCTGAACTACATATCATCATTTAATCAGGTTGTATGGTTGCCAATATTCAAATGTACTTTGCATTTTGTTATTATTTATGAATATTATCAATAATACTAATACATTGTTTAAACTGTAACTTAACTTCTGCTTGTCTTTTTACTACATCTAATTGCCTAAGGTTATAGATATAGAAGGGAAGGTGGGGATAAGTTATATACAATAATACCTTATAAACAGTGGTAAGTCTGTGAGATTAGGCATTCTAAGGCTACATATTAATAATACAATAGGGGAAAGTAGAGCAATATATATTACTCTACCAAAACAAAACAATTATTTAGGTGCAAAATCTTTTTTCTTTTCTAATCAACAAAGTTTTTCACTTAGTTCTGTTTGGAACACATCTTTTGATAGATTGTACTCTCTTCTTCTTCAATCAAAATGTATCTAAAATGATTCTGCAGGCCTCTGCAAACAAACAAACCAAAATAGCTACCTATGTTTGCTTTTTTAATGTAGGAAAAATGAAGATACAATGGTTTACATTCAATTAAAAAGGGATTTATGATGCAATAAAATTTGTAGCAGTAATAAACTTTGTCATAAACCAAACTTCAGTTCACTCAGACCTTTTGATTACCCAGCAGTGTATACCATTCTGAGAAGTGAGGCAGTTGAAAGAGATGTGAATCTTTTAGTAGCAGTTGATGAACTTTAGAGCTAAACTAATTGCTCAGGTTCCACACAAAAAATAAGTCATCTAGGTTCATTAATCAGAAGTCAACAGAGAGCAATGCAATAGAAGGTTGTAAGAGCTGAAAGAAGTAACTTTTTCAACGATTTTTAATGATACATCTTCTTAATCAGTTGATTTTGTATACTGATCCTCATTGATTTCAGCTTAGAGCACTTGAAGTTTTCTACTATATTCAAAAATCCACGAATAATTTTAAAATACATTATTTACATATACTAGCTATATAAAGTAATCACTCCTTTGGACATTTTCATATTTTATTGATATACAACATCGAGTCACAGTGTATTTAATTTTCCTTTCTTGACATGACAAAAAAGACTATTAGATGCTGAAGTTAATTACAAATATAAAACTCAAAATAAGTGATTGCACATGTAAACCCCTCCGCCCCGCCCCCACTTAAAATGATGTACCTAAATCATCACTGGTGCAGCGAAAGGTCCAACTTGTGGAGAGGTAGTATCATGGTCTAACCTACACAATGAAAACAAAAGAACACCCCAAGCAACTCTGTAAAAAAGGTGATTGAAGAGCATAGTCAGGAGATAGATAAAAGGAAATTTTATAAGTCACTGGATATCTACTGAATTCCAGTTAAATCAATCATTACCTCCTTGGTATTAGGGTTGGGATTCTCTGTGAATATGGTTAACCCCAAATGTCTCTTTGTGATATAACTGTTATGATCCAGTGTACAGTTTTAAGCCAAAATATTCTGCTGTTAAATATTCTGCAGCCATCTAGAGAATAAAAAAGCATGATTCTGCAGAAAAATCAGGAATATTTCTGTGTTTTGCCACTCTGAGCTGACTCATCAATTTTCACGAGTGAGGCGGAGCCTTCAACCAAAACATACACAAGGCATGTAAATAAGAAAATGTAAAACCGGTTTTAGAACAAATTGAAACCTGGCCATTAATAGAATTAAGCAATAGTAACAATGTAAATTATTTACCAGACATTGACAACATTCTAGAGCGGCTGAATTAGAATCCAGATTTCAATCCAAATAAGAATTTGCTGCTGGACTTGAAACAGGCTGATCATTCAAGATCCTCTTACAACCTGACAGAGCTTGAGCAGTTTTGCAAATGTGAATGGGAAAAAATTGCCGTGTCCAGATATGCTAAGCTGATAGGGAGAGACCTGACCACACAGACTCAAGGCTGTCATGGCTGCCTAAGGTGCATCTCTTAAATACTGACTTGAAGGAGGTGAAATTATTTTGAAATCAATTATTCTGTATTTTACTGTATTTAGATCACTTTGCAGAATTCTGTTTTCACTTTGACATTAAAGAGTTTTTCTCTGTTGATCATTGACAAAAAGGCTTACAAAATCCAGTGTGCTTCAATGTTGTAAAACAATAGATTGTTTGAATAATTTTATAAGCACTGTAGAACACAAATTAGGTTGAATACACTGTAAAACTGCAATTTTTGATCTGACTAATATAAAAACATTGTCAACAGCAATTCTGTAGTGACCCACTGGTCAACTGGCCACACACTTTCTCCTGGGCATTGCACAACGCAAGGACATGCTGGGCTGTCTAATAAGAAGATTCAATCCATTAGGTAAAGAACTTTCAAAAAATATAACACATGCTCTTTTTCACCCACAGTTCATAATTTTGTTTGTATCATTTTAAATATGTTGAATTTCAATACTGGTTGTTTTTAGTTGAGTTTTGTCAACTATAGTATTTTTACGGCAATATATTAATTTTGCCAAAAATGTAATGCACAACAATTAAAGATGCAAGAGATCAAAATATTCAACAACAGGTTATGTTGACATGAGGCTGATACTACACATGGTAACTTTCTGTAGCTCATTACATTTTTATTTGTACACCCAAGTGTTATTCAGTATCTGGAAGGAAGTCTGTCTTCAATTAAAGAACACAGTCCAGGCAATTATGGTACAATTTAGATTAATTAGTTTTATTTGGCTATTATATTACCAAGGCCAAGAATAGGTTTATTGTAAATATGGATTCATTTCAGGCTAACATAATTGGCTTTCTTTTAATTTTATGTGCTGGAATTCTGCATCGGGAAATGAAATAAGCAGATGTTGAAATTGACTGAATGAAAATGTCTGACCACGACCCCAACCTCTTGGTCAACATCAGTGAAAGTTCCTAAGTGGATATCCAGCCTCTGTAAATTATATAACTTGCCAGGAATGTGTATGAAACCATGTATAACAACAAACAAGAGAGGTTTAGTAAAGGAGCGGATATTCTCAATGTTTATAAAGCAATGGAGCTAACATAAAATACCATTTATACCATACCACGGTAACTGCTCTTCATCATTTAATTTAACATTAGTCCCCTAGAGAACACATAAAAACATGAATTAAAGTGAAAAAAAAACAAAGAAGGAACTATAGGTGATGACAGAAGAAGGAACTGCTTTGTTCCTAATTGCTTTTTCATGCTTCATCATACGATTTTACATTTTATGTAATATTACCTCTTCTGGATATTCCTCAAACAAATGTTTTCCCATTTATTATATTACTCAGTAAGGTATTCAGAAAAAGCAAACATTAGCCAAATGTTAACTTTGCCTGTGCTTTCTAATAGAAAAAATGGATCTGTAATCATGTAGCTAAGAACTTTTAAGAAAATAAAACTAACTGTGCTACTCATACAAGATGGGTTAAAATCTAAATAATCAACGTAGACCTCAATGTTAACATTTGCAGTGCACCATCAATGCCTATTTACAGCAGCTATATGGCAACCTGCCACTGTCTACATTTGCTGTTTTTGAAAATCTGTGAAGGACAGTGTATCTGTATAATAGATTCAGGTTAAGAAATATACTATATGGTATGAGAGCATTTTTTTGGAATATCACAAAATAAAAAATAATAAAATCAGTTACAGATAAGAAGGCCAAACGCATTATATAATGTGGTGTTACATGTTTTCCTTGTTTTAATCATATATAACTAATATAAACTTGATCAGGGCAGTATGATAGCATAGCACTTAGAATTATTTCTTCACATCTCCAAAGCCAAAGGTTTGAAAGCTGGCCCTTATACTTTCTGGGTCAAGTTTATACCTGTGTGCTAGATTAGTAAGTGAGTGTGGCAGCTTATCCAGGCCTGGGCCCTACCTTGTACGTGCATATCTTTGAACTGGTTATGTGAGTAATATATAATTGAATTAACTTATCATTATATAAGTCTTTTCTGAAAAAAATCAGTAAATTTTGGCACATTATTAAATTTAACAAAAACAAAATACAGAATATACTGTAGATCAGAGGTTCTCAATGTGGCTGCAGGTTTTTGTTCCACTGAATCAGTCTGTCATTGTTACCTTCAATTGATCCCACAGTGTAAGTAGCTGACCTGTGTTTTCTTTTTATCTTGCATTTAGAAAAGTGCAGTAATCGCAGATTTACATTTACATGAAATTAAAGCATAGCTGCATGCTTTCTATATACAGTACCTTTAAATGTTTTTTAAATTCACTTTTCCTGTGGAGTTTGCTTTTTGAATTGTATCTGAATACTGACAATTAATGTTGAGCAGAGCAGAAATTAATGCAAATGACTCTGGAAGGAGCAGTTACTTCAGTGTTACCCACTTGTGTTCTTATTAGTAAATAATTGTTTAAATAAACATTAGAAAATAAAAAATATATATCTATTAAAGGAAAAAGAAAGAATTCTTACCTGTCTAACACATTTACAGTGAATTCCTGCTTCATTCAATAAAGATCTAGCATATTCAGTTTGTTAGTGCCAAATAAAAAAATATAAAAACTGGTAAGTAACAGCTTGTTTAATTGAAGTAGGAGTCCAGTTAAGAGAGGAAATGGATTGGGACAGAAACCTGAAAGCACAGAGGGCTCTGAGGACTGAACGTTGAGAACCACTGCTCTAAATCACCCTCTCAATTTAATTCCTGAGGAGGGCTTCCACTTTTATAATTCAGTGACATAATTGACATGATTTTATACTTCATTTTTCACTTGCATAAGTGATTATGTTTCACTTCATCCTGGGAGTCCTTTGACAACATTTTAATACCAAAACGGCAATGGTTTTGTAATCCACTGCTATACTGCTTACACATTGACACACATAAATTATGTTAATATAGGATATAGCCAGTTACCAAAGGATAAGAGAAAGCTTAAACTCCATTTGAAAGGAACAAAGACATCTGTGCTGCCTGACGGTCCTTTGAATCACAATCGTACTGTCTGCTGACCAACACTGTCTAGATTCAGTGCCCTTCTCTGGATAAACCACAACATAATATGGCATGCAATGGTTTTTATTATTGTAATCAGATATAATGATGGTATGGCAATGGATCTGTGACCAATGGTGCCATTGATTCTAAATCAATGTGTCTTGAATGGAAGTCAAACGGAGTAAACAGTTTAAGAATACTTAATAGAAAAGGGTTTGTAACAGCCAGTTCTTATATAGACAAATAGCTAAACGACAATTTTGCATTGTGAACAATACTAGTCTTTAGCACTTAAAAGATGAGGCCAACAGAGAATTCCCTCAACACCACTAGAAGATCATCCCAGAGGTAATATATCTACACAGTTACACATTCTGGTTCTACCTATGATCTTTGTGGCATTTTTGAGCCAAAGCCTGACCTTGTAGCATCAGGTCCAAGGCTAGACCAAGATTACTTTATTGCACTTGCTCACAGACAATTAATAAACATTGACTATCTGTCACATTCCAAAATAGTGTGTCTTGAGGACAATGGCCACTATTCTTGCAGTAATTATACTTTGCTTTGTATCCATTCTTTTTTCTATTCCCTGAATACTTCTCTCTATTATATAAAAAAATCTTGGGACGAGACTTTTTTCCGGCGGCAAGACGTGATCTTTTGAAGAGAGACAGAGAGACACTTTCTTATCCCGCGAGACAAGCATGTCACGTCATACTTACAACCTTTGTAAGCAAGTCCCATGATACATGTGCAGAGCAGGTTTGAGATAATGGGAAAATTTGAGATAAAGTAGGAAAATTCGAAAGTGTGAAAAGATCACATTAACACAAACAAATGGAAAATATTACTCGGTGAAATAACAGAAAAGCGAAAAAAGATTGCATAGTGTTTTAGGACAAAAGGACAGGTGCTGTACAGGCTTTTAAACATTCGAAACACTCCCCAAAATGCCGGTCACATGGTATGGAAGCAGCAACACACTAGCAGCAGCCAGTAGCTGATTGAGCAAAGAGGAGGTAAAAAAAAAACAACTATTACTTGTTTCCCAATGTATCACCATTTAAGAGGGGTTTCAGAGGAGTGACTGCGTCACCTTGTTGTGCATTCAGCCACATTCTTCACAACAGTGCGTGGCGGGGGGTGGAGTTGGGGAATTGGTATGCGAGCGAAGTTCAGATCACACAGCATGGCAGCAGCAGCTGAGTTAAAAAAATGTATTTGTTTCCCATTGTGTCACAGTTTAAGAGGGGTTTCAGGGGAGTGGCCATGTCTCCTTGGCGTGCGTTTAGCATTCCTTTTCACAATGGCACGTAGCGCTAGTGTGGGGGGGGGGGTTTGGTTGTAGGTGAGCGAAGTGCAGATCACGCGGCAAAAGTAGCAGCAAGCCAACAGCTGATCGAGCAAAGAGGAGTTAAAAAAAATGCATTTGTATCCCATTGTAACACCGTTTAAGCATGGTTTCGGAGGAGTGGACGCGTCACCTTGGGATGCGTTCAGCCCCCCTCTTCACAAAGGCATGAAGCGCAGGGAGGGGAAGGAAGGGGTTGGCGAGCAAAGCGAGCAGGGGGCAAAGCCCCCTATTGTTTCTTAATAATTTTCTATCTAATTTATGTCTTTTTACATAGAAGTGCAGTATTTACCACCACTGACTTTTAACTCCGGAGACCTGGGCACCATGAGCCTTATGCCCCATAACTTTATAGAAGATAAAAGTGATATGTGATAAGGTAGTAAGATAATGGAAGCTTAATGATGCAGGCATCCCTCATTCAGACAGGTACTGTAATAGAAGAGAGACATTGTTTGCTATGAGTGCCTTTCTTCTACCCTTTAGAGTAATCTGTGTGTTTCTTGCCCTTTGGTAAAGTATCAGGACTCAAGATTGCAGGTGCACCTGTCATCTGCTAGGAATAATTTTAGAAGGAGGCAAGGGCTCAACTGATTGGAGAGATGAAGCAGGAAGGAGTGAGCAGGAGGAGACCTAATGAAAAGTACTTCTTATTAAGAAAATGGACAGCAGTTCCTCCTAGTAGGTGAGGCTGACCCTTAGTATTTAATCCAGACATGGCTTGTCTATTGTTAATTTTATACCCGTTGCATCCTAGACACCTTACAATCTATTATTTTGTTAATAAACCTTGTAGCCCTGAATTGGAGAAAGCAGGTTTGAGACTGAGATGAGATGTCCTCTTTTTGTATATTTTTATGGTCTTATTGGGAATATTTTGGGTTTAGGTATGGCTAAAAATGGTACCCTCTCTTCCACAATATGTACAAAAACTTACAGTCTCAAATGGTCTCTATTTAGTCGTTTTCAATCATGATTTATGAAGTCAACTCACATATTTATGCACTCATTATATGTAGAATCTGACAAACACTTGTACTTTTTTTAATCTTCATAATGGATATTTTGGTTATGATACAACAATCAGACACACACTGGTATGTGAAAAAGATAAACAATCAGTCCAATCGAAAAAAAAGTAAATCACAGACTAAGTTAAGATTAATTAATTTCAGGCAAGTCTTAAAACCCCATTCTGAACCAATGGAGGGAGACTGAGTAAAACTGAATAGCCCATTATGTTATCCTGCCTCATATTGATTAGACCAACAGGAGTTAAACAGATATGTTGGTAGTAGGCTTCACTTTAAAGCTATACTATAATTTCTTCTGCATATATAATATTTTTTCTTTTTTTTAGCATCATTCAATCCAGCATATCTTTGTTTCCTTCCTGCTGGACCACTTACAAAGTGTGCTGCATGAATGTTAACCAAACAAGGCATTTTAATACAGGTAATATTATAAAATGAATCATAATTTTATCCACTAGTGCACATTTGAAAAATATACTTTTTGTTAGGAGAAGGGAACTTCTTCATATATATGAATAATGGCTTGATATTTTCTGTGGGCCTTTGCCATTTGGTACTAATCATTGCAACCCATATACAGTAAATGCTGTAATACACAACTTACTCTGTTTTGGAAAACATACAGTACATGCAGTTACCATGGGGTGTAGAGGAGATATTAATGCCAAAAGACACCTTAAACATTACCCAAGCATCCTGCTGCTACTAAAAAATTACTTACTATCTCTGGTATTTGCCAGGCCTGCAATTTATTCACTATAATTTGGATCTCTGCACTTCCAGTGTTTGTTCTTTACCGTTCATCATACCCCACACCTCCAGCACTCG